>NC_083535.1:13694615-14002500 GCF_032362555.1 Amyelois transitella | reverse complement strand
TCTTCCGATTAGTTCATAGTGTTCTTCTGGTCCCAAAAATAGTATTTCAATAGATAACACCCTCTTAGAAGCAATAGTTTAATTATATAGTTGGATTTTGATTGACATATTTTATTAAAGTTCAATAGTTTACTGACGAGACCATGGGGCTCACCCGGTCTCCGACTCGTAAGGAGGCGACCACTCGACCTCCTCCTGCACCCCCCAACCGCCCTTCGCGGTCTTCCTCACCAGTGGCAGGCAATTCCAGGGCCTCCCCAACTACGGCTAGCCCCCCTGAACGCACTCGACCGTACATAGCGCCCATAAGTGAGATGGATGAGGAGGATCTCTTAACTCCTAGTGTAGACCTCCAATTTTCCCCCGAATCAGACATGCCCCAACTTCGGTACATGTCTGACACCGAAACACCCGAAGTGAGCGACGCTACTGCCTCCTCACAAGCTCCCGCCAAAGTTGTGCCCGCTCGTAAAACTGCAACCAAGTCCAGCAAATCTTCTAGCGCAATAATTATTGAACTACCTGCCCGTTCTGAAGATGTGAAGAGTATCGACACCTTCATGGCGGTAGTTACAAAACTAACGTACACAATCAACAAAGCTGTTAACGAAGGAAAGAGCGTCACTGCTACCAACAAGCGGCTCATTGCGGCGGCGGCGCAGGAGATACAAAGATCTGCGCAGGCGTTGGTGAAGGTCAAGGAGACCGGGCCAACGGTCGCGATTGCGCCGACTCCTCCGACTCCGGAGATCCTCCCGGACCAGAGCACACTGCTCTCTATTATTCGGGAGAGTATCCGTGAGGAACTTAAGGCCATGACGCCGACGACGCCAGCGCCCTCTCCACCAGCGCCTGCAAAATCCTTCGCCGCGGCCGTGGCGACGCCCTCCCCCCCTAAGAGCATTCCTCCTCCCTCGCGCACCTTGCCCTCCATCATCATCAAAGCTAAGGAGACTAGCGATAAACAAAAACAGCAGCCAGTCGTACTTGACGAGTTCAAAAAGAACATCTCATTCCGGAGAACAACATTTGCTCCCTCGAAAGTAAAGCCCTTGCGCCAAAACATGCTCAAAGTAGAGTTCGATACCAATGAGCAGCGCGACCAAATCCTCCGAAAAGTGAACAACATCCCCGGCATTGCAGCTGAAGAGTCGAAGCTCCGTCGCCCTCTCATCATCTTGAAGGGGATTAGCAAAGAGGTCCAGAGGGAGGAACTGGTGGACATCATAAGCCACCAGAACCAAATCCCCAGCGAAGAAATCCGCCTTTGCTTCCTCTTGAACAATCGAAGCGAGCGCTTTTACAACGCGGTGTTGGAGGTGGCCCCGGCGATCCGGCGCAGGCTGGTCGAAGGGGAGCGCGCGAACGTGGAGCACCAGCGGGTGCACGTGGCGGACTTCAGCCGCTTCGTGCAATGTTATAAGTGCCTACAGTTCGGGCACACTAATAACAAGTGCACCGCTGAGTCCCGCCCGTGCGCCCACTGTGGCTCCACTGAGCACCAAATCAACTCGTGCCCCGTTCGCGCCGATCCGAATAAGACGTGCTGTTATAACTGCAAGTCAGTTCGTAGCGCCAATACTAGCCATTCAGCCACCGACAACAAAGCATGCCCGCGCATAGTCAATGCCATGAAAGCTCTTCAGGATAGCACTGACTATGGCTATTAGCAGCACGTTGGCCGCCCTTGAAGCAAAGATGCGCCTTAAGAAGAAGGAAGAGCCTTGTAATTTAAAATTGTAACTGCAATTCTAATTCTAGCGCCTTGTCGAAATGCGAAATCGCCTCGCAAAATTCAATATTACATTTAATCATAACAATCACAAATGCAAATCAAAAAGCAGATCTATGGCACCTTAACATAAAAACATCGCTCAAGATAAATAGCGACGGTGGGTATCTGTATCAAATAGCAGAGACCCACCAACGCTACACTTATCATACAAAAACACAGCATACCCATTAGTACAACATAATTACCAAACAAATCACTTAGCATCTTAAAAAAAAAAAAAAAAAAACCTAACCTAACCTAACCTAACCTAACCTAACCTAACCTAACCTAACCTAACCTAACCTAACCTAACCTAACCTAACCTAACCTAACCTAACCTAACCTAACCTAACCTAACCTAACCTAACCTAACCTAACCTAACCTAACCTAACCTAACCTAACCTAACCTAACCTAACCTAACCTAACCTAACCTAACCTAACCTAACCTAACCTTTTTTTTTTTTTTTTTTTTTTTGTTCTCGTAGGAGGAAACCCATTTACAGGCGACCCAGGGGAAGGGGATCTCCCCTGGAGTGTGGGACTCCCGGGTCGCTAATCGGCCCAGACTACCCACTAAAACCTCCTACGGCGTTTCCGCACCAGCCGTTGTTGGGGGCGCCGTGGGATCGCAAGCATTCTACCACGACGCCCCCCGGTTTCGCCTTACGGCGCGATTAGGGTAAACGGCGGGCGTATTGCGCCCGCCGTCTGCCTCTTCGTCCTCGCCGGCATGGGAGCGCTTCAGCTCTCGCTTCACGCTCCCTCTCAGCGGTCTCCTTCTGCGACATTACCGTCTCGCAGAAGCAGGACATCGCGTCCCAGCATCTCTCGCTGCCCAGCATCTTACTGACGATGCAGTGCAGCGAGAGATCGCGGTCGCCCAGGGCCACTGCTAGGGCCACCCTTTCTGTGGCCCACCTCTCACATTCTGCCAGGGTGTGTTGAGCCGTGTCGTCCGGCTCCCCACACTCGTGGCAGACCGGGCTTGGCTCTCTGCCTATTGTATGCAGGTAATGACCGAAGCACCCGTGTCCGGTCATCACCTGCGTCATTCTGTACGTCAGTTGGCCGTACTTTCTATCCATCCAATCTTCGAGCGATGGGAGGAGCGCCCCGATGGTACGTATACCATACTGGGAGTTTTCTAGCTCATCTCGCCACCGCTCTTTCAACCTGTCTACGGCCAACTGACGGGCCCCTCTCACTTCTCTTGGGGCGGGCCTTTCCCCGAGAGCTCGTCTTCTCGCCCGCTCCCAATAAACCTCCGCCTGAATTTTTGCGTCCATGTCCCATGGTGGGGTGCCGGCCAATACGCATGCCGCCGCCCAAGCCACCGTTACGTAGGCCCGAGCTATGCGGTTGGCCACCACTCTTTGTGGCCTTCGCAGCTGGGCCACGTTGGCTCTGGAGAGCTTATCTGCCCAGATTGGCGCCCCATATAGTGCCATGCTCCGGGCTACGCCCGCATATAGTTTCCGGCACCGGGCGCTAGGCCCTCCGACATTGGGCAGCAGCCGGCCCATGGCCGATGCTGCGCCGACTATCCGGGGTGCTAGTTGTTTAAAGTGCTCCCGGAAGTCCCAGCGTGGGTCCATGGTTATGCCCAAGTACTTAATGTACGGCTTCACCTGGACCCTTTCCCCACCTATTGGAATGGACGCTCCCTCAGGCGGTTTCCAGCCCCTTTTGCCAAAGACGATGACCTCGCACTTGCTGAGGGCCACCCTGAGCCCCAGCAGCCTGACGCGGGTGACCATCAGGTCTGCTGCGACTGCAGCTGTCCTGAGGGTGCTCTCCAGCTTCTCACCCCAGATGGCCACCATCGTGTCATCCGCATAGCAGATGACGGTCATCCGGGGGAGTAGGCTCCCGCGGATGGCCCAGTCAAAGCCGATGTTCCAAAGCAGGGGTCCTAGCACTGACCCCTGAGGAACACCGCAGGTCATCGCCCTGGCTTTCCTCCCTTCTCTGTCCTCGTAGAGCACCACCCTCTCAGAGAGGTAGTGCCCTACGAGGTTTCTCAGATAGAGAGGCACTCCGTGGTATCGGAGTGCCTCCTTTATTACCTCATATGGGAGGGAGCCGAAGGCGTTTGCGATGTCTAACGAGACACCCACGGCTCCTCCCTTCCTTTTTATTGCGTCCTCCGAGAATTCGCGGAGGGCCCCTATCGCATCAACGGTCGACCGCCCTTTTCTAAAACCAAATTGGCGGTCCGACACGTTTGGTCCGACATTTTCCAGATGCTGGATAATTCTGGAGGCGACAATTCGTTCCAGCAGCTTACCAGTCTCATCCAGCATCAGTAGGGGCCTCCATCCCGAAGGGGAGTCCTCGGGTCGGCTCTCCTTTCTGAGCAAGCAGAGTCTTCCCTCTTTCCACGGCCTGGGAAACCGCCCAGACGACAGACAGTCGTCGAATAATTGTCTGAGGCGGCTCCCGAGGTGTTTTGCGACCACCGGTAGAATCAGACCGGGGACGCCGTCCGGGCCTGGTGCCTTTTTGCAGGCTGTCAGACGTGTCATACCCCGGTCGAACTCATCATCCGTCACCGGTGGCACTGGGGCCGTGGTGGACTCCCGCTCGGGGACCTGCATACTCGGAGGAGCAAATTCTTGGGCCGATGGGAAAAGGCCTTCAACAATTTTATTGAGGAGGTCCGGTTCCAAGGAGGCCGTGGGGGGGGCGTGGCGCATTTTGTTGCGAACTACCCTATATGGCCTCCCCCATGGGTCCCTGTCTAGCGTGGCCAGAAACGCTTCGTGGGCGTCGTCTTTCGCTTTGGCAATTGCTACCGACAGGGCCTTTTTGGCCTCCTGGAGGGCAGAATAGAGTCGGGCCTCCTCCCCGTATTCGCGGTTGCGCCGCCGCCTGCATCTGGTGTACTCCCTGCGGGCACGGTTGCTGATAGATCTGAGTGCAGCGATGTCCTCAGACCACCAGTGTACCTGCCTTTTAGCAGGCGGCGGACCAGACCTCCTCATGGATGCGTCGCACACCTCAGTGAGCGACGCGCGAAAGCCACGTGCCCTTTCCTCCACACCAAGGGAGCGGCTTGGTATGGGTTCTCTCCACTCTATTACCATGGCAGCCTCTTCAGCCAGGTCCCTGTTGAGGCTAGCCATATTCCACCTGGGGAACCCCTGGCGTCTCCCTCTGCCTCGAGTGGGCTGTTGGGAATGGGGCGTATTGGAGACCGACATCCGTATGTAGCGGTGGTCGGAGAGGGTCTCCACGTCCTCCAGGACGCGCCAGTCCTCAATGCGTGCAGCAATACTCGAGGTCGCGAGCGTCACGTCCACTATCGAGGCACCATTTCGCCGCACGCATGTGGAAGTGTTGCCCCGGTTTAGGACTTCAAGCCCCATTCCCACCGCCCAATCATAGAGTGTTACCCCTCTTGGGCTGGTTATGGGAGAACCCCACGCAGAGTGTTTGGCGTTAAGGTCTCCCATTAGCATGATCGGTGTCGGCGCCGCACCCTCGACCACTTGCCCCACTCTCTCGAGGAGGCGCTCAAAGGCACGCAGCGGTTCATTGGGGGAGAAATATGCTGCGACAATTACAATATTTCCCCATTTCACCGCTACGTACCCCCTGCCGTTCTCAATCTTCGAGAGAGGTGGGCGATTGCCAGTTTGTGGGATGGTCACCGACACCAGCCCTTCTGTGTCTCCAGCCCAATTAGGGAGGGAGGGGACGCAATAGGGTTCCGATATGACGGCAGCGTCAATGCCCCACTCCGCCAAGTGCTGGACCAAGAGGTCTTGAGCACGAGCGCAGTGGTTGGCATTGGCCTGCAGCACCTCAAGGCGGGGAGCAGGCCGTACCGGCATCAGTGCTCCATGGCGCGGCCCTCCGAGGCCTCGGTCGTTGCCAGGGCCGATTTGCCTCTTATGCGAGGGGGGTTGCAGGCTTTCCCCCCCATGACATGTCCTGGCGGCAGTTTAGCGGCATGGCACACTGCACACCATGGCTCTTTGACCTGGCATTCACCAGTGGTGTGGCCCGTTTTGCCGCAGCGGTGGCACATCGATGATCTGTCCACCGGGGATGGACAGAGGGCCCTAGTGTGGCCCATGCCCATGCAGCGGAAGCATCGCATGGGCAGGGCTTCAAGCCCTTTGACTTTGGCGGCCGACCATCCGACCAGGAGGCGTCCGAGCTCTATGAGAGAGTTGGCAGCCGCCACAGGGCAGGTTAAAATGGCTGCCCCAGTCTGGTCTGGCGCCATACGGATAGCGCCAACCTTAATTTGCCCCGGTGGGCATTTCCCAGCTGCACCTGCAGCTTCTCTGAGGGCCTCCAGAGTCACTGCCTCATCGAAGCCGGAGACCTTGACTTGTGCCGTTTTATACGGCCGAGATATCTCCGCTTCGTTGCCTATCAATTCCCGGACCTTCTCAGCAAGAGCGTCCGCTGCGGCCCCGCTGTCTGCTCCAGGAACCTCTATTATCCGAGCCCCCGTAGCACTCCTGCGCACCGAAACATGGTCCACCCCAATGGACGGTAGTTTGATGGTGGTGACCTTGGCCATTATCGATTTATAGTCCATATCGGACTCCGGCTTCAGGGTCACCACCACCGCTGCTGACTTCGGTGGGGTGAACGCCTTCCTTGGTGGCGGTTTTGCTGCCGCTTTGGGGGCTTGGGTTGGTTTCCCCTTCCCTTTTCTTTTCCCTTTTTTCTTTCTGGCTACCGTTGTCCACACCTCCGTGCCTCCAGGGTTCGGGGACGCCTCAGTGGGAGGTATTCGGGAGGGGCCTGGCGTTGGCTCACGTGGCCGAGCTTTGGTTTTGGCCTTGGCCTTGGCCCTGGTTTGCGGCACCGGTCCGGGTCTTGCAGGTGGCATGAGGGTTGACCCTGTGTTGCCCTCCCTGCCATCTAGATCCCCAGCTTTTTGTTTTTTTCTGTCAGCCGCCAGTGGCGGGCGCAGAATTGGTTCTGGGGCGAGTATGCCCCTCTTTTCGGCTTCATTCAACCGGGTCGTCACCATTTCTCCTATTTTGAGGAACAGGTTCCTCTCAATGGACACCTCAAACTCTTTAAGGACGTCCTTGATTTCCGCCATTGTGACTGGTCCTGAGGTGGACGGCCCGGTAGATTTTTCGGCATAGGCCTTCCGAAGAGCCCTCGTCTCCTGCTCCAGCTGCGCCAATTGCTCCCGCATCCTTCTGTTGTCAGCAGTCAGAATTCTGACTGCTGCCGACTCCTCCTGGTGCATTTCTATTTTATCAGCTGCATCTAAGATGTGCTGACAGGCATCCTTCATGGATCGCCACACTGTGCCTTTGAGGTTGCCGGATTTACCGGCTTCCTCCAGTACATTTCCAACAGACGTCCGTACAACGTCAAGTTGTTCGTCAACGATGCTGCTGGCGGGCTTGGGTGGCGATGTCTGTGTGCGCCGACCAGCGTGACGGCCCCTCGTAGCTGTGTTAATTTTGGGGCCTCGCGATCTTAGTGCAGACCCCTCCAGTGCCTTCCGTTTACGGGGAACACTGCCCCCGTCGTTCTTGTCATCCTCCGTCATGATGACCTCCGGAAGGCTATCGTTGTCCTCGTCGGATGTCGGTGCGAGGATCAGTGACCCTCGGCTTGTCGACCGTGTCGACAGTTGGGAGGGACTTGCGTCCCTCTGGCGGTAAGTGCCCCCCCCAGATACGGTGGGGCAGCCCACGCCCGAAGGCGTGGGGAGGGATTCTCCGACTCCTTGGGAGTCGGTACCCTCCTGGGGTATGATCGTTTTCTTAGACGCCATATTCATGAGTTTCCTTTTTTTTTAACAGGGTGAGGTCCCTGAACTCCTCCACCTCTTCAGTGGGCGCTTGGGACGGGGCTCCCCCCCCGCCATTCATCCCATCGGCACGCCCGACCTTGGGATTAGGGTTATTTTTTATTGAGGTTTTCTTCCTCGCGACAAACGTCCTCGGCCCCATCAATTTGGGGTAACGAGTTGCCCGGCGCCGAGCCGAAACCTGACGCCGCGCGAGCCACATCCACTCACTGTCTGAGGGCAGACAAGAGGGAGCAACTGGTAGACGGACCTGGACGCAAAAGCGTCTGCCCAGAAGCCGGTTAGGCTATTCAGCCCGTCCATGTGTCAGGACATTTGCCGATGGATAACAAGACCCCTAATAGCGGGGAGTTATTAACCATCGCCCAGGGTGCACCAGCCCAGTGTCTTGTCAGCCCGCCGCTATCACCGGATCAAAGATCAAGCAACAGAAGCAAAGCTTTCAAGGTACTGAGCCAACGTGGAGGTTTCCTGACCGTAGCACCCCAACCTAACCTAACCTAACCTAACCTAACCTAACCTAACCTAACCTAACCTAACCTAACCTAACCTAACCTAACCTAACCTAACCTAACCTAACCTAACCTAACCTAACCTAACCATCCCATCTTTAGTGTGTCCACCCCTGATTGTGATACCTTGATCTCTTCGTCTTGTTGCCGCCATCAGTTCTGCATACCAGCTTTCTCCATCCCGCCGAATTTTTCATACTATTTTGTCATTTTTCTTCTTTAACGGTTTTTCTTCCATCCAAATACTCATTTTTGTCCATAGACCAAATTTTTCTTCCGAACCTACCCCTAATTACTTCTGATTAGTGTTCCGGCTGCCTACCCCGTCATTTTAAGCCATTCCCGGACAAAATACGCGAAAAATTCGCCCCCCCGCCCACCCTAGTTTCATCAGCTAGGTAAATTCTGCTCGCCGACGTAAGTCGAAACCAAAAATCCAATTTTTTCCCTCGTATTTTTTCTTTCTTCCGATTAGTTCATAGTGTTCTTCTGGTCCCAAAAATAGTATTTCAATAGATAACACCCTCTTAGAAGCAATAGTTTAATTATATAGTTGGATTTTGATTGACATATTTTATTAAAGTTCAATAGTTTACTGACGAGACCATGGGGCTCACCCGGTCTCCGACTCGTAAGGAGGCGACCACTCGACCTCCTCCTGCACCCCCCAACCGCCCTTCGCGGTCTTCCTCACCAGTGGCAGGCAATTCCAGGGCCTCCCCAACTACGGCTAGCCCCCCTGAACGCACTCGACCGTACATAGCGCCCATAAGTGAGATGGATGAGGAGGATCTCTTAACTCCTAGTGTAGACCTCCAATTTTCCCCCGAATCAGACATGCCCCAACTTCGGTACATGTCTGACACCGAAACACCCGAAGTGAGCGACGCTACTGCCTCCTCACAAGCTCCCGCCAAAGTTGTGCCCGCTCGTAAAACTGCAACCAAGTCCAGCAAATCTTCTAGCGCAATAATTATTGAACTACCTGCCCGTTCTGAAGATGTGAAGAGTATCGACACCTTCATGGCGGTAGTCACAAAACTAACGTATACAATCAACAAAGCTGTTAACGAAGGAAAGAGCGTCACTGCTACCAACAAGCGGCTCATTGCGGCGGCGGCGCAGGAGATACAAAGATCTGCGCAGGCGTTGGTGAAGGTCAAGGAGACCGGGCCAACGGTCGCGATTGCGCCGACTCCTCCGACTCCGGAGATCCTCCCGGACCAGAGCACACTGCTCTCTATTATTCGGGAGAGTATCCGTGAGGAACTTAAGGCCATGACGCCGACGACGCCAGCGCCCTCTCCACCAGCGCCTGCAAAATCCTTCGCCGCGGCCGTGGCGACGCCCTCCCCCCCTAAGAGCATTCCTCCTCCTTCGCGCACCTTGCCCTCCATCATCATCAAAGCTAAGGAGACTAGCGATAAACAAAAACAGCAGCCAGTCGTACTTGACGAGTTCAAAAAGAACATCTCATTCCGGAGAACAACATTTGCTCCCTCGAAAGTAAAGCCCTTGCGCCAAAACATGCTCAAAGTAGAGTTCGATACCAATGAGCAGCGCGACCAAATCCTCCGGAAAGTGAACAACATCCCCGGCATTGCAGCTGAAGAGTCGAAGCTCCGTCGCCCTCTCATCATCTTGAAGGGGATTAGCAAAGAGGTCCAGAGGGAGGAACTGGTGGACATCATAAGCCACCAGAACCAAATCCCCAGCGAAGAAATCCGCCTTTGCTTCCTCTTGAACAATAGAAATGAGCGCTTTTACAACGCGGTGTTGGAGGTGGCCCCGGCGATCCGGCGCAGGCTGGTCGAAGGGGAGCGCGCGAACGTGGAGCACCAGCGGGTGCACGTGGCGGACTTCAGCCGCTTCGTGCAATGTTATAAGTGCCTACAGTTCGGGCACACTAATAACAAGTGCACCGCTGAGTCCCGCCCGTGCGCTCACTGTGGCTCCACTGAGCACCAAATCAACTCGTGCCCCGTTCGCGCCGATCCGAATAAGACGTGCTGTTATAACTGCAAGTCAGTTCGTAGCGCCAATACTAGCCATTCAGCCACCGACAACAAAGCATGCCCGCGCATAGTCAATGCCATGAAAGCTCTTCAGGATAGCACTGACTATGGCTATTAGCAGCACGTTGGCAGCCCTTGAAGCAAAGATGCGCCTTAAGAAGAAGGAAGAGCCTTGTAATTTAAAATTGTAACTGTAATTCTAATTCTAGCGCCTTGTCGAAATGCGAAATCGCCTCGCAAAATTCAATATTACATTTAATCATAACAGTCACAAATGCAAATCAAAAAGCAGATCTATGGCACCTTAACATAAAAACATCGCTCAAGATAAATAGCGACGGTGGGTATCTGTATCAAATAGCAGAGACCCACCAACGCTACACTTATCATACAAAAACACAGCATACCCATTTAATAAAAAATTAATTACCAAACAAATCACTTAGCATCTTAAAAAAAAAAAAAAAAAAAAAAAAAAAACCTAACCTAACCTAACCTAACCTAACCTAACCTAACCTAACCTAACCTAACCTAACCTAACCTAACCTAACCTAACCTAACCCAGTCTGCTTCGAGCCGTCGTGGAGTGCAGACGTGCTCCGACGCGCTCCGCGAATAAAATTAGCAAAAAATTATTTAAAATAGTGATAAAAAATTCTTAAAATTCTAAAAAATTATTGTGAGTGAATGGTCTTCAGTGTGCATTGTGATCAAGGTCTGCAGCTCCGGAATCAGGTGGATCAACCTCATATACCACGAGCCGAACCTGTGCCTTCAGTGAAGCGTGTAGGAACATAAATTAGTGCAGTGTTGCTTCGAGGACACAGTCTCAGACAAAGGACACAGCCTTGAAAAAGGTGAGACCCCAGGATTGCGTGGATTTTTCAAGATCAACGTTTTAACGTCCATATTGACCATTGCACCTCTAGTCCATATTAATTAAGGTTTTAAATTTTATTTGTTGACTGGCTTTTTGCCTTCCTTATCTATCATTTTAACTATACAATTGTCTCTTTTACCACTTATACAAATTTAATTTTAAAACATGACGCTAAACCGAACACCAAAATCAGTGTACTTTAAAGATAACCCGACAGACCTAGCCTTCCAAATGTCACCCACTCAATTCAGTAGCCAGGGTGACTCCCCGTCGGATTCCCCCGTCAGATTATCCTCAGAGGAGGAATGGGCGACCCCAAACACGAGGAGCAGGTACCAACAATGCTTCCCGAAAACGCCCCTCCTGAAGGAGGAAAATAGACGCAAAATCTTGACGGACGACGACAGAATAGACCTATGTCGTAGTATTAGGGATCTCCTGGATGCAATTGGCGAAGAGGTCGAGTCTGCATTAAGATTAAAGAGAACAGCTAAGGACTCCATCAAAAGTAGAATCAGACAGGCAGACGACCTAGTGTGCGACCTGGCCTCTTGCCAGGAAATAAAAAACATGACGCCGGGACAACGACCGAGCATAAGAACTCAGACCTCCCCTATCCCACAGCAAGAGATGCATATCGGAGAGCTTAAAACCTTCCTACAACCGCTGGTGGACAAACTGGAAGCAAACTCCCACAGTATACGGGAAATAAAGGAGTTCATGGACCGCCAGAAAGAAGTAAGTGCAAAAACAACAACAGCCTCACACACCCCGACATACGCACAGGCCGTGGCTGCTCCTCGCGAAAAGCCGCTCACGTTACATTCCGTGATTGTGGACGACAAGAGAGGAATGGAAACCGGTGAGCAGGTCATGGAAAAGATAAGAGAAGTAGCAGAAGAAGGCGGGGAATGGTTAAGAATAGAGCGTGTGAGGAGAACAAGAGACCGGAAGGTAATTATTAGCTGTAAAACCAAAGAGGGTAGAGAGCAATTAAAAAATAGAATTAGCAAAATTAAAAATCTACAAGTAAAGGAGGTAGAAAACAAAAACCCACTCCTCATTTTTAAAAATATATTAAAATGCAACACAAATGAGCAGATATTAAATAAATTGACGGAACAAAACAGAAAAATTTTGCAAGACCTAACGGAGGAGGAAAAAGTGATACAAGTGAAATTCAGAAAGAGGTCGCGAAACCCGCTACTGGAACACGTAGTGGCGAGTGTCCCCCCTAGGATGTGGCGAGCAGTGGTCGAGGCCGGCTCAGTGCGCATCGATATGCAGCGGATCCAGGCGGAGGATTATTCTCCGCTGGTCCAATGCTCGATGTGCCTGGGCTACGGCCACGGCAGGCGCCATTGCAGGGAGACGGCGGAGAGGTGCTGCCATTGCGGTGGACAGCATCAGAGGGCGGCGTGTCAGGCCTGGATGGCGGGAGCCGTCCCATCGTGCCTGAACTGCCGCGCGGACGGAAACGCGGTGAGTAATCACAACGCTTTTAGCTCCGCGTGTCAGGTCAGGCAAAGGTGGGAGGCTCTCGCCAGATCCAGGATTGCATACGCATAAGCAATGATTCATGGTCTCTCGGCGTGTCGTGGCTGACCTACATTGCCGTATTAATGAACAGCATCATTATATAATGCAATTATACAAGGCGGGTCGCGGCATGTCCTTGGGGCCATGGTCAAGTGCCTAGTGCTAACGCAACACAAATGTGGCTCTGAACCAATGAATAATATTATTTATTGGTTCGAAGGTACGTGTAAAAAATGTTATGCAATAATATGAAAAATTTTATAAGTGACACATACATTAATAATTAACGTTGTAAACAAATACTTGGTTGTTACGGTTATAGATAGTTTAATTTTAAGTTTGACGATAATAATATATATGTATACCAATTTTAACAAAATGACATAGAATTATAAGAATAGCAGTAGTTTTATATAAATGCGATATTCGCATAAACAAGGTATACAATTTGAATAAATAAACAAGGTACTAATATCAGTATCAGTGAAGAGCAAATCATGCTCGTAACATGACTTTTTGTAAAAAATTAAAAAAGATAATTGATTATAGGGTTATTGACCAGTAAATTATATAAATAGTTGAACAGTACAAAGGAGGCAAAGAAAATAGATGTAAATATTGTTAAGGAATGGAAGGGCTTTATAGTCTTATAGGTATTTATTAATCGGTGTATTATAGCTATGACAAGATATTGTAAGCAATAGTAACTCTAGCATAATATAGTGAATAGTGACAAGTGACTTGCTAAAATACTACATTGTATATTCAATGATAACAATTATAAACTTACATTGTTAAAAAGATTAAGCAGACTAAGTATAGCAGTAAGTTTAGTTATAGTTTTTCACACATTATGCAAATAAAATTGTTTTAAAATGCCTCTAATAATGTTAGAGAATACTGGCAATAAACTCCCCCTGGGGGTGGTGTAACTCCCAGGGGAAAACTTAAAAAAAAAAAAAAAAAAAAAAAACCTAACCTAACCTAACCTAACCTAACCTAACCTAACCTAACCTAACCAGTTGCGCTCTGTCCGCTGTACCGAGCGTCACGAATTCAGACCGCTCCGCGCAAAAAATTACCTTAAAAATCGCTTTTGAAAAAATCTATTAAGTGTGATACATCGTTGAATTCGCGCTGAAGTAACATAACTAACAGTGAAAACTATTATAAAATCGGACTTAAAACAAACGAGTTAAATTAAAACAAAGTTGCGGGCTTGACGCCCTCTCGCGCCTCACCGCTCCAAAGTTGCGTTTGGTATCGGTGACTTTGAGAACTAAAACTGTGCAAGCGAAGGTAGTGACAGTGACCTGGTCTGTGCGAAGTCCCAAAACTCTGGGATCAAAGACGCCGACGTAACTGGACTTTTTATCTGAGCTCCAAAACACCGGCTTTGTTTACTAGCCGATAGCTCGGTTGCCCGCTTCACAAGATAGTCGAAACTTCAACACAACAAGGACCGACCAGTGGGAAATAGAGTAGTACAAGTACCGGTGACCTACTGGGTCGGGTAGCCGGCTACGGACGTCGGGAAGAGAGGGAAGTGAGGAGACCAGAGGTTGGAACGAGTTTTTCGGCGGTTTGGTGGGTTGGGGCGAGGAGCTGTACATGCTGACCAGCGACGGACCTGCCCGGGGTGACACCAGCCCAAAACCAGCAAGATCGGGATACGGGTTCGGCGTCCAGGACGGAAAGAGCTGTCAGCCAATCAGCGGTTTTTCCCCGATTACCGCTCAACCCTCAGGAATTACGCACGTGAAGCACCGGGATTCAGTGTAGCAGCCGGGAAGGAGAACACACATACCCGGAACACCAACCCAGGACACCCCGTCAGCCAGCAGCGGAGGATTTTCGTCCAGAATTCGGCGAGCGCCAACTTCGTGGAACCAAAATTGTACTTAAATTAAGTAAATTGTATCTAAAAAATATATAAATTGAGGGATCGTTTATCTCCCTGTCACATACAAAAATTTGAATCGAATCGGATCAGGAACCTTTAAGATAAAAAATAATTAGCTCATAAACTCCCAGAGTCAAATTAGATTTACGTAAGTAAAAAACTAAAATTGACTTTTTTATTACATAGTTTTTCGGAATTTTAATAGCCCAAGTGTAAAAAGTTACCCTTAAAAATAAGTTCAAAATTGTTTTTAACCCCAAAAACCCTTTTAGTCACCCCTAAATCAAGACTTAAAAACTTAGAACAAAAAAGGTCATTTATCACCAAATCTGTAATCCCCGGTACCGGATCTTTCTCGGTACCCCACTATTATTATCCCCAAAAAGACAGGAGCAAACCATCCCTCAAATTCCCCCTCTTAATTGGAAGAAAGGCGGCTTTTGCGCTTGACAAAGTTGTAAACAAAGGAGAAGTCGCCCTCTTTTGTTATAAACGCACTTTGACTGGGGAACAATTTTACCAAATATACAAGGTACGGTTATATATCTTTGTCATTCCAAAATATAAACACCAAAAAGTACATAGTATCAAAGATAATTGCAAAATTGTCCAAACCTATAATAGGCCTAGACCGCAAAGTAAAGTTTGTAGCGGGCGAGCGGAGTGGGGACCGCTGCGGACCGCTGACTTATTGCGTGTCGTGGTGCGCATCAGCTTCAGCGGGGAAGGGCGACACACGCATACGGCCCACATACCGTGACAGTAAAATCGATTAAGAATCCCTTAAATAAGTTTCTGCTATCCTTGTTACCTTATAGAATACACTCTGGACATATTATAATACACATAAAACTATATTATCATATAAAATTTAACTAACAAACTTAAAAGACTCATAAATTATCATATACAAATTTATATTATATATTTCATATAAAAATAATAGTAAATAGATACGTAGACCGATAGAAAAAATTCCATCCAAATACATCTTTAGTGTATATCAAAATCGATACGTATTGGGTCGGGTGCGGTCGTCGTCCGCTCCGTAGGTCACGCCCACAGTGACGTAATAGGAGGCATCGAACGAGCCTATTGTTCTCGGCCCGTTGGAATGCCATTGTCTCGTTTGTTGTGATATCGGAGCGCATGAATTGTATGGGTCTTTGCGGGTTAGACAGAGCCTAACAAGTTAATTAAAAATCTTGACTTTTTGTATTTTATTAGGTGGTATATTATTTATTGTATGTTTTATAATACCACAAAAATAGTTAATAAATTAGAACGAGAACATAGACTCGACAAATAGACGCTTTAGAGAAAATTTAGGACAGCATCTATTAATTAATTTGACTAATTTGAAATTGCAGTATTACGATCTCGCTAAGTGTTTCATTTTAAGAATTTATTAACATTACATATTATTTACTTATCCAAATATTGCAGCCCCCATATACAGGGCTGCAACCAGTTGTGACGTTGGTGGTATTCACCTAGTTTTAATATTACTTTTACTTTTACTTTTACAACTTTTACAAATTTACTTTTAAAATAAGACATTAAAATGATAAGAACACCTAGGTCCGTGACCTTCAAAAAGAAAATAACATATTGCGACAATAATACGTCGCCTACTGAATTTCCCAACGAGTCTCCCTCTCATTCAGAAATAGATTCCCCTAACATGGTACCACCAGAGGAAGATCCCCCAATCACCCCCAATACAAAAAAGCGCAACAGGTACTTACAGTACCTCCCTAACACGCCTTACCTTAAGGAGGACCAAAGAAGAAGGATCCTGACGGATGACGAAAGGGACGAGTTTTGCGGTCGCATCCAGAGCCTCCTTACAGCTATAGACGAAGAGGTTGAGTCTGCGCTCAGACTTAAGAGGGAAACAAAAGAATCAATAAAAAACAAAGTTAAAGAAGTGGATGAACTGGTGTGTGGATTGGCGGCCTACCAGGAGTTGAAAAACCAAACGCCAGGTCAACATCCCTGTGTGCGGACGCAAACTTCTCCTATTCCCCAGAACGAGACAATATTGGGAGACATCGAAAAGTTCCTGCAGCCGCTCGTGGACAAGCTCGAGGAAAACTCCCGAAACATTCGGGAAGTCAAGGAATTGATGGACCGCCGGAGTGAAACCAGTCAGAGTACGTCCACCCAGGCTCCCACGTACTCACAGATCGCAGCTGCTCCTCAAGGAAAGCCCCTCACCCTACATTCCGTCATTGTCGATGACAAAACAGGAATGGAGACGGGTGAGGAGGTAATGGAAAGGATACGTGAGGCAGCAGGAAAAGGAGGAGACTGGATTAAAATAGAAAGGGTAAGGAAGACCCGTGACAGGAAGGTGATAATAAGCTGCAGGACAAAAGAGGGCAGGGAGAAGCTGAAAAATCGAATTGAGAAAATAAAAAATTTACAGGCCAGAGAGGTACAGAACAAAAACCCACTTCTCGTTCTCAAAAATGTTCTGAAAAATAGCAACGAGCAAATAATAATTAAACTTAAAGAACAGAACAGCAAGCTCTTTAAGGATATCAATGAGGAGGAGAGAGAAATGGTAGTCAAGTTCCGGAAAAAATCAAGGAACCCACTGCTGGAACATGTAGTGTTCAGTGTTTCCCCCAAACTGTGGAAGTCAATAGTCGAGGCCGGCTCAGTGCGCATCGACATGCAGCGAATCCAGGCAGAGGATTACTCCCCGCTAGTGCAGTGTTCGATGTGCCTGGGTTACGGCCACGGCAGACGCCATTGTAAAGAGAAGGTGGAGCGGTGCTGCCACTGTGGTGGGGAACACCGGAGGGAGGTATGCCAGGGCTGGGCGGCGGGAGCTATCCACCCCTGCTTGTGAAGTGTGTCCACCCCTGCTTGTGATACCTCCATCTCTTCGTCTTGACGCCGCCATCGATTCTGCATACCAGTCGTTTCCATCCAATTGAATTTTTCATACTATTTTGTCGATTTTCTTCTGTAACGGTCCATACATAATTCAAACATCCATTTTAGTGTAAAATCCGAATTTTTTCTTCCGAACCCCCCCCAAATTACTTCTGATTAGTGTTCCGGCTGCCTACCCCATCATTTTGAGCCATCCCCGGACAAAATACGCGAAAAATTCGCCCCCCCGCCCACCCTTGTTTCCTCAGCTAGGTAAACACCGCTCGCCGACGTAAGTCGAAACCGAAAATCCACTTTTTTCCCTTGTATTTTTTCTTTCTTCCGACCAGTACTGATTGTTCTTTTGGTCCTAAAAATAGTATCTAATTAGATTTACACACATTAGAAGCAATAGTTTTAATTATTTACAGTCTGATTCTGATTTTCATAGTCTGGTAAACTTCATTTACTCACCTACGAGACCATGGGGCTCACCCGGTCTCCCACCCGGAAGGAGGCGACCAATCGACCTCCCCCTGCACCCCCCAACCGCCCTTCGCGATCTTCCTCTCCCGTGCCAGGCCATTCCAGGGCCTTTGCAACTACAACTCGCCTTTCCGAACGCCCTCGTCTGAACATTATGCCCATTACTGAGAGTGACGACCTCGATCTTGATATCTTGACATCCGGCTTAGACCTTCAATTTTCTCCCGAATCGGACATGCCCCACCTTCGGTACATGTCTGACACCGAAATAGCCAGTACACCCGAAGTGAGCGACGCTATTGCTGCCTCCTCACAATCATCCGCCAAAGTTGTGCCCGCTCGCAAACCTACAGCAACTAAGTCCACCAAATCCAGCGCAATGATCATTGAACTACCTGCCCGTTCCGAAGATGTGAAAAGTATGGACACCTTCATGGCGGTAGTAACAAAGTTAACGTACACCATCAACAAAGCAGTAAACGAAGGAAAGAGCGTCACTGCCACCAACAAGCGGCTCATTGCGGCGGCGGCGCAGGAAATACAAAGATCTGCGCAGGCGTTGGTAAAGGTCAAGGAGACCGGGCCAACGGTCGCGAATGCGCCGACTCCTCCGACTCCGGAGATCCTCCCGGACCAGAGCACATTGCTCTCTATTATTCGGGAGAGTATCCGCGAGGAACTAAAGGCCATGACACCGACGCCAGCGCCCTCTCCACCAGTGCCTGCAAAATCCTTCGCCGCGGCCGTGGCGACGCCCTCCCCCCCTAAGAGCATTCCTCCACCTTCCCGCACATTGCCCTCCATCATCATCAAAGCTAAAGAGACTAGCGACAAACAGCAGCCAGTCGTACTTGACGAGTTTAAGAAGAACATCTCATTCCGTAGAACAACATTCGCTCCCTTGAAAGTAAAACCCTTGCGCCAGAACATGCTCAAAGTAGAGTTCGACACTAATGAGCAGCGCGACCAAATACTACAAAAAGTGAATAACATCCCCGGCATTGCAGCAGAAGAGTCGAAGCTCCGTCGCCCTCTTATCATTTTAAAGGGAGTTAGCAAAGAGGTCCAGAGGGAGGAACTGGTGGACATCATAAGCCATCAGAACCAAATCCCCAGCGAAGAAATCCGCCTTTGCTTCCTCCTGAACAATAGAAACGAGCGCTTTTACAACGCGGTGTTGGAGGTGGCCCCGGCGATCCGGCGCAGGCTGGTCGAAGGGGAGCGCGCGAATGTGGAGCACCAGCGGGTGCACGTGGCGGACTTCAGCCGCTTCGTGCAGTGTTATAAGTGCCTGCAGTTCGGTCACACTAACAACAAGTGCACCGCAGAGTCCCACCCGTGCGCCCACTGTGGCTCCAAAATTTAGGACAGCATCTATTAATTAATTTGACTAATTTGAAATTGCAGTATTACGATCTCGCTAAGTGTTTCATTTTAAGAATTTATTAACATTACATATTATTTACTTATCCAAATATTGCAGCCCCCATATACAGGGCTGCAACCAGTTGTGACGTTGGTGGTATTCACCTAGTTTTAATATTACTTTTACTTTTACTTTTACAACTTTTACAAATTTACTTTTAAAATAAGACATTAAAATGATAAGAACACCTAGGTCCGTGACCTTCAAAAAGAAAATAACATATTGCGACAATAATACGTCGCCTACTGAATTTCCCAACGAGTCTCCCTCTCATTCAGAAATAGATTCCCCTAACATGGTACCACCAGAGGAAGATCCCCCAATCACCCCCAATACAAAAAAGCGCAACAGGTACTTACAGTACCTCCCTAACACGCCTTACCTTAAGGAGGACCAAAGAAGAAGGATCCTGACGGATGACGAAAGGGACGAGTTTTGCGGTCGCATCCAGAGCCTCCTTACAGCTATAGACGAAGAGGTTGAGTCTGCGCTCAGACTTAAGAGGGAAACAAAAGAATCAATAAAAAACAAAGTTAAAGAAGTGGATGAACTGGTGTGTGGATTGGCGGCCTACCAGGAGTTGAAAAACCAAACGCCAGGTCAACATCCCTGTGTGCGGACGCAAACTTCTCCTATTCCCCAGAACGAGACAATATTGGGAGACATCGAAAAGTTCCTGCAGCCGCTCGTGGACAAGCTCGAGGAAAACTCCCGAAACATTCGGGAAGTCAAGGAATTGATGGACCGCCGGAGTGAAACCAGTCAGAGTACGTCCACCCAGGCTCCCACGTACTCACAGATCGCAGCTGCTCCTCAAGGAAAGCCCCTCACCCTACATTCCGTCATTGTCGATGACAAAACAGGAATGGAGACGGGTGAGGAGGTAATGGAAAGGATACGTGAGGCAGCAGGAAAAGGAGGAGACTGGATTAAAATAGAAAGGGTAAGGAAGACCCGTGACAGGAAGGTGATAATAAGCTGCAGGACAAAAGAGGGCAGGGAGAAGCTGAAAAATCGAATTGAGAAAATAAAAAATTTACAGGCCAGAGAGGTACAGAACAAAAACCCACTTCTCGTTCTCAAAAATGTTCTGAAAAATAGCAACGAGCAAATAATAATTAAACTTAAAGAACAGAACAGCAAGCTCTTTAAGGATATCAATGAGGAGGAGAGAGAAATGGTAGTCAAGTTCCGGAAAAAATCAAGGAACCCACTGCTGGAACATGTAGTGTTCAGTGTTTCCCCCAAACTGTGGAAGTCAATAGTCGAGGCCGGCTCAGTGCGCATCGACATGCAGCGAATCCAGGCAGAGGATTACTCCCCGCTAGTGCAGTGTTCGATGTGCCTGGGTTACGGCCACGGCAGACGCCATTGTAAAGAGAAGGTGGAGCGGTGCTGCCACTGTGGTGGGGAACACCGGAGGGAGGTATGCCAGGGCTGGGCGGCGGGAGCTATCCCATCGTGCCTGAACTGCCGCGCGGACGGAAGCGCGGTGAGTGATCACAACGCTTTTAGCTCCGCGTGTCAGGTCAGGCAAAGGTGGGAGGCTCTCGCCAGATCCAGGATCGCATATGCATAGTCATTGATCGTGGTCTCTCGGCGTGTCGTGGCTTACCAATATTGCCATATAGATGAACAGCAGCTCATTATATACTGCAATAATACAAGGCGGGTCGCGGCATGTCCGCGGGGTCACGGTCAAGGGCCTAGTGCTAAAGGAAATACAAATGTGTCTCCGAACCAAGAATTATCACTATTCTTGGGGCGAAAACACGGGTGATTAATTTATGCGAAACAATAACTAAACATGACAAATTCATACAAAGGGACAATTCATGCATTCCAATTATCTATGTAAATAAACTTGTTGTTGTGATTTATATTAGCTTTAAGCATTTAACATATGACGTTATTTAATAATATAATTGTAAAAATATTAACGAATAGAAATTGTAATAATAAGAACAGTAGGAAATTTTAAAATAGAGAGAATTTAAATTACGTTAAGCAAATTAAGCTTATAAGATAGACTAAATGTTTATGAAATTAGGTAAATATGTACCTGATTAAAAAATATGACTAGTATAATTACTAAGTAAATATGTTATGACAATAAAAAAATATTGACTAGTACTAAACTTAAAATATAATATGATAAAAATTAGCGAGATGTAAAAAACTGTAAAACCAAATAATTATAAGAAAATGTTGATAAAGAAATTGCTTTATTTTAGGTGTTTTTGTAAATATATATTAGGTATTATTATAATAATACCTATTTGACTATGTTTAGATATTAGAAACTCTTAACAAATAGTTACAAAGTAATTGATGATATAATATTGTGTAAAATATTCAATAAACAAAACCTTATACTGTAATAAATAAGAAGTAATTATATACTGTACAAAGTTAAGATATTGTTCTTCATATGGGAGATGAAAAGAAAACTGTTTAATAATAGCTCTGATTATGTTAGAGAATATTTGCAATAAACTCCCCCTGAGTGCGGTGTAACACTTGGGGGAAACAATAAAAAAACCTAACCTAACCTAACCTAACCTAACCTAACCTAACCTAACCTAACCTAACCTAACCTAACCTAACCTAACCTAACCTAACCTAACCTAACCTAACCTAACCTAACCTAACCTAACCTAACCTAACCTAACCTAACCTAACCGACCTCCTCCTGCACCCCCCAACCGCCCCTCGCGGTCTTCCTCACCAGTAGCGGGTAATTCCAGGGCCTCCCCAACTACGGCTAGCCCCCCCGAACGCATTCGACCGTACATAGCGCCCATTAGTGAGATGGATGAGGAGGATCTCTTAACTCCCAGCGTAGACTTCCAATTATCCCCCGAATCAGACATGCCCCACCTTCGGTACATGTCTGACACTGAAGCGCCCGAAGTGAGTGACGCCACTGCCTCCTCACAAACGTCCACCAAAGCTGTGCCCCCACCCCCTCGCAAACCTACCGCAACCAAGACCGGCAAATCCTCCAGTATGGTGATCGAACTACCCGCTCGTTTCGAGGACGTGAAGAGTCTCGACTCTTTCATGGCGGTAGTCACCAAACTGACGTACACTATTAACAAGGCCGTTAATGAGGGGAAAAGCGTCACTGCCACCAACAAGCGGCTCATTGCGGCTGCGGCGCAAGAGATTCAACGATCGGCTCAGGCGCTGGTTAAGGTCAACGAGGCCGAACCAGCCACAGTTCCTCCGAGTGCCGAGGTTCTCCCGGACAAGAGCTCACTAGTCTCGGTCATTCGGGAATGCATTCGTGAGGAACTCAAAGCAATGTCACCGGCTCCCACCACCACCATAACCCCTTCCCCACCAGTGCCTACCAAATCTTTTGCCGCGGCCGTGGCGTCGTCACCCTTCCCGAAACTCCCTACTCCCCCGTCGCGCACCCTACCTTCCATTATCGTCAAGGCCAAGGAGGCCGGCGATAAGCAACCGGTGGTGCTCGACGAATGGAAGAAGAAAATCTCGTTCCGCAATACCACCTTTGCACCATCCAAAGTCAAGCCCCTGCGCCAAAATATGTTGAAGGTAGAGTTTGACACTATAGAGCAGCGTAACGAGGTGTTGCATAAAGTGAATAACGTCCCAAGCATAGTTGCCGAAGAAGCCAAACCCCGTCGCCCCCTCATCATCCTTAAGGGAGTCAGCAAAGACATTCAAAGAGAGGAACTGGTCGACATTGTGAGCCACCAAAATCAAGTCTCCAAGGAGGATATCCGCCTCTGTTTTCTCCTTAAGAACCGTAATGAGCGGTACTTCAACGCGGTGTTGGAGGTCGCCCCGTCGATCCGGCGCAGGCTGGTGGATGGGGAGCGCGTTAATGTGGACCACCAGAGGGTGCATGTGGCGGACTTCAGCCGATTTGTGCAGTGCTATAAATGCCTGCAATTCGGGCACACCAATAACAAGTGCACCGCTGAATGTCAACCGTGTGCCCACTGTGGCTCCACCGCACATAATATCAGCTCGTGCCCCGACCGTGCAGACCCCAATAAAAAGTGCTGCTACAATTGTAAAGCCTTGCGAAGCACTAACACCGACCACTCCGCCACTGACAACCAATCATGTCCCAGGATAATCAATGCAATCAAATCTTTACAAGAGAGCACCGACTATGGGTACTAACCATACGTGGGTGCCTCTTTAGTGATTAAACCCCGCGATCAAACCATTTCAACCATTTTAAGCATAATATCAATCAATTCCTAATCACAATAGTCAATAAACACATACAATGGTGTGTCTTAAATACAATATGAAGCTTTCAGCGTATAAGCGTTGCCCAATTCCGAAGACGCAGCAAGCAATTTCATAGTTCACAGATCACAAATTAAAAAACATAGTAGTTTAATGCAGATAAATGGCACCGAATTAACTAGTTTCCAACCACACAAAATTTCACAGAACACCCAAAATTCTTAACAGTTACTCATCTAAGCAAACAAATGGTATTAATATAATATATTTTCTCTACACATATAGCAAAGATGTGGTACCTGTATCAAATAGCAGGTGCCCATCGGCGCGACTTGTGTTTTTAACTAATTTTGAAAACCCTAATCTAAGAAAACGTTTCCAACAGAATGCTTAAGCATCACAAAAAAAAAAAAAAAAAAAAAAAACCTAACCTAACCTAACCTAACCTAACCTAACCTAACCTAACCTAACCTAACCTAACCTAACCTAACCTAACCTAACCTAACCTAACCTAACCTAACCATCCCATCTTTAGTGTGTCCACCCCTGCTTGTGATACCTCCATCTCTTCGTCTTGACGCCGCCATCGATTCTGCATACCAGTCGTTTCCATCCAATTGAATTTTTCATACTATTTTGTCGATTTTCTTCTGTAACGGTCCATACATAATTCAAACATCCATTTTAGTGTAAAATCCGAATTTTTTCTTCCGAACCCCCCCCAAATTACTTCTGATTAGTGTTCCGGCTGCCTACCCCATCATTTTGAGCCATCCCCGGACAAAATACGCGAAAAATTCGCTAAGTTTTTCACATTTTAGTAGTTTCAGTTATATAAAAACACACTTTTTTGTCGATATTTCAAATTTTTTCTATCAAAAATAGTTTAGTAGTTTCTGTCTATCATTCCCCTCGCCATCCCGCTTTTTCTGACACCCCAATCTTCACAATCCGTCCAGTAGTTTTTTAGTTATTAATTTTTTTCATTTTTTAAATACCTACCGAGGTTACCTTATACCTCGCACCCATATATCGGCATCCCATCTTTAGTGTGTCCACCCCTGCTTGTGATACCTCCATCTCTTCGTCTTGACGCCGCCATCGATTCTGCATACCAGTCGTTTCCATCCAATTGAATTTTTCATACTATTTTGTCGATTTTCTTCTGTAACGGTCCATACATAATTCAAACATCCATTTTAGTGTAAAATCCGAATTTTTTCTTCCGAACCCCCCCCAAATTACTTCTGATTAGTGTTCCGGCTGCCTACCCCATCATTTTGAGCCATCCCCGGACAAAATACGCGAAAAATTCGCCCCCCCGCCCACCCTTGTTTCCTCAGCTAGGTAAACACCGCTCGCCGACGTAAGTCGAAACCGAAAATCCACTTTTTTCCCTTGTATTTTTTCTTTCTTCCGACCAGTACTGATTGTTCTTTTGGTCCTAAAAATAGTATCTAATTAGATTTACACACATTAGAAGCAATAGTTTTAATTATTTACAGTCTGATTCTGATTTTCATAGTCTGGTAAACTTCATTTACTCACCTACGAGACCATGGGGCTCACCCGGTCTCCCACCCGGAAGGAGGCGACCAATCGACCTCCCCCTGCACCCCCCAACCGCCCTTCGCGATCTTCCTCTCCCGTGCCAGGCCATTCCAGGGCCTTTGCAACTACAACTCGCCTTTCCGAACGCCCTCGTCTGAACATTATGCCCATTACTGAGAGTGACGACCTCGATCTTGATATCTTGACATCCGGCTTAGACCTTCAATTTTCTCCCGAATCGGACATGCCCCACCTTCGGTACATGTCTGACACCGAAATAGCCAGTACACCCGAAGTGAGCGACGCTATTGCTGCCTCCTCACAATCATCCGCCAAAGTTGTGCCCGCTCGCAAACCTACAGCAACTAAGTCCACCAAATCCAGCGCAATGATCATTGAACTACCTGCCCGTTCCGAAGATGTGAAAAGTATGGACACCTTCATGGCGGTAGTAACAAAGTTAACGTACACCATCAACAAAGCAGTAAACGAAGGAAAGAGCGTCACTGCCACCAACAAGCGGCTCATTGCGGCGGCGGCGCAGGAAATACAAAGATCTGCGCAGGCGTTGGTAAAGGTCAAGGAGACCGGGCCAACGGTCGCGAATGCGCCGACTCCTCCGACTCCGGAGATCCTCCCGGACCAGAGCACATTGCTCTCTATTATTCGGGAGAGTATCCGCGAGGAACTAAAGGCCATGACACCGACGCCAGCGCCCTCTCCACCAGTGCCTGCAAAATCCTTCGCCGCGGCCGTGGCGACGCCCTCCCCCCCTAAGAGCATTCCTCCACCTTCCCGCACATTGCCCTCCATCATCATCAAAGCTAAAGAGACTAGCGACAAACAGCAGCCAGTCGTACTTGACGAGTTTAAGAAGAACATCTCATTCCGTAGAACAACATTCGCTCCCTTGAAAGTAAAACCCTTGCGCCAGAACATGCTCAAAGTAGAGTTCGACACTAATGAGCAGCGCGACCAAATACTACAAAAAGTGAATAACATCCCCGGCATTGCAGCAGAAGAGTCGAAGCTCCGTCGCCCTCTTATCATTTTAAAGGGAGTTAGCAAAGAGGTCCAGAGGGAGGAACTGGTGGACATCATAAGCCATCAGAACCAAATCCCCAGCGAAGAAATCCGCCTTTGCTTCCTCCTGAACAATAGAAACGAGCGCTTTTACAACGCGGTGTTGGAGGTGGCCCCGGCGATCCGGCGCAGGCTGGTCGAAGGGGAGCGCGCGAATGTGGAGCACCAGCGGGTGCACGTGGCGGACTTCAGCCGCTTCGTGCAGTGTTATAAGTGCCTGCAGTTCGGTCACACTAACAACAAGTGCACCGCAGAGTCCCACCCGTGCGCCCACTGTGGCTCCACTGAGCACCAAATCAACTCGTGCCCCGTTCGCGCCGATCCCAACAAAAGGTGTTGCTTCAACTGCAAGTCTGTGCGTAGCGCCAACACTTGCCATACTGCCACCGACAACAATTTGTGCCCTCGTATAATCAACGCCATTAAAGCTCTTCAGGACAGCACTGACTACGGCTATTAGCAACACGTTGGCCGCTCTCGATGCAATTATGTGCCTTCAGAAGAAGGAGGAGCCTTGTAATTGTGATTCCAACGCCCTGTCTAAACGTGAAGTCGCTTCGCAAAAATTAATATCACTTAGCAATTATATAGTCACAAACCCAAATATAGCAGATCAATGGCACCCAATATTTAAAACATAGTTTTCGATAAATAGCGAAGATGGGTATCTGTATCAAATAGCAGAGACCCATCAACGCTACAATTATCAACAGTAACATCCACTACACCCATCTAATAAATGATTTATCACCATACAAACAACTAAGCATCTTTAAAAAAAAAAAAAAAAAAAAAAAAACCTAACCTAACCTAACCTAACCTAACCTAACCAGTTGCGCTCTGTCCGCTGTACCGAGCGTCACGAATTCAGACCGCTCCGCGCAAAAAATTACCTTAAAAATCGCTTTTGAAAAAATCTATTAAGTGTGATACATCGTTGAATTCGCGCTGAAGTAACATAACTAACAGTGAAAACTATTATAAAATCGGACTTAAAACAAACGAGTTAAATTAAAACAAAGTTGCGGGCTTGACGCCCTCTCGCGCCTCACCGCTCCAAAGTTGCGTTTGGTATCGGTGACTTTGAGAACTAAAACTGTGCAAGCGAAGGTAGTGACAGTGACCTGGTCTGTGCGAAGTCCCAAAACTCTGGGATCAAAGACGCCGACGTAGCTGGACTTTTTAGCTGAGCTCCAAAACACCGGCTTTGTTTACTAGCCGATAGCTCGGTGGCCCGCTGCTCAAGATAGTCGAAACTTCAACACAATAAGGACTGACCAGTAGGGAATAGAGTAGTACAAGTACTGGTGACCTACTGGGTCGGGTAGCCGGCTACGGACGTCGGGAAGAGAGGGAAGTGAGGAGACCAGAGGTTGGAACGTGTTTTTCGGCGGTTTGGTGGGTTGGGGCGAGGAGCTGTACGTGCCGACCAGCGACGGACCTGCCTGGGGAGACGCCACCCCAAAACCAGCAAGATCGGGATACGGGTTCGGCGTCCAGGACGGAAAGAGCTGTCAGCCAATCAGCGGTTTTTCCCCGATTACCGCTCAACCCTCAGGAATTACGCACGTGAAGCACCGGGATTCAGTGTAGCAGCTGGGAATGAGAACACACATACCCGGAACACCAACCCAGGACACCCCGTCAGCCAGCAGCGGAGGATTTTCGTCCAGAATTCGGCGAGCGCCAACTTCGTGGAACCAAAATTGTACTTAAATTAAGGAAATTGTATCTAAAAAATATATTAATTGAGGGATCGTTTATCTCCCTGTCACATATAAAAATTTGAATCGAATCGGATCAGGAACCTTTAAGATAAAAAATAATTAGCTCATAAACTCCCAGAGTCAAACTAGATTTACGTAAGTAAAAAATTAAAATTGACTTTTTTATTACATATTTTTTCGAAATTTTAATAGCCCAAGTGTAAAAAGTTACCCTTAAAAATAAGTTCAAAATTGTTTTTAACCCCAAAAACCCTTTTAGTCACCCCTAAATCAAGACTCAAAAATTTAGAACAAAAAAGGTCGTTTATCACTAAACCCGTAATCCCCGGTACCGGATCTTTCCCGGTACCCCACTATTATTATCCCCAAAAAGACAGGAGCAAACCATCCCTCAAATTCCCCCTCTTAACTGGAGGAAAGACGGCTTTTGCGCTTGACAAAGTAGTAAACAAAGGAGAAGTCGCCCTCTTTTGTTATAAACGCACTTTGACTGGGGAACAGTTTTACCAAATATACAAGGTACGGTTAGATATCTTTGTCATTCCAAAATATAAACACCAAAAAGTACATAGTACCAAAGATATTTGCAAAATTGTCCAAACCTATAATAGGCCTAGACCGCAAAGTAAAGTTTGTAGCGGGCGAGCGGAGTGGGGACCGCTGCGGACCGCTGACTTATTGCGTGTCGTAGTGCGCATCAGCTTCAACGGGGAAGGGCGACACACGCATACGGCCCACATACCGTGACAGTAAAATCGATTAAGAATCCCTTAAATAAGTTTCTGCTATCCCTGTTACCTTATAGAATACACTCTGGACATATTATAATACACATAAAACCATATTATCATAAAAAATTTAACTAACAAACTTAAAGACTCATAAATTATCATATACAAATTTATATTATATATTTCATATAAAAATAATAGTAAATAGATACGTAGACCGATAGAAAAAATTCCATCCAAATACATCTTTAGTGTATATCAAAATCGATACGTATTGGGTCGGGTGCGGTCGTCGTCCGCTCCGTAGGTCACGCCCACAGTGACGTAATAGGAGGCATCGAACGAGCCTATTGTTCTCGGCCCGTTGGAATGCCATTGTCTCGTTTGTTGTGATATCGGAGCGCATGAATTGTATGGGTCTTTACGGGTTGGACAGAGCCTAACAAGTTAATTAAAAATTTCGACTTTTTGTATTTTATTAGGTGGTATATTGTTTATTGTATGTTTTATAATACCACAAAAATAGTTAATAAATTAGAACGAGAACATAGACTCGACAAATAGACGCTTTAGAGAAAAAATTGGACAGCATCTATTAATTAATTTGACTAATTTGAAATTGCAGTATTACGATCTCGCTAAGTGTTTCATTTTAAGAATTTATTAACATTAAATATTAATTACTTATCCAGATATTGCAGCCCCCATATACAGGGCTGCAACCAGTTGTGACGTTGGTGGTATTCACCTAGTTTTAATATTACTTTTGCTTTTACTTTTACAACTTTTACAAATTTACTTTTAAAATAAGACATTAAAATGATAAGAACACCTAGGTCCGTGACCTTCAAAAAGAAAATAACATATTGCGACAATAATACGTCGCCTACCGAATTTCCCAACGATTCTCCCTCTCATTCAGATATAGATTCCCCTAACATGGTACCACCAGAGGAAGATCCCCCAATCACCCCCAATACAAAAAAGCGCAACAGGTATTTGCAGTACCTCCCTGACACGCCTTACCTTAAGGAGGACCAAAGAAGAAGGATCCTGACGGATGATGAAAGGGATGAATTTTGCGGTCGCATCCAGAGCCTCCTTACAGCTATAGACGAAGAGGTTGAGTCAGCGCTCAGACTCAAGAGGGAAACAAAAGAATCAATAAAAAACAAAGTTAAAGAAGTGGATGAATTGGTGTGTGGATTGGCGGCCTACCAGGAGTTGAAAAACCAAACGCCAGGTCAACATCCCTGTGTGCGGACGCAAACTTCTCCTATTCCCCAGAACGAGACAAAATTGGGAGATATCGAAAAGTTCCTGCAGCCGCTCGTGGACAAGCTCGAGGAAAACTCCCGAAACATTCGGGAAGTCAAGGAATTGATGGACCGCCGGAGTGAAACCAGTCAGAGTACGTCCACCCAGGCTCCCACGTACTCACAGATCGCAGCTGCTCCTCAAGGAAAGCCCCTCACCCTACATTCCGTCATTGTCGATGACAAAACAGGAATGGAGACGGGTGAGGAGGTAATGGAAAGGATACGTGAGGCAGCAGGAAAAGGAGGAGACTGGATTAAAATAGAAAGAGTAAGGAAGACCCGTGACAGGAAGGTGATAATAAGCTGCAGGACAAAAGAGGGTAGGGAGAAGCTGAAAAATCAAATTGAGAAAATAAAAAATTTACAGGCCAGAGAGGTACAGAACAAAAACCCACTTCTCGTTCTCAAAAATGTTCTGAAAAATAGCAACGAGCAAATAATAAATAAACTCAAAGAACAGAACAGCAAGCTCTTTAAGGAGATCAATGAGGAGGAGAAAGAAATGGTAGTCAAGTTCCGGAAAAAATCAAGGAACCCACTGCTGGAACATGTAGTGTTCAGTGTTTCCCCCAAACTGTGGAAGTCAATAGTCGAGGCCGGCTCAGTGCGCATCGACATGCAGCGAATCCAGGCAGAGGATTACTCCCCGCTGGTGCAGTGTTCGATGTGCCTGGGTTACGGCCACGGCAGACGCCATTGTAAGGAGAAGGTGGAGCGGTGCTGCCACTGTGGTGGGGAACACCGGAGGGAGGTATGCCAGGGCTGGGCGGCGGGAGCCGTCCCATCGTGCCTGAACTGCCGCGCGGACGGAAGCGCGGTGAGTGATCACAACGCCTTTAGCTCCGCGTGTCAGGTCAGGCAAAGGTGGGAGGCTCTCGCCAGATCCAGGATCGCATATGCATAGTCATTGATCGTGGCCTCTCGGCGTGTCGTGGCTTGCCAATATTGCCATATAGATGAACAGCAGCTCATTATATACTGCAATAATACAAGGCGGGTCGCGGCATGACCGCGGGGTCACGGTCAAGGGCCTAGTGCTAAAGGAAACACAAATGTGTCTCCGAACCAAGAATTATCACTATTCTTGGGGCGAAAACACGGGTGATTAATTTATGCGAAACAATAACTAAACATGACAAATTCATACAAAGGGACAATTCATGCATTCCAATTATCTACGAAAATAAACTTGTTGTTGTTGTAATTTATAATTAGATTTAAGCACTTAAATATATGACATTAGTTAACAATATAATTGTTACCATACTGCAACCTAGAACCTAGAGGATAAAACAAGAATAATCTCGGTTGTGTGCGATATTTGTAAAGTAGTAACAAATAGAAATTGTAAATAATAGGAACAGTAGGAATTTTAAAATAGAGTAAATTAAATTACGTTAAGCAAATTAAGCTTATAAGATAGACTAAATGTTTATGAAATTAAGTAAATATGTACCTGATTAAAAAATTTGACTAGTATATTTACCAAGTAAATATGTTATGACTATAAAGAATATTGACTAGTATTAAACTCAAAATATAATATGATAAAAATTAGCGAGATGTAAAAAACTGTAATACCAAATAATTATAAGAAAATGTTGATAAGAAATTGCTTTATTCTAGGTGTTATTGTAAATATATATTAGGTATTATTATAATAATACCTATTTGACTATGTTTAGATATTAAAAACTCTTAACAAATAGTACAAAGTAATTGATGATGAATATTGTGTAAAATGTTAAATAAACAAAACTATATACTGTAATAAATAAGAAGTAACTATATACTGTACAAAGTCAAGATATTGTTCTTCATATACGAGATGAAAATAAAACTGTTTAATAATAGCTCTGATTATGTTAGAGAATATTTGCAATAAACTCCCCCTGAGTGCGGTGTAACACTTGGGGGAAACAATAAAAAAAAAAAAAAAAAAAAAACCTAACCTAACCTAACCTAACCTAACCTAACCTAACCTAACCTAACCTAACCTAACCCGAGTAGCGTTCCATCCGCCGCCTAGAACGCCACGAAAAACACTCGGTCCGCACAAAAAAATTAATAAAAAAAAAAAAATTAATAAAACCGGCAGTTTTACAGTTACGAACGAGTTCTTGGTGTCATTTTAACCGTCTCGCGACCGAGCAATCGGATTCGGAGTGCAAAGTGCAGAATTCTAAAAGTTTAGTGGGTAAAAAGTGAAAAACCGCTTAAAGACACGTGGTTTTTAGAAATAAAAATCTTGTGAGACGAATTGCGGCGGAACAAGATCGACGACCCCCAAATTTTTTATTATCTACGGTTGGGCGTTTACGGGACCTACAATTTAAACCGTGTTGGGGATTTTTCCCCCCCACTCTAGAGTCAGGAAAATTGAAAAACCAAAAAGTGAGGTTAGGTGTGCTCAGTGAAATAGTGACGTGCGTTAGTATCTACTATCGCCATTTCGAAGACCTCTTAGAAGACCATCCGGAACCACTTTGAAAGAAATTTTCCTGTTTACAAGTAAGGAAATATTGCTATTTAAATATTTACTCTTGAAAGGTCAATATCTCCTGAAATATTCAAGACGCGTGGGAATTGACAACGCCAAGGTCACCGCGGCGACGCCTTCTACCCTGCAAAAGAAGAAAAATAAAAATTACTTCACAGCTTCATAACTTTTTTGTAAAATTATCAAAATTACAGTTTTTTCAAAATTTTCTAATCTCAAATATATAAAATTGTTAGTCTATCATATAGTATAGTTGCGCGCTTATAAATTGTATCCGACAGCGTTTGAATGGTTGAAATCGGACCAGAAACAGCCGAGATATGCGACTTTCAGGAAAAAGTCTTGTATCGCTTGAAGGGTTCTGAAAATCGTATATCTATTAAATTCTTCGAATAGCTGACGACGGTCCCGTTTCGGCGATACCAAGCACGGTTACTCTGCGCCCACTGGTTCCGGAGAAAATTGAATTTTAAAATTACGCCGCCATCTTGGCGGCCATCTTGGAAAATTAAAACGGCCATATCTCCTGAGCCCGCGGTCGTAGCGAATCGGGATTTTCTCTGGGATTATTTTCTTGGTCCCCCCCTTCCCTCAAAGCGTGAGGAGTCCACTTTCGTTGTATAAAAAATTTTTCGCAATTAACTGTGCCGAAATCATAGAAGACGTCGGGCCCATCCCGGAGATACCAAGGAGCGCGTGTCTGCGACGTCTAGTTCCTGAGATATGCCACTTTGAAGTTTTGGCAGCCATCTTGGGTCGCCATCTTGAAAACTTTCAAACTGTCATATCTCCGTCCCTATTTGTCGTAGCGACCTGGGGTTTTCTTGGGTGGAATCCGCGTTAGTTTTTCTACTGGGCCTGCCCGGAAAATTCTGGAAAAACCGACTTGGACTTTCCGAGTTTTCCGAGTGGAGGGACTGATTGGTGGGGATCGAGGGAATCTTTGGTAAACGTTAAAGCACATCTCGGCCGCTATTAATCGTGCGACCGCGCGATTTTTACCAGTGGACACGACTCTATATAGAGTTGAATAGAGCTGACTCTACAAAATATTTTGATATTTATAGTATAAGCTTAGGTTAAGATATTATACAACTTATACAAAATTGACTAGAATAGTTTAGATTTAAGAATTGACGTAAGAAAAAATATATACAACTTATACAAAAATTGACCAAATAAATCTTAAGTTTATTATACAAGATTGACTGTGATAATTTAGATTTAAGTATAAACATTGTGCATTATACATAGTAAAAAATATACATAACATACATAACCGAAGGAAAAAGAAAAATCCTTCTAAAAAAGAAGACAAAAAAAAAAAAAAAAAAAAAAAAAAAAAAAAACAAGAAAAAGAATAAAAACAAAACAAAAGAGAATAAAAATTGACTAGTACCTTTAGTATTAATAAGAAATTGACTGTGATATCTTAGTTATAAGAATCTAATCTAAAATTAATCTAAATTATCTATAATCTTTATTTATTTTATTTTACTTTTACTTGTTATACTAACTTTTTACTATTTACAACTTATACAAACTTAATTTTAATATTTTTCACTGACTTCCCCATCTTAATAATGTATTGCCCATATTCCCCCCCGAATGCGCCAAAGGCTCCAGCGAGGAAAAGCGCTGAGAACTTAGAGCCTCTTATCGCAAGCGGTAGTCCACCATGTCGATCAGGCACCGCAAAAAAACCGGCTCCGAAACCCAAAACCAAACCGGGGTTATCACAAACCCAAACGGGAAAAATAACAAAACCGGTACAGCAAACAGTGGTCAAAACCAAGTTGGGTAGAGCGAATGCGATTAAAGACACGGCAATAAGCCTATTGAATGAAGGCAGAAATATAAGGTCGGACATCAAAGCAGATGTCACAATAGCGCTGGAGGACTTATTCCAGATTATACTGGAATATGAGGAGGTCTTAGCAGAGGGAAGGGGAGAAGATAAAGGTGGGGACAATGGAGTTGGAAAAGCGGCTCTCAGTGGTAATAACGACATATTGTTGCAGATAGCGGAAAATAAAGAAATATTAAAGGACAATACAATAAAGTTGGAAAAAATTATGGAATTAATAAATGCACAAAATAAAAACGAAAAAGTATTAGAAAATATAAGGGAACAAATAGAGAAGCAGGAAGTAAATTTAAATACAATTAGAGAAAATAGCAATAAAATCATGGAAAATAACGTTAAACTGACATATGCCACTGTAGCCGCAGCAGGAGGGAACCAAAAAGGGCCCGGAGTACCGGCGCATCCCACGTTGCACTCAATAGTGGTTGCATCGACTGTGGAGGAGGAGACGGGGGATGAAGTCTTGGAAAAAGTTAGAAAGGCAGTAAACGCTAAAGAAGGTTGGATAACCATAGAGAAGGTCAGGAAGGCACGGGACCGGAAGGTTGTGCTGGGCTGCGAAACAGAGCAGGATAGGGCTAGGCTGAAAGAGAGGTTGCAGGCGGCCGGAACTCACCTCGTCGTCGAGGAGGTGAGAAACAAGGACCCGCTTCTGGTTCTGAGGGGCGTTCTCAGTATAAACTCTGACGAGGATATATTGGGGGCGTTCCGGAACCAGAACCGGGGGGTTTTTCACGGCCTCGGCGAGGGGGAGGACCGGCTCACAATACGCTACCGCAGGAAGGTGAGGAATCCTCACTGCAGCAACGTGGTGCTCAGCGCGGCGCCCGTGGTATGGCGGCGGGTCGTTGATGCGGGCCGCATACGCATTGACCTCCAGACGGTGCGGGCCGAAGATCAGTCACCACTGGTTCAGTGCACGCGCTGTCTGGGGTATGGACATGGTCGGCGACTCTGTAAGGAGCCTGCCGACCTGTGCTGTCACTGCGGGGGTCCGCATCTGGGAGCCGACTGCCCCGCCAGGGTCGCAGGGGACATGCCAACATGCAGGAACTGTATGTTGGCCAAGGTCACTGGCGGGCGGCACGTTGCGTTCAGTGAGGTTTGCCCTGTTAGAAAAAGGTGGGATGAAATAGCGAGAGCCACTGTAGCGTATTGCTAAGGGCAGCCCAGTGCAACAGCTATACAAAAGCGTCCAGGCAAACCTCCAGCGGAGTAAACTAGCAACTAGCGAGCTCCTGCTGGAGGCAGACAAGCAGAGAATGGCCTTCGCCATGGTCCAAGAACCCTACACCGGGAACACGGGAAGAATGAAGGTTGAACCCGGTACTCGGGTGGTACAATGTGCTGCGGCTGGACCACAGTCTGTGAACAAGGCCGCCATTGTACTGCTCGACGGGGGCATCGACATCACCCTGTTTCCGACCCTCACGACCTCAAACTTCGCTGTTGCGAGGCTGAGGACAAGTGCGTGGGAGATTGGGGTGGTGTCGATGTACTTCGACGGGGACGGCCCCATCGACCCGTGTATCCGGTGGATGGAGCGGATCATGGCGGAGATCGGGACGGACATGGTCGTGATGGGGGGAGACGTCAACGCATGGAACCCGTGGTGGGGAAGTGTGCGAACGGATCACAGGGGGGAGGACTTGGCGGCGGCGCTAGGAGAGATGGACCTGCACATTCTCAACAGGGGGTCCGAGCCTACTTTCGACACGTACAGAGCTGGGAAACGCTTTCAGAGCTGCGTCGACATCACGGTGTGTACGGTAGGTATGCTCGGCCACGTCGACGGCTGGCGAGTGGACACGGGCATAACCAGCTCTGACCACAATGCTCTTCTATTCGAGGTAAATCTGGTGAAGGCGAGGGGGACGGACATCAAGCGCACGACTCGCAAATACAATACAAAAAAAGCCAATTGGGACCAATTTCGTGAGAAATTGGCCCAATTATGGTTAGAAAATAACATAAACTTTTCGGAAATTGTCAAAATTAATAATACAACAGATTTGGACGTAAATTTATCAAAATTGAACAATACCATAGAGCGAGCGTGCGAGATGTCAATCCCCAAACTCGCCTCCACCGGAGGGCGACTGAAGATGCCTTGGTGGAATGATGAGCTGGCCGAAATGCGGAAAGCCGTGGCCACTAAGAAGCATAGGGTGGCGAGCGCCGGGCCGACCCGCCGTGCATGGGTGGTCGAGCAGTATCTGAAAGCCAAGGAAGAGTACCGCCTGGCGTCGGAGCAGGCTCGAACCGCCAGTTGGAAGCGGTTCTGCGAGAAGCAGGACCGCGAGACGATGTGGGAGGGGATCTACAGGGTGATTGGCCGCACCGCAAGCAGGGAGGAGGACACACCTCTCGTGCAAAACGGGAGGGTCCTTAGCGGGGAGGAGTCGTCGAGTCTGCTGGCAAGAACCTTTTTTCCAAAAGATGATCCGGGGGAAGACGACGCGGAGCATAAACTCACGAGAGAGAGCTCCAAAATTGTGAATGAGGGGAAGCAGGGTGAGATTTGCGACCCACCATTCACAATGGAGGAGCTGGAGAGCGCCGCGTCGAGCTTCAACCCGAAAAAGGCGCCGGGACCCGACGGCTTTACCGCCGATGTTTGTGGTGCGGCCATCGCGCTGGGCCCCGACATCTTCCTGGCGCTGTACAACAAGTGCTTGGAACTCGGACACTTCCCCGCTGCGTGGAAGGAGGCGGTGGTCGCCGTTCTGCGAAAGCCGGGAAAGGATGACTACGCAAATCCAAAGTCTTACCGACCCATCGGATTATTACCGGTGCTCGGTAAGATTTTGGAGAAGATGCTGGTGGCGAGGATTCGCTGGCACGTCCTCCCCGGCATGAGCCGCCGTCAGTACGGCTTCATGCCGCAGCGCTGTACCGAGGACTCCCTCTATGTCCTGGTGGATCACATCAGGCAGAGGATTAAAGATAAAAAACTCGTCCTGATGGTATCCTTGGATATAGAGGGAGCCTTCGATAACGCGTGGTGGCCGGCCATTAAGTGCAGACTGGCGGAGACGCAGTGCCCTCCTAATCTTCGCCGATTAGTTGATAGCTACTTGGGGGATAGGAGGGTTCGCGTTAGATATGCCGGAGCGGAGAGTGTCAGCGAAACCTCGAAGGGATGTGTCCAAGGGTCAATAGGGGGCCCGACCTTCTGGAATTTGCTTCTGGACCCGTTGCTTGTGGGGCTGGATGGCCGGGGCGACTACTGTCAAGCGTTCGCTGACGACGTGGTCCTCGTATTCTCCGGGGACACGGCCCAGGAAGTCCAGGGACGTGCCAATGGAGCCCTCGAATATGTTCGGAGATGGGGAGTCGAAAATAAGTTGAGGTTTGCACCATTGAAAACAAAGGCAATGGTGCTGACCAACAAACTTAAATACGACACCCCAATTCTGAGCATGGGCGGGGTATCCATTGACATGTCCCAGGAAATCAAAATCCTCGGCCTCACCTTGGACAGCAAGCTCACTTTTAACGCCCATGTGGCGAACATATGCCGAAAGGCGTTAAACTTATATAAGCAGCTGTCCAGGGCGGCCAGGATTGGCTGGGGCTTGAACTCGGAGGTGATAAGGACCATATACGTGGCGGTGGTCGAGCCGGTCATTATGTACGCATCTAGCGTGTGGGCAGCGGCCACGCACAAGCTGGGGGTGCAGAAGCAACTAAACGTGGTGCAGCGAGGCTTCGCACAGAAGATCGTCAGAGCGTATCGCACCGTCTCTCTGAACGCGGCGCTGCTACTCGCCGGACTGCTTCCCCTGGACATGAGGATCAGGGAGGCAGCCCTTCTTTACGAAGTGAAGAAGGGTATATCTCGGCGAGTGGTAGGAGACCGGGAGATAGAGAGGCCCGTCGATTTTCTGGAAGCGCCTCACCCGGCCGGAAGATTGGGACTCAAATTTTCGTGCCTGGAAGACCGTGCGCAGGTTGACGAGCAGCAGCACGCGCAGCTCCACATCTACACGGATGGGAGCAAGCACGATGGGAAAGTCGGCGCGGCGCTGACCGTATGGGAAGGCGCTGCGGAGACTAGTACCAAGAAGCTGAAGCTCGACAACATGTGCACGGTGTATCAGGCCGAACTGTTGGCCCTTTCTGTGGCGACCGAGCGGGCCCTTCGGAGCTCAGCGCTTAGCTGCAATATATATTGTGACTCCAGGTCGGCTCTCGAAACTGTCTCTGACAGCAGTTCCCTGCACAACCTGGCGTTAACTGCGAGAGCCAACATAAAAGAGGCCACGATGTTGGGCAAAATAATAAAGTTATTTTGGATAAAGGCTCACGCCGGGTTGGAGGGGAACGAAAGGGCTGACGACCTGGCCAAGAGCGCTGCGCTCGGCAGGGTTCGACCCCACTACGACAGATGTCCGGTCTCGTTCGTCAAGCGGCAGATCCGGATGGATACGATTGACGAATGGAACCGACGCTACGTGGAGGGGGAAACGGCATCCACCACAAAGCTGTTCTTTCCCGACGCAGGAGAGGCGTATCAAATATTAAGGAAGATTGCGTTGACCCCCGTGCTTGTGCAGGTGTTCACGGGACACGGCGGGTTCTCGCAATATTTGAACAGGTTCAAATGCAAGGAGAGCCCTACCTGTGCCTGTGACCCTGCAAACGAGGAAAGTATCGACCATGTCCTTACCGAATGTGTAATATATGGGAAAGCAAGGTATGACCTAGAAACTGAAATTGGTGAAAGGGTGACTAAGGAAAAACTGCCTGAAATCCTTAAGAACAAATTAATAAGAGAGAAATTTTTAAAGTATAGCACTGAATTGGCCATACAAACAATTAAGAAAAATAAGAATTAGGAACAAAATAACAGAATAATAATCAGATAGTTACAATAATAAAATCAAATATAATAATTTAATAACAATGAATACACAATAATAAAAAAGGTAGAAAAGACCCCTGTCCACCCACACAGGGTCCCTCCTGATGGAGTTTCCATGAGCAGGTGGTGTTTTAGCACGGTAAGAGTCCGGCACTACCTGGGTCCTCCTTCCCAGGCTGTCCATGATGGATTTCACCACCTGCTCATGTAAATAAAAAAAAAAAAAAAAAAAAAAAAAAAAAAACCTAACCTAACCTAACCTAACCTAACCTAACCTAACCTAACCTAACCTAACCTAACCTAACCTAACCTAACCTAACCTAACCTAACCGCGGACTTCAGCCGCTTTGTGCAATGTTATAAGTGCCTGCAGTTCGGGCACACGAACAGCAAATGCACCGCCGAGTTCTACCCGTGCGCCCACTGCGGCTCCACTGCACACCACATCAACGCGTGCCCCGACCGCGCCGACCCAAACAAAAAATGTTGCTATAACTGCAAGTCCGTACGCAGCGCTAACACCAATCACACAGCCACAGACAACAAAAATTGCCCCAGAATAGTCAATGCCATTAAAGCCCTACAAGGAAGTACCGACTATGGTTATTAACAACAAATTAAAAATTATCCAGTGCAACCTTCAGCGCTCATATGTGTCACAGCAGGAGTTCTTTAGGCATTTCCACCTAAACTCCTACGATGTTGCTCTTATCTCTGAACCGTATGTTGGTACTTCCCTGGAGGTAAAACCCCCTCCGGGCATCACAATCTATCAGTTTCCAAAAGGATCACGTGTTAAAGCGTGTATCGCTACCACATCAAAAGTGGCAGCTCTCGGACTCACGCAGCTATCCACTGCAAACTTGGTCGTCATTAGAATCAGTCTGGGACTCAACAATTTGGAAATTGCGTCTTTCTATGTCGAACCTAACGTGGACAACGATAACACCCTAGATAAGTTGGACCGGTTCCTTAGTACAGCAGGCTCCGCCTGGAGACTGGTCGGCGGCGATGCTAATGGCAGTCACCAGGAGTGGGGCGAAAGATCAGCGAACTCTCGCGGGGAGGATCTCGTAGCGGTAATGGCATCGTACAACATGTCCGTTTGCAACGTGGGTCACGACCCCACTTTTGAGGCCATTCGGCACGGCGCTCATTGTTCGTCTATAGTCGACGTTACCTACGCGTCTCAAAGCCTGGCAGATGCGGTACACAGTTGGGGAGTTAATCGCGACGCTTGCCCGTCCTCGGACCACAATGCAGTCGAATATGAACTATTCACCCAGACCAGACCCGATAAGCCGAAAAGTTCTACCACCTTCAAATTCTCGACTTATCGAGCCGACTGGAGCAAGTTCCACGATAAACTCAATGAGAGATTGGAGCCGCTGGTCAATTCGACTGATTTCAGCTCCCTCACCGACACTGGCCTGGATCGTGTGGTAGACCGTCTCACCTCAATTGTGCAGGACGTTTGCTACAGCGTGCTTCCCCGCAAACCGGGTTCCAAGTTTTATAACCCGTGGTGGTCCGACGCTTTAGAAAAGCAGAAAAAAGAGTGCATAAAACTTCACCATCGCCTTCATGACCTCAAGAAATCAAAGAGACCTCTAGATGAGGTTATCAAATTATACCGAGAAGCAAAACAGGAGTACGCTCGGACTTTGTCCAAAACATCTACAGAGCACTTCCGACAGTTTTGCGAGTCCCAAGGCAAAGAGGACGTTTGGGCCGTGACCAACCGAATAATCAAGGAATCTCCGTTGAGAAGACCTCCACAAACTCTCAAATGTGACGGGAGGTTCACTGACAGTGGCCTCAATACAGCGTCCGCGCTCCTGAAACATTTCTACCCAGATGACACCCCCGATTGCTCGGACCAACATAAAGAAATGCGCGCTACTATGAATGACCTACCTAGCGTAGAGGAAGACCTACCTTTCTCTGTAGCGGAAATTAGGGAGTGCTTCTCTCACATCAGTCCGAAAAAGGCTCCTGGAGCCGATCACTTGACGGCGGACATCTGCTCCGCAGCATTCGAAGCACAACCTGAGTTCTTTACAGCTCTCTACAATAAGTGCCTGCAGACTGGTCACTTCCCGAAGTCCTGGAAGAGAGCCGTGGTCAAAATTCTGCCTAAACCCGGGAAAACAGACATGGATTCACTCAACTCCTATAGACCCATCGGCTTGATTTGTGTGTTTGGGAAGATATTGGAGAAGCTTATCGTGAAGAGGATAATGTACAAGGCTGAATGTGAAAACTCTTTAAGCGACAGACAGTACGGCTTCAGAGAGCAGGTCTCTACGACGGACGCTCTTGATAAGGCCTTAGAAGTCGTAAAGAGAGCCAAATCCAAGGGTCAACAGGTTGTTGCCGTTTCACTCGATATAAAAGCGGCCTTTGATAACGCTTGGTGGCCGGCTCTATTCGCTCGCCTCAAACACATAAAATGTCCTAGCAATATTTACCGCCTCGTCCTGGATTACGTTTCGGACAGGACCGTCACACTGGACTACGCCAACAGCACTGCGTCAAAGACAATGACAAAAGGCTGTGTGCAGGGCTCTGCTTGTGGCCCGGTCTTCTGGAACTTAATCCTGGACGAGCTTCTCACCCTGCCTCTGCCTAAGGGCGCTCACATACAGGCATTCGCGGACGACGTACTGCTGGTAGTTGAGGGAGCAGAACGGAAGGATGTTGAAGCCACCACCTCCATCTGCCTTGATGATATTAATTCCTGGGGAGAACGCGTCAAGCTCAAGTTTGGCTCTGACAAAACCCATGCAATTTCATTTACACCGCAAACTAAGCAGGCAAATCTTAAAATGGCAAATAGCACAATTTCATTAACAGACCAAATTAAAATTCTGGGAGTCATCATCGATTCAAAACTCAATTTCATTCAACATGTAAACTATATCCTCAACAAAGCCACAAAAATATTCAAAAACATCTGCAAATTTGTCCGACCAACTTGGGGAGTTCACCCCGAGAATGTCGAGTGTATCTACCGACAAGTCATCGTCCCAATAATCACATATGCAGCAGGCATCTGGGGCTCGGCTACCAAATTCTACTCCGTGCGTCGAGCCCTCAGATCCTTCCAAAGGAGCTTTGCCATCAGGGCAATCCGCGGCTTCCACACCATCTCGGCGGTCGCAGCCCTGGCTATAGCTCAATTCCCCCCACTCCATCTTGTAATAGACGAGTCTCTCGAAATTCACAAGACCAAAAAGACAGGAATATGCCAGGAGTTACCGGATGACATAGCACTGTACTCAAAGACCAAAGTAAGAGGCCTTCTACACCCGGCCAAACGAGTCACCATTACCTATGACGAAGCCACAACGCAAGAGGACACCACTGCACTTATTAATCCTGATGCCCCCAATATTTTCACCGACGGCAGTAAAAAGGAAGACGGGCAAGCGGGGGCTTCGTTTGTGGTGATGATGGAAGGACAGCGACCCGTAATAAAGAAATTTAAATTGTGCCGCACCGTCTCAGTATTTATGTGCGAGCTGTTCGCCATAGCAGAAGCCCTCAAGTGGCTTACAAACGCAAATACTCATTTCACTGAAGCTCTTATCTTCTCCGATTCCCAATCATCCCTCAAGGCCATCCAAGATCGCAGCAATACCGACCCATTAGTAAATCGAATCCACCACCTCATCTCCTTCCTTTCATCCATCCATACAACTGTTAAATTCGTCTGGTCCAAGGCTCATGTTGGCATAGTGGGAAATGAGATAGCAGATGTCGCGGCTAAGGAGGCTGCAGAGAAGAAAACCGCAACTCTGCTAAATCATTTCCCGCTCTCACACGCCAAGCGACTCCTGCGCCAGCGCACTCTGGACGCTTGGCAATGCGAATATGAGTCGGCCCCACAAGGGTCTGTAACAAAATCTTTCTTTAAATCCATCTCTTCAATAGCCCAATTCCGAAAGTATGTCAAACTCTCGTTCCCTATCACTCAAATTTTAACAGGACATGGGTATCACAAGTCATACCTACACAAATATAAAATCACTGAGGATGATCGTTGTCCTTGCGACGACGTGACTCCTCAGGACGTTCACCACCTCCTCGAATCCTGCCCTATATTCCACAATAAGCGTGAAAAATATACAATGATATGCCTTAAAAATAACCTAGAACCATTTAACTTGAACTTGTTATCCAAATCCGAAGAAGCCACAAAATACTTATTAGAACTTATAAACAGCATAGTAACACACCTAAAGCAGATCAATGGCACATAACCACACAAACAACATAGCTAAACATATATAGCGACGATGAGGTATCTGTATCAAATAGCAGATACCCATCAACGCTACATTTTGTTCACAATTTATAGCATAACTAAAATTGGAAAATTCATGCCAACAGTAAAATCTTAGTATATAAAAAAAAAAAAAAAAAAAAACCTAACCTAACCTAACCTAACCTAACCTAACCTAACCTAACCTAACCTAACCTAACCTAACCTAACCTAACCTAACCTAACCTAACCTAACCTAACCTAACCTAACCTAACCTAACCTAACCTAACCTAACCTAACCAGTCTGCTTCGAGCGGTCGTGGAGTGCAGACGTGCTCCGACGCGCTCCGCAAATAAAAATTGTGAAAAATTAAAAATCTGTGATAAATAAAATAGTGAAAAATATAAATTGTGAAAATTAGTGTTTAACAGTGTTCAGTGTCACGATATACTTACCTGGGCTCCAAGAATTACTCGAAATTGGACGGATTGAGTGGATTTTCTTGGATTCGTCGGGATCCGGATCAACAGGCATAAGAACACGTGCAACCCTAGGATAAGAAGCTGTAAATACTTTTCTCTTAATTGTTTTAAATCGTGACCTCTGTTTTTTTTACTTAATCATATTTTATGATATACTGCATTTTTTACAACTTATACAAATTTACTTTTTAAAACATGACTCTTAACCCAACGCCAAAGACCGTGTCCTTTAAAAAGACACTCTCCTATTATGATGACAACACGCTTTCTCCCACTCAACTGCCGAGTGATTCCTCCCTCACAGACTCCCCTCCCAGTATACCTGCAGCGGAATGGGCTACTCCCATAACCAGGAGTAAATTCATCCAACACCACCCAAAAACCCCGCTCCTAAGAGAAGAAAACAGAAGGAAGATCTTGACTGATGACGATCGGGATATGTTGGGCGGCAACATCAGAGGCCTCCTGGAAGCCGCCATTAACGAGGTCGAAACGGCGCTGCGATTAAAGCGTACGACAAAGGACTCCGTAATCCAAAAGCTGAAAGCGGTGGATGACCTGGTGTGTGACCTGGCCATTTATCAAGAATTGAAAAATTTCACACCAGGTCAAAATCCATGCGTGAGAACGCAGACGTCCCCTGCTCCTGAGGAAGAAGAGAAAATCGGGGACATCAAGAGCCATCTGAAGATGTTGACTGATCGACTTGACGAGAACTCAAAGACCTTAAGGGATCTCAAGGAGGCTTTTAAAAATCGGACCGAATCAGGAGCAGACACAGGCACGCAGCCCCGAACGTACTCGCAGGTCGTCGCCAATGTGAAGGAACCACCCGTCACCTACCACTCCGTTATTGTCAACGACAAGGCAGGAGTGGAAACAGGTGACGAGGTGCTGGACCAAATTAGGGAAGTGGCGGGAGAGGGCGGGGATTGGGTTAGAATAGAAAAGGTACGGAAGACGAGGGATAGGAAGCTTATTATAAGCTGCAAGACAGAAGAAGGAAGGGAGAAACTTAAGAAGAGGATAAATAGTTTAGGGAAGCTACAGGCAAGAGATGTACACAATAAAAACCCCCTCATAGTGCTAAAAAATGTTATAAAGAAAAATAAAAATGAAGAAATTATAGAAAAACTGGTAAAACAAAATAGTGAGATACTTGGGGACTTAAAGGAGGAAGATATGGCCATAGAATTCAAATTTAGGAAGAAGGCCCGCAACCCGCTGTTGGAGCACATAGTCCTGAGTGTCCCTCCCAAGATGTGGAAGGCAGTGGTCGTGGCCGGCTCAGCGCGCATCGACATGCAGCGGGTCCAGGCGGAGGACTATTCTCCGCTGGTCCAGTGCTCGATGTGCCTGGGCTACGGCCACGGCAGGAGACACTGCAAGGAGACAGCAGAGAGGTGCAGCCACTGCGGCGGGGAGCATCAGAGGTCGGAGTGTCAAGGCTGGATGGCGGGAGCCGTCCCATCGTGCCTGAACTGTCGGGCAGACCGAAGTGCGGTAAGTGACAATCACAACGCCTTCAGCTCTGTCTGTCAGGTCAGGCAAAGGTGGGAGGCTCTCGCCAGGTCCAGAATTGCATATGCGTGAGTCAGGGTCTCAGGTTTGCCGGCGTGCCGCGGCACACCAATTGCTAAATTAATAATTAGCTAATTAATAATGCAATTAAAAAGGGCATGCTGCGACATGAACGCGTAGGCCGGGGACGGGACTCAACGCAAACAATAGTGCTAAGTCTCCGCATTAGCAAATAATTATTATTTCCTGATGCGAAGACACCTGAAATGCAAATTTATGCAAAATTTTAATTGTTGACATAATAAGGACTTTACAAGGCTGTTATAGTGGTTAAGTAGAATTAGGTATACATTTTAAAAATTGACTCGCTATTCGTTTAATTTATAAGTAAGGAAATATACAGAGATAATTATAAGTATTGACAATAATTTGGATTATAACAAAATGACGGTATTAAAATAAGAGTAATACCCTCAACAAATTATCTGTAATTAGTATTGACAATAATTCATATTTTTAATTAAAATGACGGTATTTAAATAAAAGGAATACCCTTAACAATGTACCGACTAGGTATTAATTAGTATACAAAATAAGCAAATCATGCTAAATAGACAAATGTAGAAAATCATAAAGCAACACCATTTATGTGATTTACAAATGTTTAAGCAGTATCCAATATATTAAACAAAGACGTAACATGAAATTGAGTTAGTTTATAGCCATAATAATGACCAAAGATAGATATAAATTGTCTTTTAACCAAATGATAAAAATAATTAGCATTAAACAATATTGTGTTATGTAGAAATATAGACTGAAAACCCACCAATTGTATTAAAATTAAGCAGACTAGGTGAGGTGATAAGTTAAGACATAGTTTTCATCATATAACATGTACATAATTAAGTCTTGAAATGTCTTTGTCATACAACAGAGAGATATTGCAATAAACTCCCCCTGGGTGTGGAGTAACACCCAGGGGAAAACTTAAAAAAAAAAAAAAAAAAAAAAACCTAACCTAACCTAACCTAACCTAACCTAACCTAACCTAACCTAACCTAACCTAACCTAACCTAACCACCCATCTCTTGAGTACTTACACCAACTTGTGATACCTCAATCTCTTCGTCTCGACGCGGCCATCCATCCTGCACCCCCTTTGTTCCCGATCCTTGTGGTTTTTCATACTTTTTCGGCGTTTTTCTCTTCTAACGGTTTTTTTGCTATTTAAATACCTTTTTTCATCCCTAAACTAATTTTTTCCCTCCGAACTCCCTCTTTTTACTTCTGAATATCGTTCCTGCTGCCTATCCCCTCATTTTGCGCCATTCCCGGTAAAAATCCGCGAAAAAATCGCCCCCCCGCCCACCCTGGTTTTCTCAGCTAGGTAAACACCGCTCGCCGACGTAAGTCGAAACCGCAAATCGACTTTTTCCCCTTGAACTTTTTCTATCTTTTGATTAGTGTATATTGTCTATCCGGTTCTAAAAACTATCTCTGATTAGTTCTCATCGTTCTAGAAGCAATAGTTTTAATTTAATAGCTCATTTTAGTCTCACGTATATTGGTTAATTCTTGTTGTCTACTGATTACACCATGGTGCTCACCCGGTCTCCCACCCGGAAGGAGGCGACCACTCGGCCTCCCCCTGCACCCCCCACGCCCCCTCCACCTTCTCCACCTCTACCGAGCCATTCCAGGGCCTTTTTAACAGCATCCGGCCCCTCCGACCAAGCGAACGTGTCGCCTACCAGCGAAATCGGTGCTCTGCTCACCCCTAACGTGGACCTTCATGTGTCTTCCGATTCCGAAATGCCCCGGCTGCAGTACGCGTCGGACAGCGAGTCAGCTAGCGGCTCTCAAATCAGCGCCATAAGCATAAGTAATACCCCTCAATTATCTACTACTCAAATACCCACCAAAACTGCACCAACCTCTAAACCGACTACCGGCAAATCGAGTAAGTCCTCCAATAGTAACGCGGTCATAGAGTTGCCGGCTCACTCTGAGGAGGTGAAAGGCATAGACTCGTTCATGACCGTGATCACAAAACTGACATACACGATTAACAAAGCGGTAAACGAGGGAAAGAGCGTCACTGCCACTAACAAACGGCTCATCTCCGCGGCGGCGCAAGAGATCCAAAGAGCTGCGCAGGCGCTGGCAAGGGTCAATGAGGCCGAGCCGAAAACTGCGCCTCCTCCTCCAGCTTCAGAGATCCTTCCGGATCAGAGCTCTATTGTTTCGGTCATCCGGGAGAGCATCCGCGAGGAGCTGAAGGCCATGTTGCCGGCTCCAGCGCCCTCTCCACCGGCGCTCACTAAGTCTTTTGCCGCGGCCGTGGCGGCGCCTTCCCCAAAACGCATCCCTCCCCCTTCGCGCACCCTACCTTCAATAATAGTTAAAGCTAAAGAAGCCAGCGACAAAAAGACAGTCGTATACGACGAATGGAGAAAACACATCTCATTTCGCAACTCAACTTTTGCCCCCAACAAAGTTAAATCTCTGCGCCAAAACATGATAAAGGTCGAATTCGACACAAATGAACAGCGCGACGAGGTCCTTCATAAGGTTAACAGCATACCCGGAATTGTAGCGGAAGAGTCAAAACTGCGTCGCCCTCTCATAATCCTGAAGGGAGTCAGCAAGGAGGTACAGAGGGAGGAATTGGTGGACGTGGTAAGCCACCAAAACCAAATCCCACCCGAGGACGTCCGCCTCTGCTTTCTCCTCAAAAACAGGAATGAGCGCTTTTACAATGCAGTGCTAGAAGTGGCCCCGGCAATCCGGCGTAGGTTGGTCGAGGGTGGGCGTGTCAACGTGGAGCATCAGCGGGTGCACGTGGCGGACTTCAGCCGCTTCGTGCAATGTTACAAGTGCCTGCAGTTCGGGCACACTAACAGCAAGTGCACCGCAGAGTTCTACCCGTGCGCCCACTGCGGCTCCACTGCTCACCACGTTACCTCGTGCCCCGACCGTGCCAACCCCGACAAAAAGTGCTGTTATAACTGCAAATCTGTGCGTAGCGCGAACACAAACCATGCAGCCACCGACAATAAGTTATGCCCTAGAATAATCAACGCCGTCAAATCCCTACAGGAAAGCACCGATTATGGTTATTAATAACAAACTAAAGATTATACAGTGTAACCTCCAGCGCTCTTATGTTTCACAGCAGGAATTCTTTAGGTATTTTCTCCTAAATTCCTATGACATCGCCTTAATTTCCGAACCATACGTAGGTGCCTCCCTCGAGGTAAAACCCCCTCCCGGTATTAACATCTACCAATTCCCAAATGGCTCGCGCGTCAAAGCTTGCATTGCAACCACGTCCAAAGTGGCGGCTATAGGAATCACGCAGCTTTCTACTGCGAATTTGGCCACAGTAAGGGTTAGCCTGGGTCTCAATAACTTAGACTTGGTATCGTTTTACATTGAACCCAACGTCGATAGCAACAACACCATCGGAATGCTGGACCTATTCCTTCGATCAGCGGACGCGTCATCTTTGCGTTTGGTAGGCGGCGATGCCAACGGTAGTCACCAAGAGTGGGGCGAGGCGACGGCGAACTCCCGCGGGGAGGATATTGTCGCGGTAATGGCCTCCCACAACATGGTCGCATGCAACGTGGGCCATGCCCCAACCTTCGAGGCTATCCGACATGGCGTTCACTGTTCCTCGGTGGTCGACGTCACCTACTCGTCTCAAAATATCGCGGATGCTGTACATGAATGGAAGGTCAACTGCAACGCATGTCCTTCCTCCGATCACAACGCTGTAGATTATGAGCTAAGTACTACACGCAGACCGGAGAAACCCAAGAGTACCACGACTTTTAGATTTTCCACCTATAGGGCCGACTGGGACAAGTTTCGCGAGAAATTTAATGAAAGGATAGCGCTGTTGGTAGATGAAACGGAAGTCAGCTCCCTCACCAGCACTGGGCTAGACCGAGTCGTGAACCGGCTCACCGCAATCGCGCAGGACACCTGCCATAGCACCCTCCCCCGCAAACCGGGAGCAAAATTCTACAACCCCTGGTGGTCCGACGACCTAGAGAAACAGAAAAAGGAGTGTATTCGACTCCATCATCGTCTTCACGACCTTAAAAAATCCAAAAGACCTCTTGACGAAGCCATAAAACTGTATCGCGAAGCGAAGCAGGAGTATGCACGGACTCTGTCCAAAACTTCAACTGAACACTTCCGACAGTTCTGCGAGGCGCAGGGCAAGGAGGATGTTTGGGCCGTTACTAACCGCATCATTAAAGATTCACCACTAAGAAGACCCCCACAAACACTGAAATGTGAGGGGGTATTCACGGACAGCGCCCAAAACACAGCCTCTGCGCTCCTAAATCACTTTTACCCGGACGACACCCCCGACAGCTCGAATGAACAGCGGGAGATGCGGACTGCGATGCACGACGCACCTGGCACGGAGGACGACCTACCGTTTACGGTAGCCGAGGTCCGAGAGTGTCTCTCCCTCATCAGTCCCAAAAAAGCCCCCGGAGCTGACCATCTAACATCTGACATCTGCAGCGCGGTATTCGAGGCTCAACCGGACTTCCTCACAGCTATATACAACAGATGCCTACAAACCGGCCATTTCCCGAAGATCTGGAAACAAGCAACCGTCAAAATTTTGCCAAAACCAGGAAAAACCGACATGAACTCTTTGAGTTCATATAGACCCATCGGCCTCATTTGCGTATTCGGCAAAATCCTCGAAAAGCTGATAGTTAAAAGAATAATGTTCAAAGCAGAAACTGAAAACACTCTAAGCTCTAGACAGTATGGTTTCAGAGAGCAAACTTCCACAACGGATGCACTTGAAAAGGCCATACAAGTCGTGAAAGCAGCGAAATCCAATGGTCGACAAGTGGTCGCGGTTTCCTTGGACATCAAGGCTGCATTCGACAACGCATGGTGGCCTGCCCTATTCGCACGCCTGAAACATATGAAATGCCCGGACAATATCTACCGCCTCATCCAGAATTATGTTTCGGACAGAACCGTAACGCTGGACTATGCCAATAGCACAGCATCAAAAACGACGTCAAAAGGCTGTGTCCAAGGCTCCGCCTGCGGTCCAGTGTTCTGGAACCTAATCCTGGACGAATTGCTCACCCTGCCTTTACCACAGGGCGCCCACATACAAGCCTTCGCAGACGACGTCCTGCTGATAGTGGAGGGCTCGAAACGGGAGGACGTAGAAGCCGTCACCTCCACCTGCCTGGACGCTGTCAGCTCCTGGGGTCAGCGCGTAAAGCTTACGTTCGGTCCGGACAAAACTCAATCCATCTCATTCACATCACAAACCAAATCAGCTACCCTCAAAATGAAGAACACCACAATCCCACAGACCGACCACATCAAAATCTTAGGAGTCATCATAGACTCAAAGCTCAATTTCATACAGCATGTCAAGTACGCCATCAACAAAGCAACCAAAATATTTAAAAACCTTTGCAAATTTGTCCGGCCGACTTGGGGTGTTCACCCTGAGAATGTCGACTGTATATACCGCCAAGTTATTGTCCCTATTATCACGTATGCAGCAGGCATCTGGGGCTCGGCCACTAGATTCTACTCAGTGCGCCAAGCCCTAAGATCCTTTCAAAGGAACTTCGCTATTAGGGCAATACGGGGCTTCCACACCATCTCGGCAGTCGCAGCGTTGGCGTTGGCTCAGTTCCCTCCCCTACACTTAATCATAAATGAGACTTTCGAGATTCATCATATCAAACAGACCGGCACATGCAACGAATTGCCTGATGACATCATATTATACCCAAAATCGAAAGTCAGAGATCTCCTACATCCGGCCAACCGAGTCACCATAAATTACAACGAAGCCACCACGCAAGAAGATACCACAGCTCTAATCAATCCTGATGCGCCCAATATTTTCACCGACGGAAGCAAGAAAGAAGACGGACAAGCGGGGGCTTCGTTCGTGGTAATGCTAGAAGGACAGCCTCCGATCATCAAGAAATTCAAGCTGAGCCGCACAGCTTCTGTCTTTATGTGCGAGCTTTTCGCCATAGCCGAAGCCCTCAGATGGCTCATCAATAGTGATTCCGTAGAAGCTGTTATATTTTCTGACTCCCAATCTTCCCTGAAAGCCATCCAAAACCGGAGTAATACAGACCCATTAGTGAATCAAATCCACCATATGTTATCCCACCTTTCATCCCGGCACACCAAAGTACAGTTCGTGTGGGCCAAGGCCCACGTTGGAATTGTAGGCAACGAACTAGCGGATGCTGCGGCAAAAGAAGCGGCTGAGAGGAAAACAGCAACTCTGCACAATTTCTTCCCGCTCTCCCATGCCAAAAGGCTGCTTCGGCAGCGCACCCTCGATGCCTGGCAGGAGGAATATGTGTCGGCGCCACAAGGGGCCACCACAAAATCTTTCTTCACATCTATATCCGAAATAGCTGAGTTCAGAAAATACATAAAAATCTCCTTCTCCATCACACAAATTTTATCTGGACACGGTTTTCACAAAACTTATTTGCATAAATACCGAATTACTGAGGACGATCGTTGTCCTTGCGACGGCGAGACTCCTCAGGACGTTCACCACCTCCTAAAAGACTGCCCAATATTCTACAGAACCCGGGAACAATACACAATGACATGCCTAAAAATGAAAATAGAACCTTTCAAAATTAACACGCTTACTAAATCTGAAGATGCCATCAAATACTTCACAGAACATGTGAACTACATCGTCACACACTTGAAACGAATAAATAACACTTAAATCCACTATTGTTCAAGAGATGTAGCGAAGATGTGGTACCTGTATCAAATAGCAGGTACCCATCACCGCTAATCTTCCTACAATTGAATGTATAAAACTTATCATATAGATTTTACCTTTGCCCACAAAACACATTCGATTAAAAAAAAAAAAAAAAAAAAAAAAACCTAACCTAACCTAACCTAACCTAACCTAACCTTTTTTTTTTTTTTTTTTTTTTTGTTACGAAGGGGAAATCCATTTACGGACGACCCCCCGGGTCTTCACCCGGGAGAGTGTGGGACTCCTGGCACCGAGTGTGCCAGACTACCGCACTAAAACCCCTCCGGCGCTTCCTTCCTGCCATTTCGAAGGCATCATGGGATCGGCTATGCATTCTACCATGATGCCCTCTGGCTCCTCGGTGCGGCTTTACCGAGGATCTTGCTTTATTGGGCGACTAGTAAGTTGCTAGTCGCCCATACTGCCCAGGATTAGTGGTCCTGTTGGGGGAGTAGGTGAGCACGGTAACGTGCTCGCCTTCTGCCACCCCGTCCACGTCTATGTGAGGGCGCGTTTGGATCTTCCTCCCGCGCCCTCTCAGCAGCCTCCTTCTGCGAGATGACGGTCTCACAGAAGGAAGCAACCGCCACCCAGTTCCTCTCGCTGCATAACATCCTGTCAACGACGTTATGCAGCGAGAGGTCGCCATCCCCCAAAATTTCCACCAGCTCTTGCCGCTGCGCCGACCACCTTGAGCAGTCTGCCAGAGTGTGTTGGGCCGTGTCGTCCGGCTCTCTACACTCATGGCAGACCTCGCTCCCCTCTTTCCCAATACGGTACAGGTAATGACCGAAGCAGCCATGCCCGGTCATTACCTGTGCCAACCTGTACGACACCTGGCCGTGGTGTCGATCCAGCCATTTGTCCAGCGATGGAAGGAGTGCCCCGATGGTGCGAACTCCGAATTCGGAGTTTTCGAGGTCACTCCTCCATCGCTCCCGTAACCTAGCCACGACCAGGTCCCACGTCTCCCTGCCTCTGCCGTCCACTTCTCTTTCGGCGGCAGGCAGAGCCCGCCACCTTGCCCTCTCCTTGTAGGCCTCCATATGGGCCAGCGCGTCCAGTTCCCACGGTGGGGTGCCAGCTAAGGCGCAGGCTGCCGCCCACGCCACCGTTATGTAGGCCCTGCATATTCGGATGGCTACCACTCTTTGTGGCCGCCGAAGCAGGGCCTTGTTGGCAGCGGAGAGCCTATCCGCCCATATCGGTGCCCCGTACAGTGCCATGCTGCGAGTGACATTCGCGTACAGGCGACGGCACGGGGCACCCGGCCCTCCTACGTTGGGCAGCAGTCGGCTGAGTGCTGACGCTGCACCAACGATTCGGGGAGCCATTCGCCTAAAGTGCTCCCCGAAGTCCCACCGTGGGTCCAGTATGATGCCGAGATATTTGATGTTCGGCATCATCCGGACTCTTTCTCCATCTACTAGAATGGACGCGCCAGCCGGAGGCCTCCAACCTCTTCCGCCGAAGGCAATGGCCTCAGTTTTGTTGAGGGCCACCCTCAGTCCCAGCAGCCTGATGCGGTAAACCATCAGGTCTGCCGCGACTGCCGCTCTGCGTAGGGTCCCCTCTAATTCTTCGCCCCAGACAGCGACCAACGTGTCATCCGCATAACAGATGACCGCCATCCGGGGCAAGAGGACCCCGCGGATGGCCCAGTCATAGCCGATGTTCCACAGCAGGGGTCCCAGCACCGACCCCTGGGGAACACCGCAAACCATTGCCCTCGACGTTATCATGCCATCCTTATTCTCGTAGAGCACTACCCTCGCCGTGAGGTAGTGCTCCACGATCCTCCGTAGATAAAGGGGCACCCCGTGGAACCGAAGTGCCTCCTTTATCACCTCAAAGGGGATGGAGCCGAAGGCGTTGGCGATGTCAAGGGACACAGCCACGGCCCCACCCCCCCTCTCAGTTGCCCTCTCCGAGAAATCCCTCAATGCCCCGATCGCGTCGATGGTAGACCGCCCAGTCCGGAACCCGAACTGGCGGTCCGAGATGTCCGGCCCCCTGTTTTCAAGATGCCGGATGATCCGGGATGCTATTACTCGTTCGAGCATCTTTCCGGATTCATCCAGCATTACAAGGGGCCTCCATCCGCTGGGGGAGTCCTCTGGCCGACCCTCTTTCCTCAGAAGGCAGAGCCGGCCTTCCTTCCATACCCCTGGGAACCGCCCTGTTTGGAGACAATCTTCAAATAAGTCCCTCAGGCGATCCCCAAGGTGTATAAGCGCCACCGGTATGACTCGGCCCGGGACCCCATCAGGACCCGGCGCCTTTTTGCTTCGATGGAGTCGGTCTATGACCCGCTCCATCTCTGCGTCAGTGACCGGCGGCACTTCCATCATATCGGAGGACTCCCGCTCCGGGGCAGCCATTCTCGGAGGGGCAAACTCTGGGACCTCGGGGAAGAGTCCCTCCACCACATTTCGGAGGAGCTCCGGTTCAAGAGAGGCCATCGGGGCGGCACACTGCATTTTGTTCCGTACAAGTTTGTACGGCCGCCCCCACGGGTCCCGGTCCAAGGCGGCCAAGAACTCTTTGTAGGATTCGTCTTTGGCCTTGGCAATCGCCTTGGACAGGGCCTCCTTAGCCTCTCTAAGTGCCGTGCGCAGGAGCTCCTCCTCACCCTCCACGGTCGTCCGTCGCCGCCTACACCGGGTGTATGCCCGGCGGGCACTATTGCTGGTGCGTCGGAGTACGGCGATCTCCTCCGACCACCAGTGCACCCGTTTTTTATTAGACGGCGGACCCGATCTCCTCATAGAGGCGTCACAGACAGCGACAAGCGACGCCCGAAAGCGGCAGGCCCTCTCCTCCACGTCGACGGACCGGTCTGGCGATTGTGTTCGCCAACGCTCAATCATGGCCGCCTCTTCAGCTGAGTCAGCGTCGAGGCTGGCCAGGCTCCACTTGCGGAACCGGTCCCTCGGGAGATTGCGATCTTGACTGGGCGGCCGCACCGAAGCCGGTCTGGAGACCGACATCCGAACATATAAATGGTCGGAGAGGGTCTCCACATCCCCCAGGACACGCCAACCTGTGACACGTGCAGCGGCGGAAGGGGTAGCGAACGAAACGTCCACTATGGAGCCCCCATTCCACCGTACACAGGTGTTGGCAGTGCCCTGGTTTAGGACACACAGCCCCGATGCCACCATCCAGTCGGAGAGGATCCTGCCGCGCAGGTCAGTGACGGGGGAACCCCATACCAAAGACTTGGCATTAAAGTCCCCCGCCACTATTACAGGCATGGGCGCCGCTCCCGCAATAATCCGCCCCACCTCTAAGAGGAGGGACTCAAACTCCCGTCGCGGTCTAGATGGGGCGAAGTACACAGCGACAAGAACCATGTCGCCCCATCTAGCCGCAACGTAGCCCCGGCCTGCACTCTGCTTGACCAGAGGAGGCCGGTCTCCCAACCGGGGTATGGTCACCGCGACCTCTCCCTCCGTGTCCCTTACCCACGTAGGGAGTGGGGGAACAAAGTACGGCTCAGACACAATGGCAGCACTAATGCCCCACTCCGCCAGGTGTTGCAGCAAGAGATCTTGCGCGCGGGCGGAGTGGTTGATGTTGCACTGCAGCAGCTCAAGTGCTTGGTGCTGACGTCTGGGCATTAGTGCTCCATTGTGTTGCCTACTCTTTTTAGCCCGGTGGGCTCCAGTCGTCCCCTGGTGCGCGGGGGGTTACACGCCTTCCCTCCCATTGTGTGCTTCGCCGGGAGTTTGGCATGATGGCACACCGCGCACCAGGGCTCCTTCTCAACACATTGCTGTGTGAGGTGCCCCGTTTTCCCGCATCTGTGGCAAAGTTCCGACCTGTCCACCGGTGATGGGCACAGCGCCCACGTATGGCCCAAACCCATGCACCTGAAACAGCGCATGGGCAGGGGTTCCAGGCCAGTGATTTTGGCAGACGACCAACCGATCAATATACGGCCGTCTGCCACGAGGGCGTTGGCCACGGCTACTGGGCAGGTCACGATGACAGCCCCGGTAAAGTCCCGTGTCATTCGGATCTGCCCCACCTTTACATGTTCCGGTGGACATTTGCCAGCCAGGGACACCTCATTCCGCAAGGTCTCCGGGGTGATTGATTCATCAAACCCGGAGATTTTAATTTGGGCCGTTTTGTACGGCCTCGTGACCTCGGCCACATCCCCCACCAGATCCCGGATTTTGTCAGCAAGGTTGTCAGCGACAACGCTGCTGTCGTTTCCGGGAATCTCGATGATTCTGGCGCCCGTCGCCGTACTCCTCACCGCCACGTGATCCACACCCACGGTCGCCAGTTTTATAGTGGTGACCCTTCCCATCACCGTTTTGTAGTCGACTGTGGCACCCGACTTGAGAGTCACCACCACAGCCGTCGATTTGGGAAGGGCATACTGCCGCTTGACCGGTGCGGGGGCCGTAGGGCGAGGAGCCGCACCATCCACCTCAGGGGGGGAGGATTTTTTCCCCTTCCCCTTATTTTTCCCTTTTTTCACTACCTCCGTCCAAGAGGAGGAGGGGGAGGGTTCCTCCTGGGGTGGGGCGCCAGAAGCATCCTGTGAGGGAGCTTGCTGGGCCTTTGCCGTTGTGGCTTTAGGCGCTTTGGGCGCCGGGCCAGGTCTTGCCGGGGGCATCAGGGTGGAACCTGCAACTGCCCCCACATTTCCGGGTTGTATGGGTGCCTTAACTTTTTTGGCATCATGGGCCTTTCCAGCCTCCTTATTGCGACGGTCAGCCGCAAGTGGTGGACGCAGCACCTCCTGAGGGGCAACAATAGCCCTCTTTTCTAGCTCCTTTATGCGGTCATTCATCATTCCCCCCAGAGAGAGGAAAAGGTCCCTGGTGAGGGACTCTCCGAACGACCGCATGGAGCGGTCAACTTGGGCCATAATATCGGCCGTCGAGTCTAGGGTCTCCGCATTGGGGGCCTTCCTCTCCGAGAATGCGGTACGGAGGGCTTTGGTCTCCTGCCTGAGCAGCGCCAACTCCTCCCGCATTCTCTTGTTGTCGGCCGCCATTTTGCGGATGGCCTCTGCCTCTTCGCCTCGGTCCGAGATTTTATCCGCCGCTGCGAGGATCTCGGCACAGGCAGCCTTCATTTTCGCCCAAGTTGTCCCCTTGAGGTTGCCCGACTTCTTGGCCTCCTCAAGTACGGTTCGAGCCGCCTTGCGTACCACCTCCAGTTGACCGTCCACTATTGAGGCCTCACTGGTGTTCTCTTGGGGATCTTTTAAATAACCCGCCGCTCTGTCCGCCTCATCTTCGAATTCGGCGAATTCCGACGCCATTTGTGATAGCCTGGCCTTAGCCTGGCTCAGCCCCGCACTGGTCGCCTTTGCCGGCGCACGCCCTCTTTTGGGCTCGCTAAATTTTGCACCCTTTTCAGGGAGCGTGTCCTCCTCAATGTTTTCGGCCCTCCTCTTTGGTGGCGAAGTTTGTGTGCGCCGACCAGCGTGACGGCCCCTCGTGGCTGTGTTGATTTTGGGGCCTCGCGATCTTAGTGTAGGCCCCTCCAGCGCCTTCCGTTTGCGGGGAACACTGCCCCTGCCGTCCTTGAGGTCTTCCATCATTGTGGCTTCCGGAAGGCTGTCGTAGTCCTCGTCGGATGTCGGCGCGAGGATTAGCGACCCTCGGCTCGTCGACCGTGTCGACAATTGGGAGGGACTTGCGTCCCTCTGGCGGTAAGTGCCCCCCCCAGATACGGTGGGGCAGCCCACGCCCGAAGACGTGGGGAGGGATTCTCCGACTCCTTGGGAGTCGGTACCCTCCTGGGGTATTGTAGTTTTCTTAGACGCCATTTTCATTGATTTCCTTTTTTAACAGGGTGAGGTCCCTGATCTCCTCCACCTCTTCAGTGGGCGCTTGGGACGGGACTCCCCCCCCGCCATTCATCCCATCGGCACGCCCGACCTTGGGATTAGGGTTATTTTTTATTGAGGTTTTCTTCCTCGCGACGAAACGTCCTCGGCCCCATCAATTTGGGGTAACGAGTTGCCCGGCGCCGAGCCGAAACCTGACGCCGCGCGAGTCACATCCACTCACTGTCTGAGGGCAGACAAGAGGGAGCGACTGGTAGGCGGACCTGGACGCAAAAGCGTCTGCCCAGAAGCCAGTTAGGCTATTCAACCCGTCCATGTGTCAGGACATTTGCCGATGGATAACAAAACCCCTAATAGCGGAGAGTTATTAACCATCGCCCAGGGTGCACCAGCCCAGTGACTTGTCAGCCCGCCGCTATCACCGGATCAAAGATCAAGCAACAGAAGCAAAGCTTTCAAGGTACTGAGCCAACGTGGAGGTTTCCTGACCGTAGCACCCCAACCTAACCTAACCTAACCTAACCTAACCTAACCTAACCTAACCTAACCTAACCTAACCTAACCTAACCTAACCTAACCTAACCTAACCTAACCTAACCTAACCTAACCTAACCTAACCTAACCTAACCTAACCTAACCGCACAAGGGAGGAGCGGGAAAAGCTAAAACAAAGACTACAGGTAGATGCGGTAGACCTAAACGTCGAGGAGGTCAGGAATAGGGACCCACTGCTGGTTCTCAGGGGTGTTCTCAACGTCCATACAGACGAAGAGGTTCTGAGGGCCCTGAGGAACCAGAATAGGGATGTCTTCCATGGCCTCGACGAGGGGGAGGACAGAATAGAAATCAAATACAGGAAAAAAGCTCGAAACCCACATACTGGCCACATCGTCGTTAGTGTCTCGCCGACTATATGGCAGAGAGCCACAGTCAAACAAACAGTGTTAATAGATCTACAGAGGGTGAGAGTAGAAGATCAATCACCCCTGGTGCAATGTACGCGCTGTCTGGGATACGGACACAGTAAAAGGTACTGCACCGAGCAGGAGGACCTCTGCGGCCATTGTGGCGGCCCGCACCAAAGATCTGAGTGTGCGGACTGGTTGGCGGGGGAGCCACCAAAATGCAAAAACTGTATAAGAAGCAAGCTCGAGCGCGGGGAGCACAACGCATTCGACCAAACCTGCCCAGTGCGGCGAAAATGGGATGCATTGGCCCGGTCAACTATAGCTTACTCCTAAGGGCGCCCCAGGCAGAAACGGCCTGTGCAGGTTCGTGCAGGCGAACCTGCAGAGGAAAAAATTAGCAACCACTGAGCTGATGATCGAGGCGGAGAAGCGCGACATTGCGGTGGCTCTCCTGCAGGAACCGTATGTTGGCAGAGAAGGTAGGATGAGGAGTTACGGGGGAGTGCGGATCTACCAGGACATGAGAGGAAACAGAGACGGGAATGTTAAAGCTGCAATAGCAGTCTTTGACTCTAACCTGGCGGTCGTACAACACCCAAAGCTGACCACGGAAAACTTCACAGTTGCGGAAATACAAACTGAAGCTGGGAAAATAACCCTCATCTCCTGTTATTTCGAGCCAGACAAGACATTGGATCCATACCTGGAGCATTTAAATAAAATAGTGAGTACGCTCAAGCCGGAAAACTTGATCCTTGGAGGAGACGCGAACGCCAAGAGCTCATGGTGGGGAAGCCTAGAGATAGACCACAGGGGAGAAGATATGGCTAGTACACTGCATGAGCTGGGTCTTCATGTCCTCAATTCAGGCGAAACGCCTACCTTCGACACAATAAGGGGTAATAAAAGGTACAAGAGCTTTGTCGACGTTACAGCTTGCTCGACAAATCTACTGGGGGCAATAGAAGACTGGAGGGTCGTAGAGGACTTAACGGGATCGGATCATAATGGCATCACATTTAACATAAAATTAGGGAAGACTGCAGGAATGCAAGTAGAGAGAACAACCAGGTTGTACAATACAAGGAAAGCAAATTGGCAAATATTTATAGAAAAAATTAACGAATTAAAGGAAGTACATAAAATAAACAAAACGGAAATAGAAAAAATAGAGGGAAAAAATGAAATAGAAGACACAGTACATAAAATAAATAAAATAATAACTGAAGCGTGCAACCATGCAATACCTAAGAAAAAACAAAAAGAAAAACTCACCGTGCCATGGTGGTCCGATCATCTCGCAGCGAAGAAGGCAGAAGTTGCGACGTTGAGGCGAAGAATTAGGAACGCGGCGCCAGTACGAAGAGCATCCGTGGTAGAGGAATATCTGGAAAAGAAAAAGAAATATGAAATTGAGGTTGTGGAGGCCCAGACCAGCAGCTGGAAAACATTTTGCGAAAGACAAGAGGGTGAGAGTGTATGGGACGGTCTGTACAGGGTCTTGCAAAGGACGGCACACCGGGCGGAAGACATACCGTTGGAGGAAGAGGGGAAGACACTAACCATGAAGGAATCAGCAGATTTCTTGGCCCGAACCTTCTATCCCAAGGATGATGTGGCAAATGACAATGATTCCCATCGGGAAATAAGGGAGACAGTCAGCAAAATGAATGTTGAGGAACATCATAAAAAATGCGACCCGGCATTCACTATGACGGAACTAAAAAACGCCACAAAATCCTTTAACCCCAAGAAGGCTCCAGGAGGTGACCACTTTACAGCTGATATCTGCCAAAAAGCTATAGAAAATGACCCGGAACTCTTCCTGCAGCTTTTCAATAAATGTCTGGAATGCCACTACTATCCTGCTAAGTGGAAGGAAGCGGTGGTAGTTATTCTGAAGAAACCAGGGAAAGAAAGCTATACATCTCCCAAGTCATACAGACCGATCGGACTGCTATCGATTTTGGGAAAAATTTTCGAGAAAATGATAGTTGCCCGGCTTAAACATCACCTGCTTCCCCGAATGAGCAAGCGCCAATATGGTTTCATGCCGCAAAGGAGCACCGAGGACTCCCTCTGTGCCCTGATGCAACACATACGAGCAAAGCTGGAAGAAAAGAAGATCGTAAATGTGGTGTCTCTGGACATAGAGGGGGCCTTTGATAACGCCTGGTGGCCCGCGCTAAAACTCAGACTTGCAGAGGAAGAGTGTCCGGACAACATTAAAAGACTCATAAATAGCTACCTGGAAGGAAGAATGGTAAGAGTCCGATATGGCGGTACGGAGGTCGTAACAGCAAACGGCAAAGGATGCGTGCAGGGATCCATAGCTGGACCGATATTGTGGAACTTGTTGTTGGATCCCCTGCTTAAAAGTCTCGAAGAAAAGGGAGTGCATTGTCAGGCATTTGCTGACGATGTGACACTGGCGTTCCACGGCGATACCGCCCTTGCCATCGAACAACAGGCAAGCGGGATACTGGAACATGTAAGGGCGTGGGGTGTCCGAAACAAATTGAGGTTTGCACCACACAAAACCAATTCCATGGTCATAACCAGGAAATTGAAATATGACACACCACGCCTAACCATGGGTGGAGTTGCCATCAACTCCGTAGACGAAATGAAGCTGCTGGGAGTCACAATCGACAGCAAAATGACTTTTGACAAACATGTGGCCAACATCTGTAGGAAAGCAATCAATATTTACAAACAGCTATCTAGAGCGGCTAAGGTGACTTGGGGATTGAACCCAAAGATAATTCGTACGATATATCATGCAGCTGTGGAACCCGTCATACTGTATGCGGCGAGTGTCTGGGCGACAGCCGCCGAAAAAATCGGAGTTCGTAAAAAACTCGATGCAGTGCAAAGAGGTTTCGCACAAAAGATATGTCGCGCCTATCGCACGGTCTCCCTCAATGCGGCTCTGGCTCTGGCGGGGCTGCTCCCCCTTGACCTCCGGGTGCAAGAAACTGCTTCATTGTACCGGATCAAGAGGGGGGCACCTCTGCCGGAGTTACCGGGTAGGGAGATCGAGCGACCTACTTCCGCACTCGAGGCTCCTCATCCAGCCGAATGTGTCGACCTGGAAATCGTCGGTCTGGAAGATCAGCAGCAGGTGGACGCTAACAGCGATTTCGCTGTTAGGATCTACACGGACGGCAGCAAGATTGACGGACGGGTTGGCGCCGCTCTCTCCATATGGAAAGATGGGGTGGAACACCAGGCCGTCAAGCTTTGTCTGCCGCCCTACTGCTCGGTCTATCAGGCCGAACTCCTGGCGATAAGCGAGGCGGCGAGAAGAATGGGGAAGCACAAAGCGGATTCTTTTGGAGTTTACAGCGACTCCATGTCTGCCCTTCAAACCGTTGCCAATGCAAGATCCCTCCATCCACTGGCAGTTGCAGCCAAAACAAATATTAAAAATATTCGTAGCCAAAACAAAATCTTTAAAATGTTCTGGATAAAGGCGCATGCTGGATTGGAGGGCAATGAAAGGGCAGACCGACTAGCAAAGGAGGCCGCTGCGAACTCCAAAAGAAAAGCCAATTATGACCTGTGCCCTGTCTCGTATGTCAAGAGTGTCCTACGAGAGGGCACTCTTGACAGATGGGAGGAAAGATACAGGACGGGAGAAACGGCAGCAGTCACGAAAATCTTTTTCCCCACAGCCACTTTAGCATATAAAACAATGAAGAGAATTGAAACCTGCAGCCAAATCACACAGGTGTTTACGGGACACGGTGGATTCGCGGAATACCTACACAGATTCAGGAGACTGAATAGGCCGTCATGCTTGTGCGACCCCGACAAGGATGAGACAGTGATACATCTTCTGACGGAGTGCCCCATCTTTGCCAATAAAAGATTAGACTTGGAATACATTTTAGACACTAAAATTACAAAAGACAGTATACAAAAAATAATAATAGGAAACAAACTTAGTAGATTCTTGGATTACTGTGTGGAAATAGTAGATGTAGTAAATAAAAGACATTGTAACAAAATATGATGGCACAATATTTTGCAAAATATTAGTTCGCATCATTTAAAAAATAGGTTAACAAAAAAACGTAATATTAAATTGTAAGTAATTATTAGTAGAAATTGTAAGTAATTATTAGTAGAAGTTTTTAGAGAATAAGTATGTAATAATGTAATAAATAAAGGCAAGGTTTAAGTTATTACCCACTACCATGAGAGGAGAGTGCAGCACGCGGGCATCCCAACCGCAATAAAAAGAACCCAAATAGTATAAGATAGAATAATTCATATGTAAAACATAATAGACGGTAGTCCCAACCGTACAAAGCATACAAGATGATGAATGAAATAGATAGTATGAGGTATGAAAGTACGAGAGGCATGGAAGCGAGAACTAGTATGAAAAAGGCTCAACGCTAGTATAGGCTCCAATTATGTTGGAGGTTTCTGTTATTAAAAAAAAAAAAAAAAAAAAAAAAAAAAAAAAAAAAAAAAAAAAAAAAAAAAAACCTAACCTAACCTAACCTAACCTAACCTAACCTAACCTAACCTAACCTAACCTAACCTAACCTAACCTAACCCAGTCTGCTTCGAGCCGTCGTGGAGTGCAGACGTGCTCCGATGCGCTCCGCGAAATAAAATTAAAAATTAAGCAAAAAAATCTATTTAAAAAATTTTAAAAAATTATTCTTATGTTGTGCTAGTGCTGTGACATAATTGGACACCGGATTCCAAGAAATTGCTGACGCTGAGCCAGAATTGTGAAGATCCGTCCGGATTTGGACCACGTGGCCTGCTGTAAAGCGCCATAAACGCAGGAATTTGCTTCAGCGTCGTGCTGGGAATTCAAACATTGAGCCGAAAATCCAGGTAACGGATTCTATAGAAGGGAATCCGGGATTAATTTTATCGATTCACAACGTCCAGTGGATATTTTATTAGTTGACCAGACTTTACTTTTGTGCTGTCCATTTATTATACAAAACTTCGTATAAAATTTTACAACTTTTACAATTTTACATTTTAAACATCATGACGCTCAACCAAATAACGCCCAAGTCGGTGACATTCAACAATGCAATTTTATATAATAACGACGATAACCCCTCGCCAATACATATGCAACTGCAGACCGATTCTTCACCTGAAGTTTCCCCCAATATAACGTCCTCAGAAGAAGAATGGGCTACCCCCCGAACTAGGAGCAAATATTTGCAACACTACCCCAAAACACCCCTACTTAAAGAAGAGAAAAGAAGACCGAAAATGACTGATGACGAGAGGGACGAGTTAGGCGGCCGTATCCGGGACCTCTTAGCAGCGATCAAGGAAGAGGTGGTGACGGCGCAGAGAATAAAAAAGGCGACGAAGGAATCAGTTGTAAGCAAACTGAGAGAAGCTGATGACCTGGTATGTGATCTAGCTGTTTATCAGGAATTTCAAAACATCACGCCAGGTCAGCGGCCCTGTGTTCGTACGCAAACCTCCCCGGTCCCTCAGGAAACAAAAATAGGGGAATTAGAAAGTGTATTATCGGCGATTGTCAACAAGCTTGAGGAAAACTCCAAAAGTATATCGGACATAAGGGAGTTGATTGACAGCCGGAGTGAGGACATCACAAGGATAGCCACACGTGCTCCAACGTATTCGCAGGTCGCGGCCAAACCGAAGGAGGCACCCGTCACCCTACACTCCGTAATTGTCAATGACAAGAAGGGAGTGGAAACGGGTGACGAGGTTTTGGATAAGATCAGAGATGTAGCGGGAGAGGGCGGGGACTGGATCAAAATTGAAAGAGTGAGAAAAACCAAAGATAGAAAAGTCATAATAAGTTGCAAATCAAAAGAAAGCAGAGAAAAATTGAAGAAAAGAATAAACAAGATTAACGAGCTACAGGTAACAGATATAGATAACAAAAATCCACTCCTCATCTTCAAGAATATTTTAAAGAATAACACTAACGAACAAATAGCCAAAAAACTAGAAAACCAGAACAGCAAGATCCTCAAAGAACTGACAGAGGCAGATAAGAAAATAGAAATCAAATTTAGAAAAAGATCCAGAAACCCGCTGTTGGAGCACGTGGTGGCAAGCGTCCCTCCCAAGATGTGGCGAGCAGTGGTCGAGGCCGGCTCAGTGCGCATCGACATGCAGCGGATCCATGCGGAGGACTATTCTCCGCTGGTCCAATGCTCGATGTGCCTGGGTTACGGCCACGGCAGGCGCCACTGCAAGGAGAAGACGGAGCGGTGCTGCCACTGTGGTGGCGAACACCAGCGAGCGGCGTGTCAGGGCTGGATGGCGGGAGCCGTCCCATCGTGCCTGAACTGCCGGGCAGACAGAAGTGCGGTGAGTGATCATAACGCTTTTAGCTCTGCCTGTCAGGTCAGGCAAAGATGGGAGGCTCTCGCCCGATCCAGAATCGCTTACGCGTAAGCAAGGGTCTGTTGTTCTCCCGGGCGTGGCGCAGCACACCAATTGTTATGTTAATGCACTCATTAAACGGCACAATAATATTAGGCATGTTGCGACACGCCTGTGGAGACCAATAATAGGGATTCTGCTTTCGTGACAACAATTAAATAGGTGACTCCGCATCAGTGAATGTAATATTCGCTGGCGCGGAAACATGCAAAGCTGACTTAGAAAGACATACTTTATCTCGTTAAATCATTAAGAAACCATAAGGAAATAAATTTAACCTGGTTGTAAGATAACAATTAGTGTAACTATAGTGACAATAAGTATTTATGTTTTAAAAAAGATACCCTCATGTTTTAAAGAAGGAAAAATTATGCATTTTAATGTTTTAAGGAATACCCTCAAGATATTAAAATTGCATTTTTAAAAATACCCTTAAGTGTTTTAAAAATAGGATCTAATGTATTAATATTTTAAATTATACCCTCAACATTTTAAGCTAGATTAGTTATATATTTTTACTGTTTTATAATAATGACATTTTAGATAATTGACCAAAGCAGTGAAAATTTTAATAATGTTGATAAATATGGACGAATAACTAGAATAGTCGTCATTAGCAAAACAGCAAATCATGCTCATTGACAAAAAAGTATATTGTTTTGATTAAATGATGTTATTGCCAGTACTTACTAAGTACAAAATAGTAGAAGTTAAACTTGATATATGAATATAAATAGTAATAATAATAAATAAAGCGACAGGAAACCTTAAGATAGGATTATACAAAATAGACACTAAGATTTTTTTTTTAAAAAGTAACTAAGAAGTAAAATATGTTATATATGATAGAAAACTAAGTAAAAATTATGACAATGTATGTACTACAAATATTGCAATATATATGACCGATGTAAAAATTGTAAAAGATAATTAAACAGATTTTAGAAGCAGACTATAAAATAAGTACAAACTAATGATATAGTTTCTCATACAAAATGTAAACAACTCTGTCTAAAAATGTCTCTGTATCCTTGCAGAGAGATGCTGGCAATAAACTCCCCCTGGGTGTGGTGTAACACCTGGGGGAAAACTTTAAAAAAAAAAAAAAAAAAAAAAACCTAACCTAACCTAACCTAACCTAACCTAACCTAACCTTTTTTTTTTTTTTTTTTTTTTTTTTTTTTTTTTTTTGTTCTCGTAGGAGGAAACCCATTTACAGGCGACCCAGGGGAAGGGGATCTCCCCTGGAGTGTGGGACTCCCGGGTCGCTAATCGGCCCAGACTACCCACTAAAACCTCCTACGGCGTTTCCGCACCAGCCGTTGTTGGGGGCGCCGTGGGATCGCAAGCATTCTACCACGACGCCCCCCGGTTTCGCCTTACGGCGCGATTAGGGTAAACGGCGGGCGTATTGCGCCCGCCGTCTGCCTCTTCGTCCTCGCCGGCATGGGAGCGCTTCAGCTCTCGCTTCACGCTCCCTCTCAGCGGTCTCCTTCTGCGACATTACCGTCTCGCAGAAGCAGGACATCGCGTCCCAGCATCTCTCGCTGCCCAGCATCTTACTGACGATGCAGTGCAGCGAGAGATCGCGGTCGCCCAGGGCCACTGCTAGGGCCACCCTTTCTGTGGCCCACCTCTCACATTCTGCCAGGGTGTGTTGAGCCGTGTCGTCCGGCTCCCCACACTCGTGGCAGACCGGGCTTGGCTCTCTGCCTATTGTATGCAGGTAATGACCGAAGCACCCGTGTCCGGTCATCACCTGCGTCATTCTGTACGTCAGTTGGCCGTACTTTCTATCCATCCAATCTTCGAGCGATGGGAGGAGCGCCCCGATGGTACGTATACCATACTGGGAGTTTTCTAGCTCATCTCGCCACCGCTCTTTCAACCTGTCTACGGCCAACTGACGGGCCCCTCTCACTTCTCTTGGGGCGGGCCTTTCCCCGAGAGCTCGTCTTCTCGCCCGCTCCCAATAAACCTCCGCCTGAATTTTTGCGTCCATGTCCCATGGTGGGGTGCCGGCCAATACGCATGCCGCCGCCCAAGCCACCGTTACGTAGGCCCGAGCTATGCGGTTGGCCACTACTCTTTGTGGCCTTCGCAGCTGGGCCACGTTGGCTCTGGAGAGCTTATCTGCCCAGATTGGCGCCCCATATAGTGCCATGCTCCGGGCTACGCCCGCATATAGTTTCCGGCACCGGGCGCTAGGCCCTCCGACATTGGGCAGCAGCCGGCCCATGGCCGATGCTGCGCCGACTATCCGGGGTGCTAGTTGTTTAAAGTGCTCCCGGAAGTCCCAGCGTGGGTCCATGGTTATGCCCAAGTACTTAATGTACGGCTTCACCTGGACCCTTTCCCCACCTATTGGAATGGACGCTCCCTCAGGCGGTTTCCAGCCCCTTTTGCCAAAGACGATGACCTCGCACTTGCTGAGGGCCACCCTGAGCCCCAGCAGCCTGACGCGGGTGACCATCAGGTCTGCTGCGACTGCAGCTGTCCTGAGGGTGCTCTCCAGCTTCTCACCCCAGATGGCCACCATCGTGTCATCCGCATAGCAGATGACGGTCATCCGGGGGAGTAGGCTCCCGCGGATGGCCCAGTCAAAGCCGATGTTCCAAAGCAGGGGTCCTAGCACTGACCCCTGAGGAACACCGCAGGTCATCGCCCTGGCTTTCCTCCCTTCTCTGTCCTCGTAGAGCACCACCCTCTCAGAGAGGTAGTGCCCTACGAGGTTTCTCAGATAGAGAGGCACTCCGTGGTATCGGAGTGCCTCCTTTATTACCTCATATGGGAGGGAGCCGAAGGCGTTTGCGATGTCTAACGAGACACCCACGGCTCCTCCCTTCCTTTTTATTGCGTCCTCCGAGAATTCGCGGAGGGCCCCTATCGCATCAACGGTCGACCGCCCTTTTCTAAAACCAAATTGGCGGTCCGACACGTTTGGTCCGACATTTTCCAGATGCTGGATAATTCTGGAGGCGACAATTCGTTCCAGCAGCTTACCAGTCTCATCCAGCATCAGTAGGGGCCTCCATCCCGAAGGGGAGTCCTCGGGTCGGCTCTCCTTTCTGAGCAAGCAGAGTCTTCCCTCTTTCCACGGCCTGGGAAACCGCCCAGACGACAGACAGTCGTCGAATAATTGTCTGAGGCGGCTCCCGAGGTGTTTTGCGACCACCGGTAGAATCAGACCGGGGACGCCGTCCGGGCCTGGTGCCTTTTTGCAGGCTGTCAGACGCGTCATACCCCGGTCGAACTCATCATCCGTCACCGGTGGCACTGGGGCCGTGGTGGGCTCCCGCTCGGGGACCTGCATACTCGGAGGAGCAAATTCTTGGGCCGATGGGAAAAGGCCTTCAACAATTTTATTGAGGAGGTCCGGTTCCAAGGAGGCCGTGGGGGGGGCGTGGCGCATTTTGTTGCGAACTATCCTATATGGCCTCCCCCATGGGTCCCTGTCTAGCGTGGCCAGAAACGCTTCATGGGCGTCGTCTTTCGCTTTGGCAATTGCTACCGACAGGGCCTTTTTGGCCTCCTGGAGGGCAGAATAGAGTCGGGCCTCCTCCCCGTATTCGCGGTTGCGCCGCCGCCTGCATCTGGTGTACTCCCTGCGGGCACGGTTGCTGATAGATCTGAGTACAGCGATGTCCTCAGACCACCAGTGTACCTGCCTTTTAGCAGGCGGCGGACCAGACCTCCTCATGGATGCGTCGCACACCTCAGTGAGCGACGCGCGAAAGCCACGTGCCCTTTCCTCCACACCAAGGGAGCGGCTTGGTATGGGTTCTCTCCACTCTATTATCATGGCAGCCTCTTCAGCCAGGTCCCTGTTGAGGCTAGCCATATTCCACCTGGGGAACCCCTGACGTCTCCCTCTGCCTCGAGTGGGCTGTTGGGAATGGGGCGTATTGGAGACCGACATCCGTATGTAGCGGTGGTCGGAGAGGGTCTCCACGTCCTCCAGGACGCGCCAGTCCTCAATGCGTGCAGCAATACTCGAGGTCGCGAGCGTCACGTCCACTATCGAGGCACCATTTCGCCGCACGCATGTGGAAGTGTTGCCCCGGTTTAGGACTTCAAGCCCCATTCCCACCGCCCAATCATAGAGTGTTACCCCTCTTGGGCTGGTTATGGGAGAACCCCACGCAGAGTGTTTGGCGTTAAGGTCTCCCATTAGCATGATCGGTGTCGGCGCCGCACCCTCGACCACTTGCCCCACTCTCTCGAGGAGGCGCTCAAAGGCACGCAGCGGTTCATTGGGGGAGAAATATGCTGCGACAATTACAATATTTCCCCATTTCACCGCTACGTACCCCCTGCCGTTCTCAATCTTCGAGAGAGGTGGGCGATTGCCAGTTTGTGGGATGGTCACCGACACCAGCCCTTCTGTGTCTCCAGCCCAATTAGGGAGGGAGGGGACGCAATAGGGTTCCGATATGACGGCAGCGTCAATGCCCCACTCCGCCAAGTGCTGGACCAAGAGGTCTTGAGCACGAGCGCAGTGGTTGGCATTGGCCTGCAGCACCTCAAGGCGGGGAGCAGGCCGTACCGGCATCAGTGCTAACCTAACCTAACCTAACCTAACCTAACCTAACCGAGTCTGCTTCGAGCGGTCGTGGAGTGCAGACGTGCTCCGACGCGCTCCGCAAAAATCAGTGTAAAAATAGTGTAAATTAATAGTAAAAAATTTTAAAAATTATAAAATAAGTGTTTGTGCGTGTTGTGATCCGTCCAATAAATACCTGGACTTGAACAGCTTCCTTGGGTGGACAGGATCAGGAAGATTTCCACGGATTTGTTTCAGTGTCCGTGAAGTGCCACGCCGAAAATAAAACAAAATCGTCAGGAGGACTACCTAAGTCTCATGACAACGCCTTTCCAGGCCCTATGTAAATATTATTTTAAATTTGACCCTGACTTTACAATTTTAACATTTTATCTTTACTCTCTTCCTTCCTTTTACAATTTTACAACTTATACAAAATTCGATTTTAAAACATGACGCAAACATCACCAAAGTCTGTGTCCTTCCAGACACATGTCTATAACAGTGACAGCACCCCCTCACCCATACACGGGCACCTTCGGAGCGACTCGTCCTACGAAGGCTCCCCCGTCAATACGTCTGTGGAAGGGAAATGGGCTACTCCCATAACAAGGAGTAAGTTCATACAGCACTACCCAAAGACGCCTCTATTAAGAGAGGAAAATAGAAGAAAACCTTTGACTGACGACGAGAGGGACGACTTGGGCGGCCGGATCCGTGCTCTCTTGGAGGAGATCAGGGGAGACATCGAGTCGGCGCCCAGGTTAAGAAAACAAATTAAGGACTCTGTCGCAAACAAGTTAAAAGAAGCGGATGACCTGGTTTGTGATCTGGCGGTTTACCAGGAGCTACACAACATCACACCAGGTCAGAGACCGTGTGTGCGAACACAGACTTCCCCTGCTCCCCAGGAAGAGACAAAAATAGGAAAACTGGAAAGTGTCCTAAATACGCTGGTCAGCCGACTGGAGGAGAACTCCAGAAGCATAACGGAGATCAAAGAGTTGATCGACCATCGGAGCGGATCTTCAACAGCAGACACAACCACACGTGCTCCAACCTACGCACAGGCCGTGGCTAAGGCAAGGGAGGCGCCCGTCACCTTACACTCCGCGATTGTCCACGACAAGAAGGGAGTGGAGACAGGTGACGAGGTATTGGAGAGGATAAAGGGAATAGCTGGAGAAGGTGGAGACTGGATCCGGATAGAAAGGGTTAGAAAAACCAGAGACAGAAAGGTAATTTTAAGTTTCGAAACAAGGGAGGGTAGGGAAAAATTAAAAAATAGAGTAAACAAAACCGATACCCTACAAATTAAAGAAATGCAGAATAAAAACCCTCTTCTTATTTTTAAAAATGTTATAAAAATCAATACAAATAAGGCAATTACAGAAAAGCTGGTTACCCAAAACACTAAAATAACTAGAGATATAAAAGAAGAAGACATAGAAATTAAATTCAGGAAGCGATCCAGGAACCCCTTGTTGGAGCACGTAGTGGCAAGCGTCCCCCCCAGGATGTGGCGAGCAGTGGTCGAGGCCGGCTCAGTGCGCATCGATATGCAGCGGATCCAGGCGGAGGACTATTCTCCCCTGGTCCAATGCTCGATGTGCCTGGGTTACGGCCACGGCAGGCGCCACTGCAAGGAGAAGACGGAGCGGTGCTGTCACTGCGGCGGCGAACACCAGCGAGCGGTGTGCCAGGGCTGGATGGCGGGAGCCGTCCCATCATGCCTGAACTGCCGGGCAGACAGAAATGCGGTGAGTTATGATCACAATGCTTTTAGTTCTGCCTGTCAGGTCAGGCAAAGGTGGGAGGCTCTCGCCAGATCCAGGGTAGCATATGCGTAGGTATGTCGTGTTAGATTTCGCGTACGTGTCGAGGCACTCCTATATTGTTAATTTGATGTAAGGATAATCATTAAAGAGGCAATAATCCGAGGCATGTCACGGCGCGTGCGTGGGGGTCTGGGACGATATGCTTACGCGTCAGCAAATGTGCGTATGTGGCTTCGCACCAACGTATAATAATTATCCGTTGGAGTGAAGGCACGCGCAGTAGTGTATATGCATATATAAATATAAATTGTATATAAGATGACAACGCCATTTTAAATTAGACTGTGATGTTTTAATAATTGGATGTTGAGGTATCTACACTAGTAGAAATAGGTTTTTATTGTTTTGTTTTCTTTGTTTATTTTAAAGTATGACTAATATAAGGACGTTAATATATAGATAGGTTTTTAAAATATTGTTTTAACGAATGACAATTGTAAAGCTGACGAAGTACCCTACATTTATATGGGATAGTTAAACTAAAGCAAATCATGCAAATAAAAAGATATAGGGTATCTTAATAGAGTAAATAGTGATTAAAATTAAGTTGACCAGCATTAGCAAGGACGTAGACATTTCAAAGCAGTGACATAAGGATGTCATAAATAGAATTTAATTGATATATAAGCAAAAATAACCGTAGCATATAATTAAATTGGAAAACAATGGTATAAACAAACAAATACTGATATAAGTCGGTAGATGAAATATAATAAGTAAAATAAAAATATGACAACATTCTAAATAGGAAAAGAACTAAATTGGCAATTAATATGAATAGTTAAGAAAATGACTGTAGAACATAAAACTGATTATAAGACCTTAAATTGTAACAGAAGCAGACTTTAAGTATAGTTTTAATGTTAAGTTAGTTATTATCATATACCATGTGAAAAACCATTTTTTTTATAATGTCTTTGTTTATGACAGAGAGATGCTGGCAATAAACTCCCCCTGGGTGTGGTGTAACACCTGGGGGAAATTTAAAAAAAAAAAAAAAAAAAAAAAAAAAAAAAAAAAAAAAAAAAAAAAAAAAAAACCTAACCTAACCTAACCTAACCTAACCTAACCTAACCTAACCTAACCTAACCTAACCTAACCTAACCTAACCTAACCTAACCTAACCTAACCATTCGCTCCCTCGAAGGTAAAACCCTTGCGCCAGAACATGCTCAAAGTAGAGTTCGACACCAATGAGCAACGCGACCAAATCCTCCAAAAAGTGAACAACATCCCCGGCATTGCAGCTGAAGAGTCGAAGCTCCGTCGCCCTCTCATTATCTTGAAGGGGATTAGCAAAGAGGTCCAGAGGGAGGAACTGGTGGACATCATAAGCCACCAGAACCAAATCCCCAGCGAAGAAATCCGCCTTTGCTTCCTCTTGAACAATCGAAACGAGCGCTTTTACAACGCGGTGTTGGAGGTGGCCCCGGCGATCCGGCGCAGGCTGGTCGAGGGTGAGCGCGCGAACGTGGAGCACCAGCGGGTGCACGTGGCGGACTTCAGCCGCTTCGTGCAGTGCTATAAGTGCCTGCAGTTCGGTCACACTAACAACAAGTGCACCGCAGAGTCCCACCCGTGCGCCCACTGTGGCTCCACCGCGCACCAGGTCAACTCGTGCCCCGACCGCGCCGATCCCAACAAAAAGTGTTGCGTTAATTGCAAGGCTGTGCGCAGCGCTAACACTTGCCACTCTGCCACCGACAACAAATTGTGCCCTCGTATAGTTAATGCCATTAAAGCATTACAAGACAGCACTGACTACGGGTATTAGTAACAAATCGTCCGCCCATGCTGCAAATATGCGCCTCAACGAGAAGGTAGAGCATTGTAATTGAAATTTTAACGCCTTTCAATATATGGAAGACTCGCCATGTGATTACATATCACAAATTATTCAAATAGTCACAATTCTTAGTTAAAGCAGATCAATGGCACCTAATATCAAAAAAAAAAAAAAAAAAAAAACATAGTTCTAGATAATAATTAGCGAAGATGGGTATCTGTATCAAATAGCAGAGACCCATCAACGCTACACTTATCAAGCAGTTATACTCAGTATACCCATCTAATAAATAATCCATTGCCAAACAAACAACTTAGCATCTCAAAAAAAAAAAAAAAAAAAAAAAAAAAAACCTAACCTAACCTAACCTAACCTAACCTAACCTAACCTAACCTAACCTAACCTAACCTAACCTTTTTTTTTTTTTTTTTTTTTTTTACGTGTGGAAAGACCTTCGTCTACCCGGCCGGCTACGGGAAGTCGGACGGGTTATGTGGGGCTTGAACCCACTAAAACCACACGGTGCCATCGCCTACCGCTTCGTTGCCAGGAGTGTGAGCTGCCCTCGCTCATACTCCTGACGCGGCGGCCGCTTCCACGGCGGCCTCGGCTCGGCCGAGGAACTGCGGATCCAAGGTCCGCGTCAGGGGGGCCGCATACGGCCGGAGCTTATTCCGGACCAGCCGATATGGGCGCCCCCAAGGATCGCGGTCCAAGGTACCCAGCAGCTCCTCGCGTGCTGCCTCCTTGGCGGATGCTATCGCGGTCCTCAGCGATCTCTTCGCCTCCACTAGTGTCGCGCACAAGGCGGCCTCTTCGGACTCGTCCCTGCGCCTTCTCCTCCGGTATCGGGCGTACTGGCGTCTAGCCCTGAAACAGGCTTCTCGCAGACGCGAGAGCTCGGGCGACCACCAGTACACCCACCTTCTGGGAGGACGAGTACTGGCCCGGGGCATCGAGGCGTCGCAGATTTCTGCTAACGCGCCCCGGAACCACTCGGTCTCGTCCTCTACCACCACATTCACCGGCGCACGGGACCAACCTTTTACAATGGCCGCCTCGCGGAGAAACTCCTTGTCGAGGCGCTTCAGCTGCCACCTCGGGCCAGCCTCGTTCGGAGTTCGGCTTGGGCCGCTCGGAGCGACCGAGGACGCGGAGAGATCAAACCGTATGTAACGGTGATCAGAGAGCGTCTCCACGTCCTCCAAGACGCTCCAGCCCTCGACACGGCGCGCTAGGTCTGGGCTCGCGAACGTAACGTCCGGTCGCGAGCTACCATTCCATCGCACGCACGTGGGTGCCGTCCCCCGATTCACTACCGCTAGCCCGTTAGTGATGAGCCACTCCTCGATAAGTGCACCCCGCGCATCTGTTGCGGGGGATCCCCATGCCGTTGATTTGGCATTGAGATCTCCAGCAACCAGCACGGGGAGAGGGTGACTCCTCAGGACCAGCGCCTCGACCTGGGTCAGGAATGACTCGAACTCGTTGAGCGGACGGTTGGGCGAGAAATAAACTCCAACCACAACCAAGTCACCCAGACGAGCCGAGACCACTCCATGACCTCGCACGACACATGTAGGAGGCGAAGAGCTCGCCGATGACACGATCGCCACCGCACTGTCTTCGTCCCGCACCCAGTTTTCCCGGGGCGGGACAAAGTACGGCTCAGAGACCACCGCCACGTCTATCAACCACTGCGCCATGCTCTGACACAACAGGTCCTGTGCACTAGTGCAGTGGTTGATATTCGCCTGGAGAACTTTGAGGGCCATAATTATTCAGAGGCCCCCGTTTCCATCGCCTCGGCGCTCTGAGCCGCACGAGCAGGCTGCGTCTGGGCCGTAGCCGCGGACGCACCCCGCTTCCCACCTCTCCTTTTTTTATTTTGGCGCGTGCTGGAGCACGCCTTGCTCCCCACGCGGTGCCCCGTCGGTTTGCCTGCCCCCGCGCACAAGATGCACTTGGGGGCGGCGTTGCACGCCGCGGCCTTGTGACCCGGCTCGCCGCACCTGTAGCACAGCAGGCTCCTGTCGGACTCGGCAGTGCACCGCTGCGAGACATGACCCGTCTCTAGGCAGCGGAAGCACTGCATGGGCCTAGCCGGCAGCAGTTTTACCTGCGCCGAAACCCATCCGACTAGGAGTCTGGTGCCGTTGGCGGTCAGCCGTTTGGCCGCCGCGATGGGACACCTTACCCAGGCCGTGCGGACGCCCGCGCGGTCCTCTCGAATGTCCCCGACTCGGATTTCCGATTCGGGGCATTGACCCGCACGAGCGATTGCACTACACACCAAGGCTGGAGTAGCGGAGTCGCACAGCTCCAGCACGCGCACATCCACACATTTTAGAGGCCTGGATACCTCTGCTACCTGAGGATCCAGGACCTCCTTCAATTTGGACGCCAGGAGGTTGGCCTTGTCGTCCTTTTCAGTGCCCGCTATCTCTAAGATGCGGGCACCTGTTGCCGCCTTTTTGAATTTAACCCCGGGTATACCCAGGGCGCCGAGGTCCACTTTATCCATGGCCAGATCCATGACCTGACCATAGGTCGCTCCACGCTTTTCTGCGTCCGGCCGCAGCCTGATCACAACCGCAGCCGACCGCGGTGGGCGGAGTTTGAGCGGTTGTGGACCCTTCTCTTTTTTGGCCGCAGCCTGGTTACCCCGGGGTGGGGCAGCGGCAGCGGCAGCCTTCCTCCTGGAGCCCTTCTCCGGCACCTTCTTCCAGGGCATATCTGATGGCCCAGGAGCCGGTGGCGGAGCGGGTGGCCGTGACGCCGGCGCAGCCGTTACGGCTGCGTAGGATGGCGAGTTGGCCGACCTCGGTGATGACAGCAGTGGAGGCGCCACCGATGCCAACGGTACCGGCTCAGGTTCAGGCGCCGTAGGGGCAGGGTTCCCTTTTTTGCCCTTTCCCTTCCTACCCCGTTTGCCTTTGCCCTTTTGGGGCTTGGGTTCAGGGGTCGGCTGGGGGGGCGCCTTCCGCCACACGGCCGTACGGCTTGCCGGAGCCGGCACCGGCACCTCCTCCACATCGGAGTCTGAGAGCATGTCGGCCACCGAGGCAGCCAACCTCTCATCCGATGTCTCTTTTGCCGGTGTACGGCGTTTATCGGCCGCCAGTGCGGGCCGCATGCGTTTCTCCGGCAGGAGACGGTCCTGGAGGCCCTCAAAACGGGCGTCCAGCACAGGACCCATTGTGGTGAGAATGAGGCGCTGCAGCACCTCAGTCTCCTCCTGCCGGAATTCCGTCAGAGGGGCAGGCGCAAAGGCCGCCCGCTCAGGACGCTCACTTTTAATGGCAGCTCTGAGCTGCGCCACTTCTTTCTCAAGTGAGGAGACTTTTGCTTCCATGCGCTCGCATATTACGCGCAGGTGCTCAGCCTCCCCACCTGTCGACCCGGAGCTCAGAGCCGACATGACTTTCTCTAAGGACGCTGCAGCGTCCTTCAGGCCCTTTTGGAAGGTACCCTTGAGGTTCCCTGAATGGGCCGCAATTTCCCGAATAATTTTTATATTCGTTGCGGCCTGGTCCCCAAGGGTGCCCTTGTCTGCGGGCGATGTCGCCTGCAGTGTCTCCGCCTTTTTGGCCATCTCGGCCACGACCTTTTCGGCCTCGTCGCGCTTTGCCGCCACTAACTCCCGACGGGCGTCAGCGGACAAAGTCGACTTCGGCCGACCACCTTTTTTGGCCGCTTTCACGGCCTTCATAGTTGGCGCCTTGGGCGCCTTCGGTGCCGGTACCTCAGTACTGGCACAATCCTCCCCCTCACGGCCCCTTTTTGGAGCCCGCTGCCGGGGTTGCTCCTCCAACAAACTCTCTACGCTCACCCATTCCGCCTCGGAAAGTGAGCCAGCCTCTGGCTGCGACGTCAGAATTGAGGGACTTACGTCCCTATGTCGGTTCTTGCCCCCCCCAGATACGGTGGGGCAGCCCGCGCCCGAGGACGCGGGGAGGGATTCTCCGACCGCGGTGCGGCCGGTACCCTCCTGGGGTAATGTAGTCTTAAGAAGCGACATTTTCATGGGGTTCCTTTTTTACTAGGGTTTGGTCCCTGAAAGTGATGTTGGGCGCTCGAGACGGGGTTCCCCCCCCGCCATTCATCCCCTAGGCACGCCCGACCGTGGGATTGGGGTTATTTTTTATTGAGGTTTTCTTCCTCGCGGTGCTGGCCATGACAGCACAGCACCCTCGGCCCCATCAGTTGGGGTAACGAGTTGCCCGACGCCGGCCGAAACCGGAACGCCGCGCGAAGAGTTGCGCCACATCCACTCTCGTCTGAAAGCAGACAAGAGGGAGCGGCGCCCGACACGCGAGGGTCTAAAAAATAGACCTCGCCCACCAATACACACGCGAAGGCCCCACAGGGGACCCCGCTTTTGCGGGACATTGGCCAACAACAAACAAGACCCCGTCAATCGGGGAGTTATTTGCTGTCACCCGGGGTGCACCGTCCCGTGTCCCTTGTCAGCCCACCGCTGTCACCGGATTCATTGGAATCAAGCAACAGAAGCAAGACCTTCAAGAGACAGGGCACTCGAGGAGGTTTCCCGCACTTAGCACCCCAACCTAACCTAACCTAACCTAACCTAACCTAACCTAACCTAACCTAACCTAACCTAACCTAACCTAACCATCCCATCTCTTGTGTACCCATACCCACTTGTGATACCTTGATCTCTTCGTCTTGACGCCGCCATCCATTCTGCATACCAGCCGTCTCCATATCCTCGAATTTTTCATACTATTTTGTCATTTTTCTTCTGTTACGATTTTTCAATAGTTCAATCATCCATTTTTGTCTAAAACCGAATTTTTTCTTCCGGACCCCCCCTTAAGTACTTCTGATTATTGTTCGGGCTGCCTATCCCGTCATTTTGAGCCATCCCCGGGCAAAATACGCGAAAAATTCGCCCCCCCGCCCACCCTAGTTTCATCAGCTAGGTAAACACCGCTCGCCGACGTAAGTCGAAAACGAAAATCGACTTTTTTCCTTCGTGATTTTTCTCATTTTCGTTTATCGTTTATTGATTGTCTTGTTCTAAAAATTGTATCTGAATTGACTCCAACCTTCTATAAGTCATAATTTGATCGTACAGTTAGTTTGTGTTTTTCGGATTTGTCGAATCTCAATAGTTTACTGACGAGACCATGGGGCTCACCCGGTCTCCGACTCGTAAGGAGGCGACCACTCGACCTCCTCCTGCACCCCCCAACCGCCCTTCGCGGTCTTCCTCACCAGTGGCAGGCAATTCCAGGGCCTCCCCAACTACGGCTAGCCCCCCCGAACGCACTCGACCGTACATAGCGCCCATAAGTGAGATGGATGAGGAGGATCTCCTAACCCCCAGCGCAGAATTCCAACTCTCCCCCGAATCAGACATGCCCCACCTTCGGTACATGTCTGACACTGAAACACCCGAAGTGAGTGACGCCATTGCCTCACAAACAACCACCAAAGTTGCGCCCGCTAAAAAACCAACCGCCACCAAGTCCAGCAAATCCTCCAGCACCATGATAATTGAACTGCCCGCTCGCTCCGAGGACGTGAAGAGTCTTGACTCTTTCATGACGGTAGTCACCAAACTCACGTACGCCATTAATAAAGCCGTTAATGAGGGAAAGAGCGTCACAGCCACCAACAAGCGGCTTATCGCGGCTGCGGCGCAAGAGATTCAGAGATCTGCGCAGGCGTTGGCAAAGATCAATGAGGCCGGGCCAACGGTCGCGATTGCGCCGGTTCCTCCGACTCCGGAGATCCTCCCGGACCAGAGCACATTGCTCTCTATTATTCGGGAGAGTATCCGCGAGGAACTCAAGGCCATGACGCCGACGACGCCAGCGCCCTCTCCACCAGCGCCTGCTAAATCCTTCGCCGCGGCCGTGGCGACGCCCTCCCCCAAGAGTATCCCTCCTCCTTCGCGCACTCTACCATCGATTATCATAAGGGCTAAGGAGTCTAGCGACACACAGCCGGTTGTATACGACGTATGGAGGAAACACATTTCGTTCCGGAAAACAACATTCGCTCCCTCAAAAGTTAAACCCCTGCGCCAGAATAAGCTAAAAGTCGAGTTCGATACGAACGAACAACGCGATAATATCCTCCAGAAAGTCAACAGTATACCCGGTATTGCAGCAGAAGAGTCGAGACTCCGCCGCCCACTCATTATTCTCAAGGGAATTAGCAAAGAGGTCCAGAGGGAGGAACTGGTGGACATCATAAGCCACCAGAACCAAATCCCGCGCGAAGAAATCCGCCTTTGCTTCCTCCTGAACAACCGGAACGAGCGCTTCTACAATGCGGTGTTGGAGGTGGCCCCGGCGACCCGGCGCAGGCTGGTCGAAGGGGAGCGCGCGAATGTGGAGCACCAACGGGTGCACGTGGCGGACTTTAGCCGCTTCGTGCAGTGTTATAAGTGCCTGCAGTTCGGGCACACTAATAACAAGTGCACCGCAGAGTCCAACCCGTGCGCCCACTGTGGTTCCACTGAGCACCAAATCAACTCTTGCCCCGTTCGCGCTGATCCCAGCAAAAGGTGTTGCATTAATTGCAAGTCCGTGCGTAGCGCCAACACTTGCCACTCTGCCACCGACAACAATTTATGCCCTCGTATAGTCAATGCCATTAAAGCTCTTCAGGACAGCACTGACTACGGCTATTAGCAACATGTTGGCCGCCCTCGACATAATGATGTGCCTCTAGTAGAAGGTAGAGCCCTGTAAACTTTAACGCCCTGCAAAGTTCAAAGTCGCTCCATATACACCGTATCACACATCAACCAAATAGTCAAAATTAATTCTAAGCAGATCATTGGCACCCAATTCTCAATAATATAGCTTCAGATAAAAGCAACGATGGGTATCTGTATCAAATAGCAGAGACCCATCAACGCTACATTTATCATACAGTAAAACATAGTAAACCTATATCATAAATAATCTATTGCCAAACAAATAAATTAGCGTCTTTTAAAAAAAAAAAAAAACCTAACCTAACCTAACCTAACCTAACCTAACCTAACCTAACCTAACCTAACCTAACCTAACCATCCCATCTTTAGTGTGTCCACCCCTGATTGTGATACCTTGATCTCTTCGTCTTGTTGCCGCCATCAGTTCTGCATACCAGCTTTCTCCATCCCGCCGAATTTTTCATACTATTTTGTCATTTTTCTTCTTTAACGGTTTTTCTTCCATCCAAATACTCATTTTTGTCCATAGACCAAATTTTTCTTCCGAACCTACCCCTAATTACTTCTGATTAGTGTTCCGGCTGCCTACCCCGTCATTTTAAGCCATTCCCGGACAAAATACGCGAAAAATTCGCCCCCCCGCCCACCCTAGTTTCATCAGCTAGGTAAATTCTGCTCGCCGACGTAAGTCGAAACCGCAAATCGACTTTTTTCTTTAGTGATTTTCTTCATTTTTAGCTGTCGTTCTCTGTTTATTCCGTCCTAAAAATAGTATTTGAATTGATTCCATCCTTTTAGAAGTCATAGTTTATATATACAGTTAGTTTTAGTTATTTAGATTCTGGTAAATTTCTATAGTCTACTGACGAGACCATGGGGCTCACCCGGTCTCCGACTCGTAAGGAGGCGACCACTCGACCTCCTCCTGCACCCCCCAACCGCCCTTCGCGGTCTTCCTCACCAGTGGCAGGCAATTCCAGGGCCTCCCCAACTACGGCTAGCCCCCCCGAACGCACTCGACCGTACATAGCGCCCATAAGTGAGATGGATGAGGAGGATCTCTTAACTCCTAGTGTAGACCTCCAATTTTCCCCCGAATCAGACATGCCCCAACTTCGGTACATGTCTGACACCGAAACACCCGAAGTGAGCGACGCTACTGCCTCCTCACAAGCTCCCGCCAAAGTTGTGCCCGCTCGTAAAACTGCAACCAAGTCCAGCAAATCTTCTAGCGCAATGATTATTGAACTACCTGCCCGTTCTGAAGATGTGAAAAGTATCGACACCTTCATGGCGGTAGTTACAAAACTAACGTACACAATCAACAAAGCTGTTAACGAAGGAAAGAGCGTCACTGCTACCAACAAGCGGCTCATTGCGGCGGCGGCGCAGGAGATACAAAGATCTGCGCAGGCGTTGGATGCCAGTCAAAGCCGATGTTCCAAAGCAGGGGTCCTAGCACTGACCCCTGAGGAACACCGCAGGTCATCGCCCTGGCTTTCCTCCCTTCTCTGTCCTCGTAGAGCACCACCCTCTCAGAGAGGTAGTGCCCTACGAGGTTTCTCAGATAGAGAGGCACTCCGTGGTATCGGAGTGCCTCCTTTATTACCTCATATGGGAGGGAGCCGAAGGCGTTTGCGATGTCTAACGAGACACCCACGGCTCCTCCCTTCCTTTTTATTGCGTCCTCCGAGAATTCGCGGAGGGCCCCTATCGCATCAACGGTCGACCGCCCTTTTCTAAAACCGAATTGGCGGTCCGACACGTTTGGTCCGACATTTTCCAGATGCTGGATAATTCTGGAGGCGACGATTCGTTCCAGCAGCTTACCAGTCTCATCCAGCATCAGTAGGGGCCTCCATCCCGAAGGGGAGTCCTCGGGTCGGCTCTCCTTTCTGAGCAAGCAGAGTCTTCCCTCTTTCCACGGCCTGGGAAACCGCCCAGACGACAGACAGTCGTCGAATAATTGTCTGAGGCGGCTCCCGAGGTGTTTTGCGACCACCGGTAGAATCAGACCGGGGACGCCGTCCGGGCCTGGTGCCTTTTTGCAGGCTGTCAGACGCGTCATACCCCGGTCGAACTCATCATCCGTCACCGGTGGCACTGGGGCCGTGGTGGGCTCCCGCTCGGGGACCTGCATACTCGGAGGAGCAAATTCTTGGGCCGATGGGAAAAGGCCTTCAACAATTTTATTGAGGAGGTCCGGTTCCAAGGAGGCCGTGGGGGGGGCGTGGCGCATTTTGTTGCGAACTATCCTATATGGCCTCCCCCATGGGTCCCTGTCTAGCGTGGCCAGAAACGCTTCATGGGCGTCGTCTTTCGCTTTGGCAATTGCTACCGACAGGGCCTTTTTGGCCTCCTGGAGGGCAGAATAGAGTCGGGCCTCCTCCCCGTATTCGCGGTTGCGCCGCCGCCTGCATCTGGTGTACTCCCTGCGGGCACGGTTGCTGATAGATCTGAGTACAGCGATGTCCTCAGACCACCAGTGTACCTGCCTTTTAGCAGGCGGCGGACCAGACCTCCTCATGGATGCGTCGCACACCTCAGTGAGCGACGCGCGAAAGCCACGTGCCCTTTCCTCCACACCAAGGGAGCGGCTTGGTATGGGTTCTCTCCACTCTATTATCATGGCAGCCTCTTCAGCCAGGTCCCTGTTGAGGCTAGCCATATTCCACCTGGGGAACCCCTGACGTCTCCCTCTGCCTCGAGTGGGCTGTTGGGAATGGGGCGTATTGGAGACCGACATCCGTATGTAGCGGTGGTCGGAGAGGGTCTCCACGTCCTCCAGGACGCGCCAGTCCTCAATGCGTGCAGCAATACTCGAGGTCGCGAGCGTCACGTCCACTATCGAGGCACCATTTCGCCGCACGCATGTGGAAGTGTTGCCCCGGTTTAGGACTTCAAGCCCCATTCCCACCGCCCAATCATAGAGTGTTACCCCTCTTGGGCTGGTTATGGGAGAACCCCACGCAGAGTGTTTGGCGTTAAGGTCTCCCATTAGCATGATCGGTGTCGGCGCCGCACCCTCGACCACTTGCCCCACTCTCTCGAGGAGGCGCTCAAAGGCACGCAGCGGTTCATTGGGGGAGAAATATGCTGCGACAATTACAATATTTCCCCATTTCACCGCTACGTACCCCCTGCCGTTCTCAATCTTCGAGAGAGGTGGGCGATTGCCAGTTTGTGGGATGGTCACCGACACCAGCCCTTCTGTGTCTCCAGCCCAATTAGGGAGGGAGGGGACGCAATAGGGTTCCGATATGACGGCAGCGTCAATGCCCCACTCCGCCAAGTGCTGGACCAAGAGGTCTTGAGCACGAGCGCAGTGGTTGGCATTGGCCTGCAGCACCTCAAGGCGGGGAGCAGGCCGTACCGGCATCAGTGCTCCATGGCGCGGCCCTCCGAGGCCTCGGTCGTTGCCAGGGCCGATTTGCCTCTTATGCGAGGGGGGTTGCAGGCTTTCCCCCCCATGACATGTCCTGGCGGCAGTTTAGCGGCATGGCACACTGCACACCATGGCTCTTTGACCTGGCATTCACCCGTGGTGTGGCCCGTTTTGCCGCAGCGGTGGCACATCGATGATCTGTCCACCGGGGATGGACAGAGGGCCCTAGTGTGGCCCATGCCCATGCAGCGGAAGCATCGCATGGGCAGGGCTTCAAGCCCTTTGACTTTGGCGGCCGACCATCCGACCAGGAGGCGTCCGAGCTCTATGAGAGAGTTGGCAGCCGCCACAGGGCAGGTTAAAATGGCTGCCCCAGTCTGGTCTGGCGCCATACGGATAGCGCCAACCCTAATTTGCCCCGGTGGGCATTTCCCAGCTGCAGCTGCAGCTTCTCTGAGGGCCTCCAGAGTCACTGCCTCATCGAAGCCGGAGACCTTGACTTGTGCCGTTTTATACGGCCGAGATATCTCCGCTTCGTTGCCTATCAATTCCCGGACCTTCTCAGCAAGAGCGTCCGCTGCGGCCCCGCTGTCTGCTCCAGGAACCTCTATTATCCGAGCCCCCGTAGCACTCCTGCGCACCGAAACATGGTCCACCCCAATGGACGGCAGTTTGATGGTGGTGACCTTGGCCATTATCGATTTATAGTCCATATCGGACTCCGGCTTCAGGGTCACCACCACCGCTGCTGACTTCGGTGGGGTGAACGCCTTCCTTGGTGGCGGTTTTGCTGCCGCTTTGGGGGCTTGGGTTGGTTTCCCCTTCCCTTTTCTTTTCCCTTTTTTCTTTCTGGCTACCGTTGTCCACACCTCCGTGCCTCCAGGGTTCGGGGACGCCTCAGTGGGAGGTATTCGGGAGGGGCCTGGCGTTGGCTCACGTGGCCGAGCTTTGGTTTTGGCCTTGGCCTTGGCCCTGGTTTGCGGCACCGGTCCGGGTCTTGCAGGTGGCATGAGGGTTGACCCTGTGTTGCCCTCCCTGCCATCTAGATCCCCAGCTTTTTGTTTTTTTCTGTCAGCCGCCAGTGGCGGGCGCAGAATTGGTTCTGGGGCGAGTATGCCCCTCTTTTCGGCTTCATTCAACCGGGTCGTCACCATTTCTCCTATTTTGAGGAACAGGTTCCTCTCAATGGACACCTCAAGCTCTTTAAGGACGTCCTTGATTTCCGCCATTGTGACTGGTCCTGAGGTGGACGGCCCGGTAGATTTTTCGGCATAGGCCTTCCGAAGAGCCCTCGTCTCCTGCTCCAGCTGCGCCAATTGCTCCCGCATCCTTCTGTTGTCAGCAGTCAGAATTCTGACTGCTGCCGACTCCTCCTGGTGCATTTCTATTTTATCAGCTGCATCTAAGATGTGCTGACAGGCATCCTTCATGGATCGCCACACTGTGCCTTTGAGGTTGCCGGATTTACCGGCTTCCTCCAGTACATTCCCAACAGACGTCCGTACAACGTCAAGTTGTTCGTCAACGATGCTGCTGGCGGGCTTGGGTGGCGATGTCTGTGTGCGCCGACCAGCGTGACGGCCCCTCGTAGCTGTGTTAATTTTGGGGCCTCGCGATCTTAGTGCAGACCCCTCCAGTGCCTTCCGTTTACGGGGAACACTGCCCCCGTCGTTCTTGTCATCCTCCGTCATGATGACCTCCGGAAGGCTATCGTTGTCCTCATCGGATGTCGGTGCGAGGATCAGTGACCCTCGGCTTGTCGACCGTGTCGACAGTTGGGAGGGACTTGCGTCCCTCTGGCGGTAAGTGCCCCCCCCAGATACGGTGGGGCAGCCCACGCCCGAAGGCGTGGGGAGGGATTCTCCGACTCCTTGGGAGTCGGTACCCTCCTGGGGTATGATCGTTTTCTTAGACGCCATATTCATGTGTTTCCTTTTTTTTTAACAGGGTGAGGTCCCTGAACTCCTCCACCTCTTCAGTGGGCGCTTGGGACGGGGCTCCCCCCCCGCCATTCATCCCATCGGCACGCCCGACCTTGGGATTAGGGTTATTTTTTATTGAGGTTTTCTTCCTCGCGACAAACGTCCTCGGCCCCATCAATTTGGGGTAACGAGTTGCCCGGCGCCGAGCCGAAACCTGACGCCGCGCGAGCCACATCCACTCACTGTCTGAGGGCAGACAAGAGGGAGCAACTGGTAGACGGACCTGGACGCAAAAGCGTCTGCCCAGAAGCCGGTTAGGCTATTCAGCCCGTCCATGTGTCAGGACATTTGCCGATGGATAACAAGACCCCTAATAGCGGGGAGTTATTAACCATCGCCCAGGGTGCACCAGCCCAGTGTCTTGTCAGCCCGCCGCTATCACCGGATCAAAGATCAAGCAACAGAAGCAAAGCTTTCAAGGTACTGAGCCAACGTGGAGGTTTCCTGACCGTAGCACCCCAACCTAACCTAACCTAACCTAACCTAACCTAACCTAACCTAACCCAGTCTGCTTCGAGCCGTCGTGGAGTGCAGACGTGCTCCGACGCGCTCCGCGAAATAAATCTGCAAAAAAATAAAAAAATTATTGTGAAAATTAAATAAAATTAAATAAATTTGTGTAGTAAAGTGTTCTGTGTCGCTGCAAGTATACCTGGATACTAAGAACCCTCAAGAACTGAATAGGATTGAGAGGATTTTCCGGATTTGCGGCGAGCCAGACATATAACCTGGACAAACCCTCACGTAAGGTGAGCAAGTGGATTTCTTGGTGTAACAACCCCTAAGTTAGGCCTTCGTGACCATAAGAAACCCATCGTTTCAAGAAAATTTTATTTTTATACTGTTTTAAATAATTGACTCCTACCCCCATCTTTTTAAAAAATTTTATACATTATACTGTATATTCTCAATCTCTTTTACAACTTTTACAAATTTACGTTTTAAATCATGACAAACCCAAGACCAAAGACTGTAACCTTCAGTAAAACCCTCAACTACAATGAGGATGACACCCCCTCACCCACTCATATTCAGAGTGACTCGTCTTTGTCGGATTCCCCCTCAAGGGAACCTGCCGTGGAATGGGCCACCCCCATAACAAGAAGCAAATATATTCAGCACTATCCCAGAACGCCGCTTTTAAGAGAGGAGAATCGACGGAAGATACTGACTGATGACGATAGGGACAGGCTGGGCCGCGGCATCCGAGATCTCCTGGAAGCAGCTATAAACGAGGTCGAAACTGCGCTTAGACTGAAGCGTACGACTAAGGACTCAGTCATACAAAAATTAAGAGAGGCGGATGACCTGGTGTGTGACTTAGCAATCTACCAGGATTTGCAGAATCTCACGCCGGGTCAAAACCCAAGCGTGCGCACACAGACCTCCCCTGCTCCTCAGGAAGAGGAAAAACAAGAAAAACAAGAAAAACAGGAGGACATAACGAAATTCCTGAACATGCTGGTCGTTCGACTCGACGAAAACTCCAGGAGTATAAAGGAGCTTAAGGAGTCAATCGACAACCGAAGCGAAGCAGGAACAGGTACATCCACACATGCTCCAACCTACGCACAGATTGCAGCCACAACGAAGGAATCGCCCGTCACCCTACACTCCGTGATTGTCAACGACAAGAAAGGAGTGGAGACGGGTGACGAGGTGTTGGATAGAATACGGGACATAGCGGGAGAAGGCGGGGAATGGATTCGAATTGAAAAAGTCAGGAAAACCCGGGACCGAAAATTAATACTGAGTTGTAAAACAAAAGAGGGTAAAGAAAAATTAAAAGCAAGAATCAATAACATCGAAAAACTAGAAGTCAAGGACATCGAAAATAAAAACCCCCTCCTCATTTTTAAACATGTAATTAAGTGCAATACCAATAAAGAAATAATAGAAAAAATTGTCGAACAAAATAACAAAATTATTCGAGAATTGGAGGTGGACGAGAAAAATATAATAGTCAAATTTCGCAAAAAGTCCAGGAACCCGCTGTTGGAGCATGTTGTGGCAAGCGTCCCCCCCAGGATGTGGCGTGCCGTGGTCGATGCTGGCTCAGTGCGCATCGATATGCAGCGGATCCATGTGGAGGACTATTCTCCACTGGTCCAATGCTCGATGTGCCTGGGCTACGGCCACGGCAGGCGCCATTGCAGGGAGACAGTCGAGAGGTGCAGCCATTGCGGTGGGGAGCACCAGAGGGCGGCGTGTCAAAGCTGGATGGCGGGAGCCGTCCCATCGTGCCTGAACTGCCGGGCAGACCGAAGCGCGGTAAGTGATAATCACAACGCCTTCAGCTCTGCTTGTCAGGTCAGGCAAAGGTGGGAGGCTCTCGCCAGGTCCAGAATTGCATACGCGTGAGTCTGGGTTTTGTGGTATCTCGGGCGTGCCGCGGCACACCGATTGCCAAGTTGATGAGTGATAGGTCATTAAACTATGCAATAATGACAGGCATGCTGCGACACGTGCGAGAAAACCGGAAAACAGGACTCGGCTCACATAATAATGCACAGGTGGCTCCGCATCAGAAAATAATTTATATTTGCTGACGCGTAAACACATAAAGTGCAATAGTATGTTAAAATAGTATAATTATATATAAGGGATTTTAATTGGGTGATTTAGTATCTAAGTAGTTATAAGTATACATATACCTGTTTTAAAAGCTTTGACTCGATAATTTTTATCCAAATAATGATAATCAATGACGGTAGAATTTTAATAAAAGACGGCTGTAAGATAAATATTTGACAAGTACCCTGTATATATTAAGCCGATGACTAAGTAATTGCAAATCATGCTCATTAATAATAAAAGAGTATAAACGAAGTTGATTAACGAATATTTAGCAGTAACCACAAAATTAGGTAAAATAACAAAGACGTGACAGAATGTGAATACATAGTAATAATTGTTATAAATAGATAAAAAATGACTCAAGTAAGAAAATAATGTTTGTAATTGTTGCAACTAGGAACTAAGATAATTGATAAAAAAAAAAAATATGTTATGTATAAAGTTATATTTTATAAGTATATGACTAATAATTCACTATTGTATTACAAAGAAGCAGACTAAGTGATGTATTAAGTTAAGTTTTAGTTTATCACATATTCTGTAAATAATAGCGTCTTACAATGTCTCTGTACCCTTATAGAGTGTTATTGCAATAAACTCCCCCTGGGTGTGGTGTAACACCCGGGGGAAAACTAAAAAAAAAAAAAAAAAAAAAAAAAAAAAACCTAACCTAACCTAACCTAACCTAACCTAACCTAACCTAACCCACCGCTAACCTAACCCACCGCTAACCTAACCCACCGCTAACCTAACCCACCGCTAACCTAACCCACCGCTAACCTAACCCACCGCTAACCTAACCCACCGCTAACCTAACCCACCGCTAACCTAACCCACCGCTAACCTAACCCACCGCTAACCTAACCCACCGCTAACCTAACCCACCGCTAAGGGTTAGGTTAGCGGTGGGTTAGGTTAGCGGTGGGTTAGGTTAGCGGTGGGTTAGGTTAGGTTAGGTTAGGTTAGGTTAGGTTAGGTTAGGTTAGGTTAGGTTAGGTTAGGTTAGGTTAGGTTAGGTTAGGTTAGGTTAGGTTTTTTTTTTTTTTTTTTTTAAGTTTTCCCCCAGGTGTTACACCACACCCAGGGGGAGTTTATTGCCAGCATCTCTCTGCAAGGATACAGAGACATTTTTAGACAGAGTTGTTTACATTTTGTATGAGAAACTATATCATTAGTTTGTACTTATTTTATAGTCTGCTTCTAAAATCTGTTTAATTATCTTTTACAATTTTTACATCGGTCATATATATTGCAATATTTGTAGTACATACATTGTCATAATTTTTACTTAGTTTTCTATCATATATAACATATTTTACTTCTTAGTTACTTTTTTAAAAATCTTAGTGTCTATTTTGTATAATCCTATCTTAAGGTTTCCTGTCGCTTTATTTATTATTATTACTATTTATTATTCATATATCAAGTTTAACTTCTACTATTTTGTACTTAGTAAGTACTGGCAATAACATCATTTAATCGAAACAATATACTTTTTTGTCAATGAGCATGATTTGCTGTTTTGCTAATGACGACTATTCTAGTTATTCGTCCATATTTATCAACATTATTAAAATTTTCACTGCTTTGGTCAATTATCTAAAATGTCATTATTATAAAACAGTAAAAATATATAACTAATCTAGCTTAAAATGTTGAGGGTATAATTTAAAATATTAATACATTAGATCCTATTTTTAAAACACTTAAGGGTATTTTTAAAAATGCAATTTTAATATCTTGAGGGTATTCCTTAAAACATTAAAATGCATAATTTTTCCTTCTTTAAAACATGAGGGTATCTTTTTTTTTTTTTTTTTTTTTTTTTTTTTTTTTTTTTTTTTTTTTTTTTTTTAAAACATAAATACTTATTGTCACTATAGTTACACTAATTGTTATCTTACAACCAAGTTAAATTTATTTCCTTATGGTTTCTTAATGATTTAACGAGATAAAGTGTGTCTTTCTAAGTCAGCTTTGCATGTTTCCGCGCCAGCGAATATTACATTCACTGATGCGGAGTCACCTATTTAATTGTTGTCACGAAAGCAGAATCCCTATTATTGGTCTCCACAGGCGTGTCGCAACATGCCTAATATTATTGTGCCGTTTAATGAGTGCATTAACATAACAATTGGTGTGCTGCGCCACGCCCGGGAGAACAACAGACCCTTGCTTACGCGTAAGCGATTCTGGATCTGGCGAGAGCCTCCCATCTTTGCCTGACCTGACAGGCAGAGCTAAAAGCGTTATGATCACTCACCGCACTTCTGTCTGCCCGGCAGTTCAGGCACGATGGGACGGCTCCCGCCATCCAGCCCTGACACGCCGCTCGCTGGTGTTCGCCACCACAGTGGCAGCACCGCTCCGTCTTCTCCTTGCAGTGGCGCCTGCCGTGGCCGTAACCCAGGCACATCGAGCATTGGACCAGCGGAGAATAGTCCTCCGCATGGATCCGCTGCATGTCGATGCGCACTGAGCCGGCCTCGACCACTGCTCGCCACATCTTGGGAGGGACGCTTGCCACCACGTGCTCCAACAGCGGGTTTCTGGATCTTTTTCTAAATTTGATTTCTATTTTCTTATCTGCCTCTGTCAGTTCTTTGAGGATCTTGCTGTTCTGGTTTTCTAGTTTTTTGGCTATTTGTTCGTTAGTGTTATTCTTTAAAATATTCTTGAAGATGAGGAGTGGATTTTTGTTATCTATATCTGTTACCTGTAGCTCGTTAATCTTGTTTATTCTTTTCTTCAATTTTTCTCTGCTTTCTTTTGATTTGCAACTTATTATGACTTTTCTATCTTTGGTTTTTCTCACTCTTTCAATTTTGATCCAGTCCCCGCCCTCTCCCGCTACATCTCTGATCTTATCCAAAACCTCGTCACCCGTTACCACTCCCTTCTTGTCATTGACAATTACGGAGTGTAGGGTGACGGGTGCCTCCTTCGGTTTGGCCGCGACCTGCGAATACGTTGGAGCACGTGTGGCTGTCCTTGTGATGTCCTCACTCCGGCTGTCAATCAACTCCCTTATGTCCGATATACTTTTGGAGTTTTCCTCAAGCTTGTTGACAATCGCCGATAACACACTTTCTAATTCCCCTATTTTTGTTTCCTGAGGGACCGGGGAGGTTTGCGTACGAACACAGGGCCGCTGACCTGGCGTGATGTTTTGAAATTCCTGATAAACAGCAAGATCACATACCAGGTCATCAGCTTCCCTCAGTTTGCAAAAAAATCTATTTAAAAATTTTTAAAAAAAATTATTCTTATGTTGTGCTAGTGCTGTGACATAATTGGACACCGGATTCCAAGAAATTGCTGACGCTGAGCCAGAATTGTGAAGATCCGTCCGGATTTGGACCACGTGGCCTGCTGTAAAGCGCCATAAACGCAGGAATTTGCTTCAGCGTCGTGCTGGGAATTCAAACATTGAGCCGAAAATCCAGGTAACGGATTCTATAGAAGGGAATCCGGGATTAATTTTATTGATTCACAACGTCCAGTGGATATTTTATTAGTTGACCAGACTTTACTTTTGTGCTGTCCATTTATATACAAAACTTCGTATAAAATTTTACAACTTTTACAATTTTACATTTTAAACATCATGACGCTCAACCAAATAACGCCCAAGTCGGTGACATTCAACAATGCAATTTTATATAATAACGACGATAACCCCTCGCCAATACATATGCAACTGCAGACCGATTCTTCACCTGAAGTTTCCCCCAATATAACGTCCTCAGAAGAAGAATGGGCTACCCCCCGAACTAGGAGCAAATATTTGCAACACTACCCCAAAACACCCCTACTTAAAGAAGAGAAAAGAAGACCGAAAATGACTGATGACGAGAGGGACGAGTTAGGCGGCCGTATCCGGGATCTCTTAGCAGCGATCAAGGAAGAGGTGGTGACGGCGCAGAGAATAAAAAAGGCGACGAAGGAATCAGTTGTAAGCAAACTGAGGGAAGCTGATGACCTGGTATGTGATCTTGCTGTTTATCAGGAATTTCAAAACATCACGCCAGGTCAGCGGCCCTGTGTTCGTACGCAAACCTCCCCGGTCCCTCAGGAAACAAAAATAGGGGAATTAGAAAGTGTGTTATCGGCGATTGTCAACAAGCTTGAGGAAAACTCCAAAAGTATATCGGACATAAGGGAGTTGATTGACAGCCGGAGTGAGGACATCACAAGGACAGCCACACGTGCTCCAACGTATTCGCAGGTCGCGGCCAAACCGAAGGAGGCACCCGTCACCCTACACTCCGTAATTGTCAATGACAAGAAGGGAGTGGTAACGGGTGACGAGGTTTTGGATAAGATCAGAGATGTAGCGGGAGAGGGCGGGGACTGGATCAAAATTGAAAGAGTGAGAAAAACCAAAGATAGAAAAGTCATAATAAGTTGCAAATCAAAAGAAAGCAGAGAAAAATTGAAGAAAAGAATAAACAAGATTAACGAGCTACAGGTAACAGATATAGATAACAAAAATCCACTCCTCATCTTCAAGAATATTTTAAAGAATAACACTAACGAACAAATAGCCAAAAAACTAGAAAACCAGAACAGCAAGATCCTCAAAGAACTGACAGAGGCAGATAAGAAAATAGAAATCAAATTTAGAAAAAGATCCAGAAACCCGCTGTTGGAGCACGTGGTGGCAAGCGTCCCTCCCAAGATGTGGCGAGCAGTGGTCGAGGCCGGCTCAGTGCGCATCGACATGCAGCGGATCCATGCGGAGGACTATTCTCCGCTGGTCCAATGCTCGATGTGCCTGGGTTACGGCCACGGCAGGCGCCACTGCAAGGAGAAGACGGAGCGGTGCTGCCACTGTGGTGGCGAACACCAGCGAGCGGCGTGTCAGGGCTGGATGGCGGGAGCCGTCCCATCGTGCCTGAACTGCCGGGCAGACAGAAGTGCGGTGAGTGATCATAACGCTTTTAGCTCTGCCTGTCAGGTCAGGCAAAGATGGGAGGCTCTCGCCAGATCCAGAATCGCTTACGCGTAAGCAAGGGTCTGTTGTTCTCCCGGGCGTGGCGCAGCACACCAATTGTTATGTTAATGCACTCATTAAACGGCACAATAATATTAGGCATGTTGCGACACGCCTGTGGAGACCAATAATAGGGATTCTGCTTTCGTGACAACAATTAAATAGGTGACTCCGCATCAGTGAATGTAATATTCGCTGGCGCGGAAACATGCAAAGCTGACTTAGAAAGACACACTTTATCTCGTTAAATCATTAAGAAACCATAAGGAAATAAATTTAACTTGGTTGTAAGATAACAATTAGTGTAACTATAGTGACAATAAGTATTTATGTTTTAAAAAAAAAAAAAAAAAAAAAAAAAAAAGATACCCTCATGTTTTAAAGAAGGAAAAATTATGCATTTTAATGTTTTAAGGAATACCCTCAAGATATTAAAATTGCATTTTTAAAAATACCCTTAAGTGTTTTAAAAATAGGATCTAATGTATTAATATTTTAAATTATACCCTCAACATTTTAAGCTAGATTAGTTATATATTTTTACTGTTTTATAATAATGACATTTTAGATAATTGACCAAAGCAGTGAAAATTTTAATAATGTTGATAAATATGGACGAATAACTAGAATAGTCGTCATTAGCAAAACAGCAAATCATGCTCATTGACAAAAAAGTATATTGTTTCGATTAAATGATGTTATTGCCAGTACTTACTAAGTACAAAATAGTAGAAGTTAAACTTGATATATGAATATAAATAGTAATAATAATAAATAAAGCGACAGGAAACCTTAAGATAGGATTATACAAAATAGACACTAAGATTTTTAAAAAAGTAACTAAGAAGTAAAATATGTTATATATGATAGAAAACTAAGTAAAAATTATGACAATGTATGTACTACAAATATTGCAATATATATGACCGATGTAAAAATTGTAAAAGATAATTAAACAGATTTTAGAAGCAGACTATAAAATAAGTACAAACTAATGATATAGTTTCTCATACAAAATGTAAACAACTCTGTCTAAAAATGTCTCTGTATCCTTGCAGAGAGATGCTGGCAATAAACTCCCCCTGGGTGTGGTGTAACACCTGGGGGAAAACTTAAAAAAAAAAAAAAAAAAAACCTAACCTAACCTAACCTAACCTAACCTAACCTAACCTAACCTAACCTAACCTAACCTAACCTAACCTAACCTAACCTAACCTAACCCACCGCTAACCTAACCCACCGCTAACCTAACCCACCGCTAACCTAACCCACCGCTAACCTAACCCACCGCTAACCTAACCCACCGCTAACCTAACCCACCGCTAACCTAACCCACCGCTAACCTAACCCACCGCTAACCTAACCCACCGCTAACCTAACCCACCGCTAACCTAACCCACCGCTAACCTAACCCACCGCTAACCTAACCCACCGCTAACCTAACCCACCGCTAACCTAACCCACCGCTAACCTAACCCACCGCTAACCTAACCCACCGCTAACCTAACCCACCGCTAACCTAACCCACCCTCCCGCGTGAATTTGATTCTTTAGTTTATCTTGAGCGTGAAACCTCACCGCGAGTTATTTTGGATGTGGTGCCATCTAGTAGTGAATAATCTGATACTTTATGTTTTTATTTCTTCGTTGCGGATTTGGTTTTTCTCCCAATGTTTTTCTTGGTGGAATTTATTAGTTTTCGGTATAGATGACGTTTCTGTTCCAAATCTGCAGTTATTCATTTTCTTTTCTGTCTGTTAGAACACTCATCACACAATATCCACTGGACCGATTTACTTGAAATTTATTATGAAAGAGCCTTACTTACCGGGTCGACAGAGACATATGCACCTAATGCAGTACCGTGATGATTCAGCAAAATTGTGGCATAAATAGAAATTTTTACTAAAAATCGGTTGTCTGTAAATCGGTTTTCTGACGATAGTTGAACGTGACACGTCTTAAGAAAATACTGATTAATCCGGTCAATTTATCAGTAATCTAGGTAATCAGAGCCTACATATGTATACTAATATTATAAAGCTGAAGAGTCTGTTTGTTTGTTTGAACGCGCTAATCTCAGGAACTACTGGTTCGAATTGAAAAATTATTTTTGTGTTGAATAGATCATTTATCGAGGAAGGTTATAGGCTATAAAATATAACGCTGCAACTATTAGGAGCGAAGAAATAATGAAAAATGTGTAAATAAACGGGGATAAATATTCTTCCTTGAGGGCTTCCGTTGCGTGCGCTGCGAAAACGGTTCAAGATACCAAAAATATATGTTTGAAAGAATTATTCCTCTTGAAATAATCTAATCTAAATCTGTGCCGTGTGGTTCCCGGCACCAATACAATAAAGAATAGGACCACTCCATCTCTTTCCCATGGATGTCGTAAAAGGCGACTAAGGGATAGGCTTACAAACTTGGGATTCTTTTTTAGGCGATGGGCCAGCAACCTGTCACTAGTTGAATCTCAATTCTATCATTAAGCCAAATAGCTGAACGTGGCCATTTAGTCTTTCAAGACTGTTGGCTCTGTCTACCCCGCAAGGGATATAGACGTGACCATATGTATGTATGTATGTATGTAAATAATCTAAAAAAATATCCGCGACAGTATATGTCTATCTTTTAAAATAAACTCACTAGAACCGTTTTATGGTAATCAAATTTGGTCGAAATTAATGCATTATTTGTTAAGAGTTGTATTAACGTAACAATATTAATCTTTATCCAAATTAATGTGTTGTTGATTAAGAATACTTAATTATGAACAAAATTGTCTTTTACATCACTTAATTTCAATGAAGATCTTAGAAGATATTACAATTTAAAAATGACACCGATATAGAATTCACCCGCGCCGCATTATATGCAAAACATGACGCTGCAAGGAAGAGAGACGTGGCTTGCGAAGTACCATGCCGCGCGGGTCAGATATTTTATATTTTCCGTTAAATTCTTTGGTAGGTGGCGGTAAAATCCCGCGGGCTAAACGGCCTTTCCTCAATAGATGGCGCTTTTATAAATATGGGTTTCAGGAATTATCATAATTATTAATATTAATGTTTAATGATGAACTAATGTATAAGTTTGTCACTTGAAAAAAAGGGGAAATAAGTCGGGATAAATAAACTTGTGATACTTGAAATCAAGAAATCTGTATTATCGCACTGTATTTAACACTATTTGTACTTATTTATTATTAAATACTATCTTCCGCCTGCGACTGCGTCCGCGCGGATGTCGGTCTTCGCGTGGATGGTTTATTTCTTCATTTTGAGTAACTCTGACAATGACATCTTATAAATATCTATTGGACCCAAATACGGCTAGGCCTATAATAATTAAGGAGATCCCTGTATTGAGCTACTGCTGTTGAGCTCGCGTTCTTGTAGTAAGTATGTTTTTCATAGTAATTCCGACCTTGATAAGTAGCATGTAGCAGTAAATTGACAGTGACGAAAAGTTTGCAAAAATAAAAAAAGTGATCGTGACATTGCGGCAGAAAGTTGATTGATAGCTTCAGCAAACACAACATTGTTAGTGAGCTCGTCCGGAATATGAACATGAAGATTTCTTGGACTGCTCACACGGGAAAGAGCTACGTAAAGTTGCCCGTGTGAAAAACAACTCGCGGTGAGATCTACGCCTGCAACTCCTAGGGTCTGACCTTGAGCCTTATTTATTGTCATGGCGTAACACAGAGCTACAGGAAACTGTATTCTCTTAAATTGAAATGGAACATTGTTGGGAATCATTGGTATTCGAGGGATTAAAACACTTTCCCCGGCAATTACGTTAGGTTGTAAATTAACGACCTTCAATCGAGTGCCGTTACAAAGTTTCGGAGGACTAAAATAACGAAGAAGGAATAATAGGAACCCCGATTTTTAAGTTATTTATATGTGAAGGAACTCCAGAAACATTTAACGAATTAAAAAATTCTATGGGGTAATTAGTGGACTCTTCTTGATCCATCATTCTATTAATGAAGATATTCTCTCGACTTTCTCCTTAAATATGTGTCAGTATTTCATTAAGTATTTCATTATTTATTGCAGATTATGATTGCAGAAGAACGACAGCCCGCGTGTGCCGCAAACGGTTCAAGCGAAAGCCGACTTTCGGTGCTACAGGTTACGGCGCTTAATCCACTGCGGCTAACGAAACGTGTGTTCGCGGTTCTACAGAGCAACGTCTATGGATTAAACTGAAAAATTAAGATTTTTTTTTTTCTACGTATTTTTCCAGGATAAAAAGTATCCTATTTTATGCCCAAGATAATAAGGTATAATTATACCAAGTTTAATCGAAATCGAACCGTTAGTTTTCACGTGATGCCTGAACATACAGGCAGACATTATGTTTAGTGACAAACGTCGTGCTGCAGCTTCACTGATGAAGCAAAATTGTGATCCCTGATCAATTAATGCCCTTGAAATATATTTTTCTCCAGTGCTAGACTTTGTATGTACCAAAGCAGTTGGCAATAAAGTTTCGTATGGATGTATAATATGTGGCCGTGCTACATGAGTTGTAAATAAACGAGCATCTCTTAACTTAGGTTTACAATAACTGTCTCGATGTCTGGACTGTGCATCATGCAAAAGAGAATGATGACGATTGTAACATATTTGGCAATTTTCATATTTTTTACATTTATTTGACATTTATTGATTCCTACCTAAACAATTTAAACATAGCTTGTTCTGAATTACAAACTTATACCTATCTTCTAATGAGAATTTATGAAACTTTTTACAAAAGCATAATTTATGAATATCAGTGCAATATTCACATTGAAGTTTTGATGATAGTTTTGTGGCTATCATGGATTTAAATTCATATGAAGGTAAATTTGTGGACTGATGTTTTAAAACAGTTTGTTCTATCGTTTCTAAGGCTCGAAAACGATTTTCAATGAAAGATTTGAGTTGTAAAATAGAAGGCATTACATTTGGATCTGAACTGTATGAACTTAACTCTTAACTCTTAACCTTTCTAGTTTCTAAATCAAGCTTCTCAGCAACTATGTGAATGATTATAACATCCCATGTATCTATGTCTACACCTAAATTGCGAAGCGCACTTAAACAATCAATGCTTGTGTCCAAAAGAACTTTTAACGAATCACCCGATTCTTTATTGATCGATTTCTGACCTAATAATCTCTTTAATATACAGTTGATAAGATATTTTTTATTATTATATCTTTGTTCAAGTTGTTCCCAACATCGATCATAATTTGCATCAGTAATAGGAATATTTCTTATCAACTGTTCTGCTTCCCCAGTAAGATGAGCTTTAAGATAGTGTAATTTTTTAATTTTGTCTAATTTATAATTATTGTGAATGAGAGAAACGAACATGTTACGGAACGTCGTCCATTCTAAATAGTTTCCTGAAAAGGTAGGTATTGAAACTTTGGGTAATTTGACATTTGATACCGAAGTATTTACGTGGCTGTATTGTGATGTGGAATTTAAAGGGTTAAATTTCTTTAAATATGTTTGCATAAGCGTCTTACACTCTACATAGCTCTCTTCTACTTCATCATACATACAGTCAAGTACATATGATGTGTTCTCTAATTCCGTTAATGATAAATTGTACAACTTGTTATCGTTTTCCCTGAATAGTGTCGAATCTCGCTCTAGGTTCTCTAATCTAATTTGTATATATTCAGAGGAGAGTTTGTCCTTTGGATATAATATTAAATTTTATATAGGCTTTATCTATTGAACACTTTTTCTGTAAATTAAGTATAGATTCCATTATAACAAATAATAACTAAATAAGTACGTGTAATAACAGAATGAAGAACTAAACACTAAGCGAGGTAGATGAAGCCCACCTTGGCTGATGCCGCAACTTCTTAGTGTAACCTCTCCGCTGAACTGGTGTGCCGCCCTGCGAATCTTAACTTGCAGTTGAAGCCCTTTTACGATGGTAAAATATGCGAAAAGCAGTACCTTTTGCACATTTGTTGTGTGTTCTACTTCCAAAGCAAAAATGTACAAAATTATTTACAATTATGTACACCAAGGAGGACAAGGGGTTAAACATAGAAAAATATAACTCTAAGAACTTTCGGAATACACAGAGGATATGTATTTTTTTCAAAAGATTTCAAAGGACTGGAATGTATGTGGCTCGAATAGGACCAATGTTTAATGATGAACTAATGTATAGTTTGTCACTTGAAAAAAAAGGGGAAATAAGTCGGGATAAATAAACTTGTGATACTTGAAATCAAGAAATCTGTATTATCGCACTGTATTTAACACTATTTGTACTTATTTATTATTAAATATAAAAACATGCACTCGTGAACTATTGTGTTGTATTACAATTTTGAATTATTTTCATTAGGTTCCATTATGAAACAAAACTTATTCAATTTCTGGCCAGTGACATTTAAGGAGGTTTAGTATTAAATTTTATAAACATTCTGAACAATTAATTACGCGAAAGTACGGCAAAAACAAGTAGAACAGACGATATATAGTTATAAGTTCGAATCCTGGTCACTGACTACGCGAATTAGTTAGAGCGGGACCTTTAGCATGACGAATCTTTCTCATAAACTCATCCTCCTTTTTTGCGATGCTGCAACCATGAATGTAGTTTTAAAAAGGTTCTTCGGAAGGAGTAATACTCTTTCTGCTTATCCCTATTGGATAATTGGAATTTATATGGATATCAGTGTATTATGATAAGCGTTATTACCTATCTATTTTTTTAACTATCTGACATACCAATAAAATATTAATGACCTTATAAGCATCGGAAAACTTAAATTGCTTATGTATTTAACAACAGGTCTGGAAAAGATTTGATTGGGTGTTTTATAATTTTGAATAAAAAAAAACAGTACGTCGAAAATCAATTTGTACAAAAATACATTTATGATAACACCTTGTACAGCATACATACATACATATGGACACGTCCATATCCCTTGCGGGGTAGACAGAGCTTGAAAAGACTGAATTACCACGTTCAGCCACTTGGCTTAATGATAGAATTGAGATTCAAATAGTGATAGGTTGCTTGCCCATCGCCTAAAAAAGAATCCCAAGTTTGTAAGCCTATCCCTTAGTCGCCTTTTACGACATCCATGGGAAAGAGATGGAGAGGTCCTATTCTTTTTCACACGGCATACATAAAACATGTTAAGTGTGGCAACAGCTTTTAGTATAATCTTTATTTAAAGGAAATTTTTAGTTTACTGTTTGAAATGCAATGCGATACCACAACCCCTCAAAATGGCAAAAAGGGCGACGGGTGGGATGCAGTGTCTGAGCTGACCCCGGGCCCCGGCCGGCCCCGCTCGAGCGAGGAGCCGGGGCCGTCGCACGAAGATTTCCGCTGCGGAAACAAACGCCGCGCGGCCATGTGTGTGTGTGTGCCACAGAACTGTGGTTACGCTGTATTTTTGTTTAAACCGGATCGTGTATGATTGTGAGAGAAATATTTTGATAATATTGTTTTGGCGTTGAAGGTCTCCATTAGGTATCGGCCGCCACCTGCGCACACACGGCCATGTGCGCGGTGACACACTCTCGACGGTTGCCGCACACGGTCGCAAGAGGGCGCTCTCAGCCGGGGTACTCAGGCTGCGGCCGCATCATGGCTGTTTGCACTCATTACCAGACCGGAAAGTGACAAATTGTAAATACATACGTGCATATATGTAGTTACCTTATTATCCCTTGCGAGGTACACAGAGCCGACAGTCTTATTAAGACTAAAAGGCCACGTTCTTCGGCACGGCTTCGGAGTGAAACCCCAACGTGACGTATTTCTTAAAAATTATTTCTTTATACGATACAAAGGTACAGTAATGTTGAGTTCTTTTATTATTTCTTACTATTTAAAGGAAATATAAATTGTATAAGAGGACCTGTACAAAGTTGTGTAGTCACAACACATCATGGAATCGAACCAGGAACGCCAAAGTGCTAAGCAAATATGCTAATCACTAAACTAACAAATTCACGCGGATGGCGTCGAAATGACAATGTGGGAAATGGATTGTTTATGTCTGTTACCGCAAATCTCCGGCACTTATAATCCGATTTGAAAAATTCTTCTTGCATTGCAAAAAAGAAGTGTCCGATTGTCTGAGAAGGGATGACGCATTTTTCTTCGTAAGTGACTAGTAGAAAACAGTCAGCAGCGCATTATTAATAGCTGAAAGAGACAAAGATATGTTAAGCGGTAATCGCGTAAATATGAAAAATGATCAAAATAAATTAAATTCGACTTCAAACAACACTAAAAATTGAACTAACAAGACGTCTACCTAGGCGATAAGTAGGTTGGTACCTAATCTACTACGTCGCTTTTTGGTGTAGCTACATTTATCTGCAACAGTTTTCTATTTACAATAAAACAGTTTAACTTTAAAAGTTTTTTTCATTATTAGTTTATTTTTCTGAGAGGCACAAACGTACCTAACCCGCGACATCTTCCCATAGTTATCGGCGGACAAAAGTAATTAAGAGCTAGCTTTGAAACGCGATGTAAATACATATGTGTTTGGATCGCGATAACTTTTGAACTGTTGGTCTGATTTTGATAAAATTTTAAATGTGTATAGGATCTGTCAATAGTTTCGTCGTCGTTTGTCAATATCGGTTAAGTATTTTTGAGATACTTACATGTTTCGCGAGCTCTGCGTGTCAGTGGTCTCCTATTCCCAGCGCTATGACACGTAATCCCTGGGAAAGAGATGCAGTAATCCTACTCTAAAGTGCGGGACCATTGTAGCACTGACTTGTTATTATAGTTATCTCTTATAGTTAAAGTCTTAGGAAAAATCGGCGTCGATTCCCTTTTACAAACAATAATAATCACGAGATATATTTCGTTTTACGTGGGACGTTTGGCGCGGACTAGCTAGACTGGGTTATAAAGATATATCACGCATTTGTGCGTTACGGGGCAGACTAATCAAATATTTGAAACAAGTTTAGGAAGGTCGGATCCTTATGTTAGGTACTTAGCGTTTTCAATTTTTAAAAAGCATGCGTAACTTAAGTTCATCAAATAATCTTGGTCTTAGGACACCGATAAATGTTACCTTAATTTTATCAGAACTCTTTCACAGCTAAAACGGTGCGCCTGATGGAACCAATGATGAATGAATGATGCACAGTCTCCGTCCGGATTTAAAAACAAGCTAAAGGATTACTAAGAGAACCAAAAGTGTGAGAATTAAACCCTCAGGAAAAAAACACTAGTTGAACATGACTATATGAGAAAATAATATATATAAATAATCTGAACGCCACCAGTGCATTAAATTGTAAAATCGGACAAAAGTCATTGAAGTTTCGTTAAAAAATAAAGTTGAAGACGTTGTTTTTGACGTTGATTTTGTAATAAACTAAATGGATGAAGCGACACTAAAATCGATGTTATTTTGCTAACAAAAAAGCAAATGATTAGGCGTGAAGCAGGTACTCGTAGTCATAGGGTGCGCGTGCGCCGGCCGACAGTGTGCCCGCAGACGGCGCGTGAGCAAGCCGTCCGCGCGCGTGACGATGACGAGTCGCCGCAAGCTTTCGTTCCTAGGGTTCGCTCCGCAGGTCAGTTCACGCCTTCTCATATATTCATTTATATAATATGCCATTTATATAAAAGCATTAAATGTTGTGTAATTAATCGTTGCAATTAGCGAATTACCATATTAGGACACTGTGCGAATATGTTACCAGTAATTAGTCCAGAACCCCTGCTCGAGCGTTTTCACAAAATCAACAGAATAATATATAATTTCGTTCGTGATTGAACAAACTCTTGACCATTTATAACATTCGAGTGAGCAAAAATTAATGTGCGTTTTTTTCATTTCTTACGTACTTCTCATAAGAAATACTTTTTGACGTCATTCAATGGTTATTAGAAGCCTCTGTTGTACAATTAAGATTTATAACTATTTTTGACTGATATATACTTCGTACATACATAGATTGAATCACGTCTATATTCATTGCAGGGTAGACAGAGTCTTGAAAAGACTGATAGGCCAGGTTCAACTGTTTGGCTTGATAGAAGTTAGATTCAAAGAGTGACAGTTTCTAGCCCATCGCCTACAAGTAGAATCCCAAGTTTATAAGCCTATCGCTTAGTCGCCCTATGCATCCATGGAAACGAGATGGAGTGGTACTATTCTTTTGTCTGTTAATGCCGGGAACGACACGGCTTTGCATTTCATGTTGCCTTTCATAATAAAATGATGGACACCAAACCTTATAATGTACAAATGGGTCGGATTGCTGCAAGGTCCTCCCTTTCCACATAACATTAATGACGAGGAAATGTTCGCTCTGGTTTATGACGTCACGGAGAATGCTCGGTTCCTGTGCCAGCGAGTACTACGAATGTCTTGAATGAAGCACTGCATCACATTAACAGTGATCGTCAACAGGGGAGACCACTGCGTTAAATGTTCATAAAGAATTCATTCATAAGAAGCTTCCATCATATTTATAAAACTAGTATTCCTCTCAGCAAGCAATGAGAACGGCGCATAAATAAGGTTTATTGATGCTCGACAGCGGGCTGCCGAGCGGTATAACTTGGGCTTAATAGTGGGTAAAAGGTTGTTACGAGTGTCCGCGAGCAATGCGCGCTCACTTGCCTTTCTTAGGGAGTAACAAACTTTGGCATTCACGTGTATAGTTCACGTCAAAATAGTATTGTAAGTCACTAGAGCAGGCCGGCAGGTCCGCCCGCGTAATCAAAACAACCCATTAGTTTCTGCTTCCCCGGGAGTTTCGGGAAATCCACTCTTAGTGCAGGGGTGCACTAAGAGTGGATTTAGCAGTTAGTGTTACCAAGAATATTGAAAAAGAATGAAGTGGTAGAGGTTTTCTTCAGCTAAAGCTCCAACAAGCCTCGCCTGGTTTAGACGAACCATCCTTTATTCGCCTTCGCACCTTTAATCTTATAAATTCCTACTGTAATCATTGTAAGTTTATCATATGTTATATAATGAAGCGCGTGTAGCCACCACATGATGTCTTGTTTTGCAATTGGTTTTCATTATAAAATTCGGATTGATATTAAATAAAGTCAAAAGTGGCATAAACGTTTTCTGATCTGAGATTTGTTTATCTGCCTAGCAACTACTTCTGTGTGCGATGCGTCCGGTCCCGGCCCGGTCCGCGCCGGGCCCACCCCGTCTCGCCCCGGCCCCGCTCCGGGGCATTGAAATCCGGTCAATGAAGCATTTTCTTAGATCAAATTAATCATCTAGAAATGTAGAGTTATAAGTAGAGGTATATAGTAACTGTACTGTAAAATAGGACCACTCTTTATCTCTCTCATAGATGTCGTAAAAGGCGACTAAGGAAAAGAAAATACACCTGGGTTTCTTCTTGTAGGCGATGCGCTAGTACCCTGTCATTATTAAAATCTCTTTTATCTATCTCATTATGCTATACCACTGAACGTGGCGTTTCAGTCTTTTCAAGACTGGTGTTACCGTCTACTCCGGAAGTGACACAGACGTGATTATATATTAAGTATGGGTATATATTGTATATTTTACGTACATATTAAATTGATCCACTGTAATATATATATTATCCTATACTTTTAAACGAGCAATATCTTATATATAAAATTCTCGTCTCACAATGTTCGTTTCCGTACTCCTCCGATACGGCTTAACCGATTCTGATGAAGTTTTGTAAGCATATTGAGTAGGTCTGAGAATCGGCCAACATCTGTTTTTCATACCCCTTAGTGATAAGGAATGTCCACCCTTCACATTTTTTTAACTATAAATTACTTAAAATTTTCTAGATTTCTGTTAGTATTAAAATATGAAGTATTGTTAGGGTAGTACGAGGGGCTATCGCGTGCTACGAGGGTCGTAGCCCGTAGCCCGCTACGCACGCTCGTAGCAGTTAGCTGCGCATGACTAGGGTTGAAAAAAGCGAGAAATTTTCCGGTTTTTTTCAAATTCCCTCGTATACATACAAGTTTTTTACGAAAGTTTCAAGAAAGATAAGAATGAAATATTTCATGTTTTTTATTAATAAAACGGAAAAATATGAAAGAAACGGAAAAATACGATAGAAAAAGTATTGATTACCTTACAATATGCATAATTTTTTTTAAAATTGGTAATTATACATAGAATATATATATAGTTTTCCAATCGTTTTTTTTATATTTTTCGAAACAAACGACGAAAATCTCAATAAAACCGTTTTTTCCCCAAGGTTTTATTGTGATATATTTCAATGTAATAAACCAATAAAACGGTAAAAAACGAAAAAACGTTTCTTTCACCGAAAAAAACAATTTATTTCTTTCGGAATTTTCAACGCTACGCATGACCCGAGCTCGCCGGCGACCTTGCCGCTGCAGCGTGACTGCGTGCACGCGAGGGGGCGGGAGACTGACACGGGCCTCCTAGCCTAGCAGTCCTAGGGCAGAGGTGGGCATCAATGTTCTTCTGACGGAGTTTGCCTTGCGCAATAAACTTACGGCCAAAATTTGGGTTTATTATAAAATGAAGAATCTTAGAAACTGTATTGACAAAGTGATGACTGTCAGGTCAGGCAGGCGAGGCGACTTCAATCAGGGCCGTTTCATTGCGAGTCAGCGAGAGCGAGCGCAGAAACGACGTGACTTCTGGAGGCTGCAACCTCGAGAGAGACCTTTAATCATTTTAGGCCGTGTTATAAAGTAGAGCAGCTACAGTTTTAAAGATAATAATGATAGTCTGTCTGCGATGGTCTAACAGTGAAGGGTGTCGACCAACAGGTGGAGAGGCGCTCGCTGGCCGCATCAAGGGTCGGAGCGGAAGGCAGCACTGCTCTGCTGGCCTCACTGCCGGGAGCTTGAGGCCACAGTAGCGTGCCTTATGACATAATACCTACAATGAAAGTACAGCGCAGTGTCTTTCTGACTTTATTGATAGCGACAAAATGTGATTTATTGATAGCGAAAAAGTGTAATGAGACCTGCAGAAGAAGCCTATTATAAGCTAGAGTTTGTGTTTAAACTGAACTAAACTAAACGCATGATCAGTGCATTCTGCACTGGGTTACCGCTCAGGAAACCACGAACAAAATGAGAGTGGCCCAGAAGCAAATGGACCGTGTGAGTCAATAAGAAGCAAAAAACAATAAGTAGTAAAGTGAAATTGTGATTTGTTTATGCTTATAGGTATCGGTTTTATCTAAAAACCTTGAACAATACATTCATTGTGTGGGTATTTGTCAAGAAAATGGGCTAATACGAGAAATGATAAACCAGTTATAATTAAATCAAATGAAAAATAGGAAGAGAAATTGCACGGTTACAACATGTTGAGTCCTGTTTGTGCTGGCGGGCAGCACGAGCTGGCTCCGGTCTGCAAACCATTGCACTTAGCGCCTTATACTTAATGACTCACAGTCAACTCATGGCCGAATTCTGTCAATGCATATTATATAACAATAGTTATCTATCTAAAGAAGTATTACTTATCCAAATAACTTATCTTGGTGGAAGTTTTCGTCAAGGTAACGTAGATACGAGTGTTTACGCGTAAGTTATCGGCGATCGGACGGCCGGATAAGATAGCGTGGACGGCGGTCACGTGCACCGCGGGGTGCAGGGCGCTGTGACCGGCGGCCGCCCCGGCCGGCCGCCCCGGCCCGGCCCGGCTCAGGCCCCACGTTGCCGCCCGCGGCCCGGCCACTCGTTCGGTTATGTCGTACGAGTACAGAGACAAGGCGCCCATGCGATTGGGGACAAGAGAACAATTTTCGAAATTAAATTCGTAGCGTATAATGTGACCGTTGAAATTTAAGATATCGCCTTTGTTAAAATTTAATTAATGAGTCATAACAGAAATAGAATTTACCGTTGATATATTTGATTTTTAAATAAAACTATTGTCACTTCGAGCTTCAGTAAAAAATGTAGGATATTGAAAACAAGATGTGGTTGCAAAAGTAGGTACCTACTTGTATACACTTAGAATCACGTCAACATCCCTTGCGGGGTAGACAGAGCTAACAGTTTTGACAAGACTGAAAGGCAACGTTCAGCTGTGTGGCATATTGATATTCAAAGATTGACAGGTTGCTAGTAAATCGCCTGAACGAAGAATCCCAAGCTAGCGAGCTACAGCCTGTTCTCCATTCCGCCTTCCACGACACCGGGCCACTGGCGGGGGTGCTCCTGTCGTTAGCGGCCGCGAGCCACGCGGGCCGGCTTGGCTGTTTGTCGGATTATATTGTATATTATTGTTGTAATGGGGAATACATTTTTTTTTTACTATATGTCAATATATTATGAGTTTAAAATAATAAAACATCTAAAATCGCGTTTTAACTGTGGCACATTCTTTGCCTGAAGGCCGCGCGACCCTCGCCGCCCCTCCCCGCCTCGCCCTTGGCACTCACGACATGGTACTCTGCTGTAGAGAATAGACAACATATATTATATTATGTTTTAATTTTCGAATTGATCACTTTCTAGGTCCATCCGCTTTTGACCCATTTTTATAAACTTGACTCAGCAGGGAAACTGTGCATAAATAGGAACGTAGTGAAGAGCATCTCTGTGTGGTGTCTAGTCGGGCTGCGCGCCTACTCCGTGCATAACCAAGTGTTTCTGTGAATGGCATAGAGAAGAACTAGGTAGCGCAACAAAAAATTGTGTCAAGTACGGTCAAACAAGTGGGACAAGAACTGCCAAATATTCCGCAGCCCGCTTGACCACGCAAATAAGTATATTCCAAAGTTTTATAGAAAAAACATCTTGTTTCTATAAACGAGTATAATAATATGATGTGTCAAATTAACAAAGTGAGACTAATTAAATTTCCGAACAAAGCGCTCGTTTTACTTTACAGATGGTAGCGATGGACGGTGTTAAGGATTTTGACATCAAGAAATATTACTAGAATTAGAGAGACAATACGCGAGCGCAGCGCTCTTCCCCGCGACGTAGCTGGTACAACCTCAATGTAGGTGGAGCCGTGACTTGCGTCGTGGATATAGAGTGTGTTCCGGCACTCGGGGCGGCCACAGCGCGTCCGCGGCGGCCGTGTGTCGCCGGCGCCGGCGGCCGCGACACGCTATTTACCATAACACTGCGCTGTGACTTCACTATGACTATGTATGCGAGACGCGTGCGATACTTGAGAGAATTTTACACGTTCAATTTTAATTTGTCAGATCTTCAGGCATGATCGCGAATGAACTTTATTACAAACAATATTTACGCGGTCATCGGTCATTATTATTATAAAATCTGTTGATGTAATGTATTATAGCCCCACTCTGTTAGCGGCATGCGGAGCGCACGCGCATGCGAGGTGACAGCAGGCGCGCGCCCTTCGAATTCCGCGACATTCACTTCTTGGTGGAATATTCCGGTGTCTCCCGCGCCGGTTAAAAATACGCGATGAGACCCGCCCCGGGCCCCGGGCGCGGCGGCCGGTCTGACCGCCTCGCCGACGTCGTCACTCTCAATGGACGATTTAATGCAAAAAACTAATCCGACTACTAGTTCCTCGCATACTTATTCGAATAGTAGTTGTTGCCCGTGCCTTCGTTCGCCGTAAAAGTTCACTGACCCTAGACCCCTGTATTGCCACTTTGGGGGAGACATCTTAAAAAAACAGCATTCTTATCAGAGCAATAGTTTTCGCGTGATACGAATACAAACATAGGTACACACAGACAAGAATACTAACTACTATCCCCCATATCGGTTTTCCGGCAAGTTGCCTTTAAGTCAGACATCGTCCAGTTACCTTGTTATTATTGTATGGATGGATATGGCTTCATGAATCATCAATATCATCAAACCGTTTAATAAAACTGAAGAACAAATAAATATTCTTGTAATTTAACGACAAAGACGACGAATCTGCATTTTTAAATTTTTTTTCTACCTGTCTGTTGACCAAAGTACTCGAAATTTGTTATGAAAGCACATTACCTGCCGAGGGTCATGCCACCGAAGGATAATCAAAACAGACCTTTGGGTTTAACCATAAAACTAGAGTAGTCTTACTAAATAAAATCCACTGAATTATGAATAAGAACAAGGCTGGTGACTTTTCAGTTTTATCAAGACTGTTTACTGTCCACCCCGCAAGGTATAAAGACGTGACATGGCGTGTCCGGGGTAAAAGGTTAGATAAGCAGCATGTCCCGCTGCACACTCTATTTGAGCTAGCGCTGCGCGCGCGCACTCCGGCGGACGGCCGTGGCCGCTGCCGCGGGGCCGCGTGCGCCAGCTGAGAACGCACTCATTGATCACAAATTGATAACTACTAAGTATTGATCAGGGCTGCAGCCGGGACGGTCTAGCGGCACTCTTGACACGCCGCGAAGGTTGCTGCGCGTCATCATTAGATCATCGGCGAGGTCGCTGTAGAAGGACAAGTGAAGCATTTGTTTGGTCAATGGTCCATATTTATTATTATATATTACAGAGGTTTAGTAATAAATGTACTCGCATGTCGTAGCCCGATAGTTGCATTGGCCTGATTATGATATGCCCGGGCACTTCATGGACCTATCTACTCCAGCCACATTGATCAGGGACATTGGCTCTGTCTGACCCTCGGAAGGGATGTAGTCGTGATTTTATGTGTGTAGGAATGTTATCGAAACAAAACATTGGTTTTAATAATGATTTATTAAAATATATTTAAGCTTCAAATAAAACAAGAATTATAATTAATATTGCATGGTGTTACATATTGAAAGAGGCAGGAGGAACAGGCAGGCAGTCACGCGGCAGGGCGGTCTCATGTCACTCAGTGGCTTCTCCCACCGTTCATGCGTAAGTCAATAGTTATTATTAAAAATTATGTGGTTTAATTTTAGTTTAAATAGAAGCTTGTTTAGCTTTAAAATAAATACGTAAAACTGAAATTTGTTATCTTACTTAAGTTATTTTTAAAGTAAATTATGGATTACAAAATAAAATATGGCCGCAAAAATAAAATAGGCTGGCAGCAACAGTGAAGTATAAATCAAGCAGAAAATAGAAGCGAACGGTTCTGTTTTTTTTTAATTTACACTGGCTTTGATTATTTGTTTTGGGAATTGTCTTTGTTGTTGGGCGAATATTTAAGGACAGACAAGAAGTGGGAAGTAGGTTTTCCTAAATTAAACAATGATTTTGAGAATGAAGTGAATTGAGACTAGAAGAAAAAAATAATATTGACATGGTCATAAAAATATTCTTTGTGCGTACATTTAAGAGCTCCTAGTTAAGCAAATAGCCTTTTTATTATTGACTTTTACATACATATATATATATATTAACGTCTTATACCTTGCGCGGTAGAAAAAGGCAACAGTCTCGAATTTAAGTGAAAATAAGTAGACGGTTGATACCTCTGTTCTGCATTCGTGCTTTGTCTGGTAGACCTAACTTCCACTCACATAAATATAATTGTAATGTTTTTAATCAGTGATTGGGACTAAGAAGATTGAATTGGGACCAACTCGTTCATAGCCCACAGCAAATGTTCTTAAAATGAAGTCGGTGCGGTTATGTGCCCATTGCATCACTCACTGTCATCAGTGACTGACTCGGCAGAAATATAGTTGTCACCGAGCGTTGTCCGGGTGAAGTCTGGAGATCGGGCCAATTTTTCAGTTTACCGGTATTCAGGCGAAACACATTAATAATTAGCAGTTAACACCCGGGTATGGTTTGAGCGAGCAGCGGCCGTGCAGCTGTGGCGATGTAGCGGCGCGGGCGCGGAGGTCGCGGGCGCGTCCCGGGCGGCGCCGTCGCAGCCCGAGACCGTAGGTACTGAGGCCGCGCTGTCTATTGCCCATACGCATACCGCAAGTTGTATCATGTGGACCACAAGCCATAGCTCACGAGACGGAACAAGACGGCTTTAACTATTTACTTGCACCTTAGGTTCCTATTGACAAACGTAATGTGTAGGTTCTACCTGAATGGGATCAATCAAATTACATTATTTATAAGGATTTGGCCGGGGCCGCGTACTTGCACAAATAACAAACACAGGAATATAATAAGCTGGGTATAAGAAGTCATGACCCAATTTGTTCTTATCACTAAATGAGTAAGAGCACCCCAGAGCCGCAGTGGCGGGCGCCCCTGAGCTGGTGTCGGGACCATGCAGTGCAGACCAACAACAGTGCGCCACCGGAAGGTCTCATTCATATACATCCATATTATTGTCGTCAATATCATCTATTTCAGGAGCAGTGTCAAATCTCTATTGATATCAAGTACAGAATGAATGTTTGCCACATGACATGAATACATCTAAGACAGGAGAGTGATAATAGAAGAAAAGTGAAAATAAACTAACCTTACTAAGCAATTTACTTTAAGTTCAAAACAAAAATATATAGGTAATAAACAATTACGAGGGGTCCCATAACGCGACGTATTTCTTAAAAATTATTACTTAATACGTATACTAAGGTACCTCAAGATTGAGTTCCTTTTATTAAAGCTCACTTTTTAAAGGGAACTAAAGTTTATTTATATAGGTTTTTCTTTTTACTTTAATAATTATACCGAAAAAACCGTGCCGCAAGCAGCAGTTAGTCGCGCCGCCGAGTCCGCGAGGCGGGCCGTGGCCGTGGCCGTGCGCCCGCGGCTATCATTAGACGCTGTATATTTAGCGGTCCTCCGCGAGCACTCGTGTCTGTCTGATAGCTTTACTTGGCCATAACTCGCATACGATCAGTCGAATAATAACATTTTATAAGTAAACATTATTAGCTGCTGTTTACGGCTTGCCATCATCTTCACCTGATAATTGTCAGATTATATAATATCACTTCTAAACTACTTATTAGGTATAATAATTTAGATAGGTATTAACAATAAAACCTAACTGCATTTTATTAGGTTTGTTCTGCATAATAAGTATACCTTACACGAATCTACGAAACTCGAAAAAAGTAAAAAAAAATAATTCAATACTTAAACCCGACTAAAACACGCTCTATAAGTATAAAAGGAGAAAATAGTCTCCGCTGAAAGCATACGAGGGTCAAACTGAAAGTTTTTAGAAAATCAAAATGAGAGCATTCTACTATAATATTAGTTTTATTATATCTTTTCAAAATAGTGTCCCTTTACGTCAATACATCGCTGCAGCCGATGGAACCATTGGGAGAAGCACCTTGCCCACTCTTCCTTAGGTGTCTCTTCGACGGCCCTTTCAACGAGCGACTGCTTCCTCAGCGTTCACAAAACGTTTACCGCGAAGTTGTTGAATAAATAGAAATCACAAGGTGCAAGGTCGGGGCTGTGTGGCGGGTGACCCAGTAATTCCACATTTGATGTCTCTAAAAAGTCGTGCGCCGTGGCGTTGTCGTGATGAAGGAGGCTTCTGCTGCGAGGCCGTTTCTCCCGAACTTTTTCAAAGACAAGTGGCAAACAAATATTGGTGTACGAGTAATGTATGAACTTATTCTGAAATAATTATTCAATGGAACCTTAAAGGCTGGGTGTGGCTTTGAGGTGGCCCAGAAACAAGTAAGGCTTAGTATGCATTTATTCATGAATCTAGTATTGACCGCGTGCTTTTGAAACGATGCAGATTGAATAGGTAATAGCAGCCGCAGGTGCGCCGTTACTTCATCATTACACTCGAGTTGCGCGCGCTCCACACGTTACTCTACTCGTAAACAATAATGTCAGCACCTCCGCCGCTCCCGCAGGGGCCGGACCCGTATGGAGCACACTCGTAGCTCACATCCAGCCGCCTGAATGTCGCCTCTGTCCGCCGTCTGCCGTCCTTACCCACACATTCTCATAGGCTTCATTCACTTCTCTTTTTGAAAATGCGTTTTTACATGTTTGTATGTTGTTATTAAAATGAAATTAATAAATAATCTTTTTTTGTTGAATATTGAAACACATTGCAACCCTTTAAATGTACATTTATTTAATGCTATTAATAGTAAATAAAATGGATAGGTATAAAGCGGAAATATAAACGGGTTCTGCTGGAGCGTGTGCTCTCTGGCAGGACCCAAAACATTTGGAATTCCAGCCAAACTACTTGCACACATATTTTGGGAATTTGCTACAAATATACACACTTAATATAGATATTAAATAATAATTAATTAATTTTTTTTTTTTTTTTTTTTTTTTTTTTTTTTTTTATTTTTTTTTTTTTTTTCAATTATTTATTAATTATTCATAATCTGTAACTGGGCTCTGCCAGGTAGCATCACATTTTCATTTTCAATAGCTGTCACTATACCTTCCTCAGCATCGTGTGGTGTCCCGCATGTAGAGTTCCATAATACTCGTAGCGCAGGCACCTAGTGAAACAGCGTGAAGGGTAATGGTGCGGGTGATTGTTGCAGATGGCGGGGCAGGACGAGGTGCAGCTGGACGAGGAGATGGAGCGCGTGGTGTGGGCCGAGGGCGCGCCGCCGCGCCGCGCCGAGCCGCCGCGCGCAGGTCTGTCACACTTTAGGGGCGCGGGCTCCGCGCGCCGGCGCACCTGAGGCCGCATCGTGCTCGTGCGCTGCTGCTTGCTCTCGCACATTTGCTCCCGGTGCGGCTCCGCTTGTAGTTGAGCGCCATGTACAATGTTACAATAAACTCAAAAACTACTGGGCTGATTTCCACTGTGACATAGACTTCTATTTTCTGTATTTTTAAAAGGGTTAAAGCTTTTGCGAAGCCCTTGCAAACCTTGTAAAATCATTTTATATGATTAAAGTACAAATAACTTTGAGATTCAGTCGTATCATATCTACTTATTAAATTCCAGGAGTTGTTTACATTAAGTTATATTCAGTTCCATATCCAGAAGTTCTTGTTTAGATAGCTATCAGCGATTAAATCTAATGATAGTGTTTTATCAATAAAGTACAACATATTATTCTTAATCTGCGCTTGCTTCACTCGATATGAGATTGAGTGCGCGTATCGCGCGCGCCAGACGAGAGACGCGGGAACCAGCCACCAATGCCTCAGCGGGCGCTTGACGAAGTGGACTTGTTATAGTAATTTTAAAGAACCAACTTAATGAATTTTCAACTTAATTCCATTGAAGTAAAGCAAACTTAAATATCATCACGTCTTTATCCTTGCGGTAAAGACAGAGCCAACAGTCTAGAAAATACCGATAGGATATTTTAGCTGTTTAGCTTAATGATAGATTGAGATTCAAATAGTGACAAGATGCTAACCCATCACCGAAAAGAAGAATTATAATTTAAGAACCCAAGATTATAATTTATAATATGATTTATAAATTAGATAAATTTATTTATTATAATCAAGATTATATTGTAAATAAAATTTATTATAAATAATATAAGGTAGAATTTGTTTGTAGATAAACTCTTTATTGCACATAAAAATAAATATAACAAATTATATATAAAATAAGACAGTCATTGGGTTTAGAAGAATACATTTTAATTTATTAAAATTACATACATACGGTATGGTATGGTATGGTCACGTCTATATCCCTTGCGGGGTAGACAAAGCCAACAGTCTTGAAAAGATTGAATGGACACGTTCAGCTATTTGGCTTAATGATAGAATTGAGATTCGAATAGTGACAGGTTGCTAGCCCATCGCCTAAAAAAGAATCCTAAGTTTGTAAGCCTATCCCTTAGTCGCCTTTTACGACATCCATGGGAAAGAGATGGAGTGGTCCTATTTTTTTATATTGGTGCCGGGAACTACACGGCATTGACATATTAACATCATTTTATTTTGTCCAATTTTAGTTTAAACATAATGTATTTGTTCAGTTAACTTTACAACAATGTAATAGATGTCGTTTTTACATATTGAAACGCGCTGTGATAAGGCAGCTGGGGATTTGGGAAATGTATTTATATATTTATTATTATACAGGGTGACTTTTAATTCAACTGCATAAATTTAACTGTTAAGTGTACTCATCTAAAGGATATTTAAAAACGTTAAAAGAAAAAGATCGGTTCATATTTCAGAAAGTACGAAAAAAAAAAGTATCAAAATTCACGATCCTAAATACGTAATATCACCCCGGCCGGCGGAAAAGCGACGCGTAAGATTCAGAGGTCAACGACACAATTCATTCAGCTGAGCGATCTCGACAACTTTGTACTTTACTTGATCTTGATACTAGAAAAATAATTTATTTTTCAGACATTTATTTACATGTTTAGTTTTAATTTCTTTTTGTAGTATTGGTCTTTGATAAAGCGTGTGACGTAGTTTTTGAGTGTTTTTTAAATGTTAAAGTGATGACGTTTAATTTAAATAAAAATAGGCTCAAACGGCTCAGAAGAATGGGTATAGTCTATGTTTAAAAGGATGCAGTTGTTTTAAATGTCACCCTGTATATGTATATATAGATACATGTATGTACACTGTCAACTTATCAATATTGCGCTACTTAGATGCCATCTAAATGGTATTGTCTACCCAATCTATTTATCAAACCCTTTATATTATTCTAAGAATATATTAGTATTAATGATATATGCGCAAAAATAAGTAACCGTATGTCTCGAATATTCTGAAAGTAATATGAAATAAGATCCGTCTATCTGTCATTAGGCTGTATCTCATAAATAGGTAATGATATCTTAAAAGCTACAATTTTCACAAATTATGTATCAACGTTGCTAAAAATATGTAAAGGGTGTTCCCCGTACAATAAATGTGTTATTTTCAGTATTTTTTTCTCAATATTAATAACGGCAAGATGTGTGGCGGCAGCGTGGTTGTTCAACCTAGTTATGGATAGTTGTTTGACAGATTTAAAGCCTTTTTTAAATCTGGTTATTAAGCCCAATTATTATTCTCCTTCCAATTTTCTCATCAGGTGTACAATTCTCTGCCTGAAAAAAATATTATTCGAAATGATAATCTTATAACACTGGTTCTTGTTCAAGTTTTGTCTTAATGCTCACTTCTGTTTCCAATCTATAACAAAACAATACCCATTATACATTTTTAATTTTGGAAGACAACGTGAAAAATTGACGTCAAATTTTTTTATACTAATTTTATAATTGTGTACCTTAATGTCTTATTTTGAATTTAAAAAGGTTTATAGTAAGAGACGAGAGCTGAAATAAAAATAAGGTAGTTACGGACGGATCTGAATCAAGTCCATTGATATTTTCATTATTTTTTCCTGTAACAAAGAAGGTAGGTAGGTAATACGTGAATAGCTAGGTACGTTACGTTAATATTTTTTATATGAGTTTTTTCTCTCTTTATCTCATCAAAGAAAAGGCGTAAGATTATCTCTAAAATAAAAATTATTTTTTTCTCCTGAAAGCACCTCGAGTGGACGATTTGATTTATATGAACTATTTGTGCTTCTTTTCACAGAAATCACTTTCATACCCATATTATATATACAAAAATATTTACACCACAATATCAAATAAACAATTTAACCCATATAACTCAGATACATTTAAAATTTACTCGAAGAATTTTTGCTATTTTTCGTATTTTTGGCTCATCGGGCGACGCCGAGCGACACGTCCATCGGCACCGAGCCCCGCCCGGGGTCTGTGCGCGGGCGCTCACGCACACAAGCGTACGAAGCACCTATATAAAAAATATTTTGTGTTTCTCAAACTTACATAGAATTTGAAATTAAATAATCAAACAATATTACTTTTTAATATTATTTGCCACGCTTGAGAATGTCTAGATGACGTATTTTTTACAACTTTGTACCCTTCTTCACATTAATCTCATATTGCCAGATTAGCGGAATATGCACGTTTTAGCATGTATCTAACTCACCCAATTCTGAACGAGAGCGTGAGGCCGTCGTAATGAACAACTGTTGCTTCTCCATGTTTAATTTGATCTGTTGTCTACATGCAGCGCCGCGTTGCTGACCAGCTCGATCCTAGTACTCTTCAATCCGATTTACCAGAAACAAATGTCTACTATAAATAAAACATTTTTGATCGCCTTCAAACCTGCGCCATCATTGATCCGTAACGTTCGTTCCCAGAGGGCGAGCCCGGAGACACGGCAGCAACGCACCAGGTAAGCGATGCCTCCAGTGGCTGCCGCGGCCCACCACACCACCACACCACGCCGCCGCGCCCGACACGATCGATACCGCCGCTGCCAAGGCCGACCCGCCCCGCTGGAGCCGGGCTGCCAACAGCCGCCTGCTTCACTGTATTCATTGCCGTTTCAGGTGATATCGTTAATGAACACGATTACTGTAAAAGTATAATAGTAATTCTTCAAAATTAATATATTTAAAGTTTTGAATGACATTAAATAAGCAATTTATAAATCAATGAAGGATATACTGTTCAGGTTATTGAAGCTTGTGGATCAAAACATGTACTAGTGCGATGTCTCTGGGGGAGCACCTGGATGTACGTACGCGGGGTTTGTGGAAGGGTTGTTCGGGACAAGTGCCCTGCGGGCATATTGACCTAACCTTACACAAAAGCATATGTAATTTGTGATGTATATATATTATGTGAACCCGACATTTTTATTAGGTATTTTATGAAAATGAATAATGTGGCCCACCAGCACACTCGCATGCTCGTGTTCCACAATATTTTTGTTTATGATCTCCCCCAACATTAACTGTATTTAAATATATCTAAATTTACTTCAACTATTGCCTTCGAAACTTGAGGTCCGCCTAAAAGACCGGTAGAAAATAGGTTTACTTCTTTTAAGACACTATATTTAGAGTTAGAAAATTTGACACAGGCAGAAAACGTGGACGACCGCCATGTACAATTCGGCGAGCGTGGCGAGCGCACCGAGCGCGCCGAGCCGCTCGACGCCGCAGACGACGAGCGCCGCGCACAAAGGAACGAGTGAGTTACTTGTCACGTTTTGAGATACTTATTCATAATTTTGTTGCAAATGAAAATGGTTGATGATTTATTATTTTTTCTAACGAGTGTTGAGTGCTGATAGTTTATTTCATTTATGACAGGGAACAAGCCATAAGAGCGCCATCTACGACTATCTCTCACCGGCCGGCCCCATTTTTTATAGCCATTACATTTCAACATGCTATGATATCAACCTGAAAGAATACGTTACGACTAGCGACCGTATCGTACGTACAGCGGAACGGACTGGCTGATTATTTTAAAACCAGAACTAACCCAACTTACCAATCCGTCCAAATAGCTTACGACGCAACAAACGACCGATAACCAATTTTTTTTTGTTGATGTCTCTGTTACGTATTCACGAGTAAATTTGGTATAAATTTAGCTAAAAACACGAGGTCTTTTAGGTGTTTTAGGATTTAACTCAATGATACTATATCATCGGTAACGTTGTCACGTTGCATCCCCGTAGACTGTCGTCTACGGGGATGCAATGTGTTTAAGATGTAACCCCGGTATGTATGGTACCTTCATACCAAATTATTTCTTACATACATACATATAATCACGTCTATATCTACAAACGTACAGATGATACTCAATGTACAGACAAAAGTTTTTTACTGTTTTATAATATGTATTGATAAATAATTTTAAAAAATCGTCACACACTGTCATAATAATATTTCCGCGTCAGCTATTAATATTTTTAAATTTCCAAAACAAAGTAATATTTTACTGTATTTCATATTTCACACACAAATATAATAACTGGGCTAAATGATTTCGTTAAAAGTAGAAACATAAAATGAATTTTTTTTGACAAGTTACAAAATAACGAAAAAAGCTATAAATATAGAAATATTAAAGAATATTGAGTTTTGTAAACATATAAATAAATTACCATAAACACAAAAAAATAGAGTATGCTTATAAATTCGAGTAAATGGATAACTTTTTTATATTCAAAAAAGTTATCCATTTATTCATCCGTGTTGCGCTGAGCGGCCTTCGCGAAGCATGTGCTTGGTGTGAGAGCGGGACAGCGTTACAAACGGATCCAGCTCGGGGTGCATGGACAAATGCCAGTCTTCGGTCGACATTTTCCGTAATTGCCATGGTCATTTTTGTCTTTAAAACCAACGCGTCCTTAACTTACTTTTGCAGTATAATAGGGATGTGGACTGTACTCAAATAAGTATAAAATTTTACCACGAAAAGGTAGTTTCTATAGTAAAAATAATAAAAATCACAATATTTTCCTCAATAAACAAGGGATTATTTTTTTATTTAATAAAATGTAATTAAATATTTCACCCTCAAGTCACGTGACAATGAACACCAATCAAAATGCGTGATGTCACGCGTTGCAATACAAGAATTTTCGCTGTCAAATACTATGGTGTTTGTTGATATATGGATCATATTATTACCGTGATTACCGTCCGATTATCTTAGCCACAGAAATACTTTGTGTAGAATGAGTCTGTTCTTTTTCTCTTTCAAATTCCGTTATTGATTCCAATCTTTGCCTTTTAACTGCTAATAGTCGAGTTGTTATGTTTTCGGTTCGTCTTTTCTATCGGGTTGACATGCAAACTTTCTTGGCACACAACCTGCTCTCAGTCTGATCTGGGATACTGTGCCCATCAAATGATATTCTGGATAATTCTCCATATCATTGGCAACTATAATGAAACTACGAAACATTGTTTACTTTATTTCTAACCTAAAAATTCGAGTTGTCGTCTTTGAAAACTTGAAGAGTTAAATTATTTTAATACAATAGTAAATGTAACAAATATTATCAAACTTACATCAAAATGATCCTCACAGAAATACATTTTACTTTGTGTAGATACAAGTGCCGGATCCCGACGGGCTAATTGAAGCCAATTTTTCAGCATCGTTTTTGTACGTGGAACGTGAATAGACAGTTTTTCAGGTGTTTTAATAGTTGTAATTTTACACTACGGCACTGCACAATATTTATAAAATTTTGAATTCATATTATTATCACACAACTATGAAATAACTATTCATTGCATACAACTTCGACAATATTTTATAACGCGTGACATCACAGCGGCCGTTTGACAGGTATCCGCGTTTTAGCGCGAAATTTTAAATGGAATTTTAAATAAATTATTTTAAAGGTATTACTTCAAATAAAAAAATAATAATAAATAGTTTGGGTTATATTTGGTACTTATGCATGGTTTTAAACACTTTCCCAAAAATAGTCCACATCCCTATTTTACAATGTGGGTCACCTAGTTTGATGTCTATTATAACATCAATACTTACATAAAATACAGATGGCTTCTAATTTTACTTAGGTTTGAATATTTTCTGAACTCTGGAAGTTGGAACATGAGCGCGAGCAACTTTAGAACTGTGAAGTTGAGCGAACTTTAGAAGATTTGCTGAATCTAGGTATAGAGATATCATCATTCTGCTCACTTTACAATGCGCATTCTTTACAATTATTTTGCCCTCAGAATACATATTCACAACACCGGCCGCTTCTGTTTCTGGCATAAAAATTGGCATCAATTAGTACCTACTCTGAACGGGCGCCAATATTGCCACGATACATGAACAAAACAAACTGTATCGCCCTTTGTGAATGCGGAATCATGAACCATCAAGATCCGTGCTCACCGTTGGCAGACGGCGACGCAGTCGGTCGGCGAGTTCTGGTCCGGAGAGACGCGGACATGCCCGTCACGTACTCGCGCGCATCGGACGCGGCGCACCAGCGGTGAGCGTCTGCCCATCTCACTCCTCGATACTTCACTTGATTCACAAAGCTCATGCATAGCGCTCATGGCTACCGACGCGACTTGACTGAAGATCTGAGATCGAAACATGTCAGATTCACTGCCCCGGCCCGTTCACCTGATCTAAGCAGCCGAAGCCCGAAGTATAAAGCATGTAGAAACGAGTACTATTGTTGTATTTGACATACATATGCATAACTTTATTAGTTATTGCAAAACGCATAATTTAGAGACCAAAGGAGCCATTATGAAGATGTGCCTATTGTTGTAGTGCAGTAAGCCACCAAGTGACGAGCCAGCTGCCGCGTTCGCCTCGGCTAGACCTGATGATGATGACATGTGAATTATTTAAATATATCTGCTTTAGTGTTCTTTTAGAAATCTTCCATCCTAATGATGCTCAAAACCATTTGATATATACAAATGACACTGATTCCTCTAATGAGCCTCGCGTTTCTTAAGATTTGATGGTATCATGTTATTTTACTTTCACGTGAAACAAAAACTTCTACGAACATTCGTGATAAGTGTAAAGATTTATTATACAAAGGTTGTCTACGTCCCATAAGTTATTACCTACTACATTTTTCTGGGCCCTTCAAGTGACTCGAAAGCCATTCCTTACTCTATTAATGAACCAGACCGGAATCGAAGCTTCAAAGTACAGCGTAATGACGCGTGGCGTGTTATTGTTACTCAAGCGACGGTTTGTTGAATCTAATTGATAATAAATAAAGCCGGCTAAAGGTCACGGACAGCAATGCTCATTGATTTGAGTGTTAAGGTCTGAGGTGGCACTCGCTTCTGATGGCACTTTATACTCGTACATCAAAATAAAAAGATTAAAGATAGGTAACATTGTTATAAATTAACGCTCCAATCCAAATCCAATGAATAAATATGTAGTACAATTTTATAATCAAGAATCTAGAAATAATTAATAAAGTTATTCTAACAAAAAATACGACGATCAAATAATAATAAATGTAATACGTAAAATTACTATCCACGTGATTTCATTTGAATGTAAATTTACATTTAAACTTACTTTTTTTAATGTATTTAAAATATAAATGTGTGTATAGAGAACATTAGGGATCCTTAGAGAGTGATGCACCTGTGAGTATTAAATGGAACCCAAGCCAATGATATTTTCATGTAAAACGTTACTTTTTGGAAGAAACCGCGGGTAGGCGCTAGTCGATCTATAATTTTTCTCCTACATCCGATAGATAACTTGAGAAGTTAATAAAACTTGCCCTTTACCAGAAAACACATATGTAATTTATAATAAGGCAGAGATATGTGTTTGCTCTTATCTTCAATTGATTTCATTTCAGTTGCCACCGTCCGGTGATTCAGGTCCCGAATTATTTATTATCATAACTTGCCGACGGAGACAAATAAACACGGAGGAATATTGAAATTCGAGACAACATTAGCAGTTTATTACTAGTGATACAATACAATCAAATAGTAGTTGACATTGTATGGCTGATTCTGATATGCAATATGCTCAGTAAATATTTGTGAATATGTTAATTTATTCGTGATATTTGAATTTTGCCAGTTTAAAGGATTCGGTAGACAATGAGGAACCCGTCTGATTTCATTATGTCACTGACATAATGAAATCAGACAGGTTCCTCATGTCATGTGTGTCTATTTTGTCACGAATCGTCATAGTTCAAGAACTCTTAGTACTCATAGACGGCAATCATTTTAAACGTGTACATTATTTTTTATCCCTTTAAACATATTGTATCTTGGTGTCTATTTAATTAAATATAATAAATAAATTCTACCATTAAGCCAAATAGCTGAACATGGCCTATCATTTTTTTTGGTACTGTTGGCCCTGTCTACCCCGCGAAGGATATATACGTGAATTTATGTATGTATAATAAACATGCGCACTCTATATTCTTAACATTTAATTTTTGCATTTATGCGGTTATAATACGTCGGTTTTTATTTTATTGATTCTCCACTCTAGTACAAATATTTGTGGAAACTTTTTATCAAAAGTATTGATAGATTCTATGAAGAATTATTAATTACGTAAGTTAATGAATAATTTAAATTTTATTGCGCCCATAATTGTTATTATTGATAATGTGAAAAGTAAACAACCGTTTAGATAAAACAAATCAGTGTAATATTTTGTTGTGCGCAAATCATTAAAAAAAATGCCGTTGATAAAGTGGGACGTGCGCGATACGTACGGAAAATCCCTGGCATTGCACGGATTACTCAGTTCACGGATCACTCATTGTGACCAGTGTTACTCAGTCTCATCTAAATCACTGCCATTGCACGGAGCACGCTCGGCATGCCGCTGTGACCAGTGTTACTCAGTCTCATCTAAATCACTGGCATTGCACGGAGCTCGCCGGGCATGCCGCTGTGACCAGTGTTACTCAGTCTCATCTAAATCACTGGCATTGCACGGAGCTCGCCGGGCATGCCGCTGTGACCAGTGTTACTCAGTCTCATCTAAATCACTGGCATTGCACGGAGCACGCTCGGCATGCCGCTGTGACCAGTGTTACTCAGTCTCATCTAAATCACTGGCATTGCACGGAGCACGCTCGGCATGCCGCTGTGACCAGTGTTACTCAGTCTCATCTAAATCACTGGCATTGCACGGAGCACGCTCGGCATGCCGCTGTGACCAGTGTTACTCAGTCTCATCTAAATCACTGGCATTGCACGGAGCACGCTCGGCATGCCGCTGTGACCAGTGTTACTCAGTCTCATCTAAATCACTGGCATTGCACGGAGCTCGCCGGGCATGCCGCTGTGACCAGTGTTACTCAGTCTCATCTAAATCATTGGCATTGCACGGAGCACGCCGGGCAGCCGCTAGTTATTGACATTTCATTCAGTAACGTTCACCGATTCGCAATATCTCTGCAACTACTGAACATGCCATCGAGCCTCTGTCGGCACAATAATGGCCTATTTATTGCTAGCTGATGTCCACGGCTAAATAATATCGTTTTAATTATAATCAAATTTATATTCAATACATGAAGCATGCTTTAGAGTATAAAGTATTTATTTACTGTTCCCTAGGACCCTCAAAGAAATTTCATCACAATAATTTTAACCAATACGCAATACATTTTTAGGAATCCAGATACATATAGACATACTTATAGCCATGTCAGAGCCAACAATCTTCAACCAATACGAAAAAGAATAGGACTACTCCATCTCTTTCCCATGGATGTCGTTAAAGGGGACTAAAGGCACTCTTGATTAAGTCATCAATCCATCAATATTCTCTTTCATTGAACTCACACCCACACATAGCCACTTATTATAATACATCTCTTTTTTGCATCGCGGGTTAAGCTAAAAACACTCGATTAAATTATCATAATGTATTAGTGCGCTGTCACTCGAGTATAGTGCGCGGCCTTCGGTCGCCTTCACCACTTTCAACTCCCAACTTTCCGACATAGACGTGTTTGGAAGTGGTGGTAGTTGAAAGCACGTAAATCATCTTAAATCTAAAACACTAAATTAAAGTCACTTTATCGGTTTACTGTCTACAATAGCTTAGGTACCTACTTAGAATAATTTGGACCGCGCATTTAAATTTTACATGAATTGACTTGCTCCTTGAAATGTAAATCAAATTGGATTAGTCACACTTTTGGCATGAAAAAAATTACATCATACACTCGCGTTAAATGTTTCCTTTATGTATGTTGTTGCAAATTATGAATTGTAGTCAGAATAGGGAATTGAATCTAGAACAATAAATGTTAATGAAGACCTTACATAAAGTACAGTAGGCCGCGAAAGTTCCGATACAGCCCAACGCCGCGACCGGCTTGCACACAAATAACTCACACATTGACATTAACTAGGAAAAATAGCAACCTTATGTGAAGGTCAATATGGCTCAACATATTATACGGTACAATTATGGCTGTTGTTACGTTTCGCTTTCTGAACAATTAACGTGATTCATTATTTTATCAATAGTTGTAGTACTAACGACTAGCGAGATGTTATAGTTGCTTATTTCATAGCTGACAGCCAACGTTACGTAGTAAAGCGGTTAGCGCTGCGGAATAACTTCACGTCTAATCGAGCAGCTGGTTTTAATAATCACTTGGGGGGAACCTTAGCGACGTTAGTTTTCTTTTCAATTTATTTTATTTTTGCATTTGTTTGCATGTGTAGCTGTAGCTGTACGAGTGAACATAACCGGTGCGAGCGATTCTTTTCGCTCACTCTATATGGACTTTTGCGGTTGACCATACGTAGTCTACTACGTCGTCGCGATGACGTCATCCGAGGTCGTTGACCCCGATTGCATTTCTGCGTGTTCGACACCGCACACGTACAATCACAATGTGAATGTGCATCAATCTCAGTTCCGCCACTGTCAGAGCTTCAGCATGTAAAACAATATCACAGCACTAAAACACGTCGACCGGAATACTGTGTGATGCCAAAAGATTGTGGCAACCTGACAACTACCCGATATTATTATAACAGAAAACACCTTTTTTATAAACAGCAACCAATATTGGATGCAAAAGCGGTTATGTTGGGAAGCATCTGGATGAGGGGTGTAGAACGTTTGTTTTTTTCTAATATCTTTATTGCACAGAAATTTACACAGTTACAAGAAATAGTACAAAGTTATAAAATAAAAAAAAATCACTTGCAATTTTGGACTTATCCCATAAAGGGACCTCTTCCAGTCATAGTCAGTGCAGTACTATTCATGTCTTAGAAATCAGATTTACCAAATCTACCTTTTACGTAACAGCATGAATATTTGGCAATGAAAATCGGTGTGAATGCAGTGACAGTCTCGTTCTTCGCAAATCGAGTTATTTTTGATCTAGTTTGTACAAACATTTCTAACGCTATATTTATTTTAACACTTATGGAACAACTCGTTTTTCACTCCTATCAAAGATCTCCATACGTAGAGTGCCGCTGACGCCCGCGCTCGTGATCTGCCGTGTTTATGTAAATATTGCGGATCTGAGTACATTGCGGATCGCAGGACACCACAAAGGATTTTGTGATCAACTTGTTCCAATGTATGTTCCTAATGGCAATCCCCGGCTTACGATTTGTTGAAATAAATAAATACATATCTATAATAAACGTTAAACAAAGAAACACGTTCATTGTAAGTATACCTACATATACATATACAACGGTAACAGGTAGACGCTTAAAATTATTGAGAAACAATAAAAAGGAGCTCCCATTCAACAAACGTAATTTTCAAGCAATTTTTTCGGTCGATTTTAAATATTTGTTTAAATATTAATTAGGTATAAACGTGAATATAAAAAATAAGGTAACAAACGTGATGATGGTACGGAATCCTTCGTGCGCGAGTCCGAATCGCGCATGGCCGGTTTTTTCAAATCAATTTAAAAAACCTTTTAAATGCTATAAACCCGAGGTCATTGTCTTATGGCATGGTCTATCTCAATGATATGTAATATATTATAATACCTACAATATTATCTTATATGTTACCCTGGGATCGTATATAGTGTACCTAAGATGTTCCCACGGTGTGCAAGGTGCCTTCATACTTACCTACCGAATTTCAAGTAAATCAGTCCAATGGATTTTGCATGATGCGTGTTCAGACAGACAAAAAAGAAAATATAGAAACTGCAGATTCGTCATCTGTTTCGAAAACTATATACGAGTATACCACCTATCGCACAAAGTATGAAAAAAATGTTGTCCTTAAGTTTTATGATTTTAAGTATTGATGATATTGATTGTTAAAAAAACGTTTTGGTCGCAGCCGACACATTCACCCTCACAATGCGCGCAAGTATTCGTTGCAAGAGGGCGGCGCGGGCGGCGCGAGACGCGTGTCGCTTGCGCCGGCGCAGGAGCCGCTGCTGGAGGCGGACCGAGAGGGCCGGCACAACCAGCAGAGGGTGAGACACCAACACACACAAATATCACAATCAAACATTTTCTACTGCCCTATCTTTCTAATTAGGTATATCAAAGTAAACAGTTTTTCCGCAGGGTCTTAATTATATTCTAAGTATCTTGCAGAAGTGTAGTGACAGCCTGGAATTTGGTACAATCTGCTCCCAAATGGCAAATTCATCATCAGAAAATAGACGGACCAGCCACTCGTCACTATTTGAATCTCAAATCCATTTATATAGCCATACAGCTGAACTTTCCTTCCGGTCTTTTCCAGACTGTTGACTCTGGCTAGCCTGCAAAGGATATAGACGTGGTAATTTGTATGCATGTATGTAGTGGCTCTATTCCAAAGTGCCGAGAACCACACGGGCAACACATATTATGTAATCCACAGTAATCATTTCTTTGCTTTACCATGTAATAAGACATATTCGAGTGTTTTTTCCAAAAAAACCTCATTGGTAACAATAACACAAAACAAAAAAAGATTTTTTGGAATTGTTGTCATTCTGTTTGGTATGTTATACCTTTAAAACTACTAAAGGTATTTATACATTTTAATTGGTGGATTACATATAATAAGCAGTGTTGTCCAAACTTTTTTTCGTCAAAATCGATAGAAGGAAAAAGAAGTAAAGGTGAATGGGGTGGGTCGACGTTCTTATGTCGTCGTTTGTAATAGCGGAAATATGTTGCGGATACGCATCTTTATACACTTTTTAAAACATTCTTTATCGTTTTTGGTTATAATTTAATGTTGGAAGGAGTATCTATTAAAAACATGTCACTTTCTTTATATGAACGGTGTTTATTAAAATAAGATAATTTTAGTTCTTTCAGGTAAATCATGTATCAAAATGGCAAGGCAAACTATGCCAGTAAAAGCTGGGATAAATAATAAAAAAATATATATATAATATACACGGGACAAACTACACAGATTGAGCTAGCCTCGAACTCAACGATATCATATTTTATGATAAATGCTTACTTATATAGATAAACATCGAAGATCCAGGCCAATCAGAAAGGGTTCTTTTCGCATCATGCCCTGGCCGGGATTCGAACCCGGGACCTCCGAAGTCACAGACAAGCGTACTACCACTGCGCCACAGAGAATAGGTTAATCCTAGTTTTTATTGGCAGTGTTTGAAACTTCATTAGCTCCATTTTGTGTGGTCACGAGATATAAAAACACTAAGAAAATTTTTTGCGGGGGGCTACCGTCATAAAACCCTGTTTTTTAAATCTACTCTAACCCACATACATTGTAGAAGTTGAAACTTCGCTCGCTCCGCTTACATTTTTCATTATTCAAATGTTTTCACTTTCATCTATTTAGTTCCGAAACAATGAAGATTTCAGAAGTAATCATTACCTACTGCTTTTAATGTACAATACTAACAAAAAAGAAAAAATACACGATCTCAATAGCATTGAAAATTATTTACAACAAAAATTAATTATCTTCTAAACTTACCTATTTACAAGCTATTGTTAAAAATTTTAAATTATATTATACACTTAAAGCTTAGGTTTTGCAGTAATCAGGAGCAAATAAAGGATTAATTCATTATGACTTTCGACTTTTATGACTTTATGCTGATCAAAATGATGGTAAAATACATAAGCCTAAATTTATGCCTTAACTTATAGAATATTTCTAATTAAAAAAAAAGCAAACAAAACAAGTATGTCAAAATATTATTATGTCAAAAAATATATACCTAACTCGTTTTTCTTAATTTACAGCAACGAGTTTTTTGGATAAAAAGGATAAAAAGGATAAAAATGTTAATGTTTTTTTGGATAAAAAGGTGAAAACAAGGGGAAAGTGGGTGGGGAGATTTGGCAGGACTTATCTAGATTTCATTATTTGTCTAAATAGAGATAAATAAGCAGCTTCGATGGACTTGGCATGTTTTTTACAGAATGTTTTTTTTATAACTCCTGTATTAATTCATTCGCAACTATTTAAATAAAAAATTACACTCAACACAACAGTAAATGTTCTTTCACGAGGGTCACCTGCACCTTCAGGAATTATGTCTCTTGAAGAGCATCCCGCGCATTACACTGCTGTGCTCGCACAGGTTGGCGACAGCGTTCCTCATCATACCACTCGGGGGCATTTACCGATATCCTGTGCATATGGCAATTGATGTGCACACTCGGACGAACACGGTTTCTGTAACCAAATTATTAAACCGGCATTTTTAACACAGTGATGTTTGTAGGTTTATCGTTATTACACCACTTTAATTTTGTTCCTGTGTTCATTTTGAACATACTATGCCATTTGTAAATAACGACTTTACCAAATAATTCAGTACACCTGATTCACTTGATTATCCGTCTGCGCGACGAAAGTAGGGTATTTAGTATGTTTTAGTAACACTTGCAAGTTTAAGACATACTTATCGATTGACGTAATCATCCAAATTGGCCAAGACGTTTGTAGATAACTACAATGCCATATAAGAACAAATATTATACATATGTACATACCTACCTACAGAGGCTCATAAACACATTACCTACACATAAAACGACAAAACCACAAATATTTTCACTTTCAATATTAGTATGGATTGATATTGTTCGAGTGACATGGGTGTTGTGTTGCACAGAGCACGGTGCAGGTGGGCCGCAAGGACGGCCACGACCGGCCGCAGCACATCCTCAGCGACGCCGCCTTCCGGAAGATGTACGACAGGAACCCCCACTCGGTACGCTCTTCGTTTACACTTCCCTTCTTGGCGTACATGTAGGGAGCACATGCTGCGCTCCGTCGCCCGCGGAGAGACGCCAGAGCTAGCCACGCCGGCGACCGAGCTTCACCTCCATGGTTGGCCAGAGAAGCTGGAAGGACAGGGCAAGTTAGGTATCCATCCTCGCGTAACAGGCTTATATCGATTGGTTAAACGCAATTATCCGAACGTGGTCTATCAGTCTTTATAAGATCGTTGGCTCTGTCTATCCCGCAAGGGATATAGATGTCATTGACAAGTTTTTATTTCCTTTATTACCTGCACTAGCACCCGATCAGTACTAAATATTATTGCTCTATAGCATTAATTCGTTGAGTGATGATGACCTTTTTGTATTGCTGCAACTCGCGCCCTTGTTAATTTGTTATTATATATGTACATTGCAAATCGTGTATTGCAAATCAAATAAATTGTTTATCTATCTAGTATAATGTATGAATGTATCTCAGTTTGTTACCCCGCTTCTTCTGCACTGTCGCCTTGGAAGCGGCAGTAAACTTAGTTTTAAGTAATTTATTTGACGTCAACCAATGTTGTTAAACCATACGTTTTGACAATTATTAAGCGATATGAAATATCCTATAATAATGAATAAAAATTTTGAATTTTGACTTTTATATACATCTCTGCGTGCTCCCGGGTGCACCCTCCACAGCAGGGCGTCGGGGCCCGGGCCCCGGGCCCGAGGTCCGCCTTACGCCCACATTCAACATAATATAAAATAACATTTTATTAAAATTCTAAAGCGACTGAAATGTGTTTTTATCTCTATAGATATCGATAAAAAAAATTAATCTAGCGTTATCTTAATTAAATACTTTTAAGAATGTAAACCGCGTTCAACTCTTATTAAAAGTTTTGACAACGCTCCTAATTAAATAATAATATGTAATCCACCTGTGAAAACCGCGTTTTTCTGAATTTATACTGTACCAGACAGACAGAAATTCCAAAAGATTTTTATGTCTCTGTTACGCTTCTTTAATCGCCCCCATTATTATTATTATTATTAGCCCCTCGCCTTATTGATTCATTGTAATGTTCGTATCTCAGTATCACATACGCATATCATTTCATTTTGATGAAACTTAAACATTCTACATAAACTTAAAAAAAATTGAACTCAGGTTACCCAAACAAAAAAGTACGCATAACCCACCGCTTAATTTCCTGTCATTACTAACAACTATTGCCCACGACTTTGTTTGCTGGAAAAATTACTGAAACAGCTGACCCCCTTTATTGCCCCCTTAGAGGGACGGAATTTTTGTATTCCAGTTTTTTTATTGGACCAAGCCTTATCACATCAAGTAATAGTTTTCGCGTGATGAGAGTAGAAATATACCAACAGAAATTATAAAAACCACAAAAATGAAACATATCAATATCAGCACCTACTGAGATTTGATTATGCAGATGAGATTTCTGGTCAATCTTTATATAAAACATTTGAACATACATATACATACACATTTTCACGTCTTTCAACCTTATGGCGTAGACGGAACCAACAGTCCAGAAAATATAAAAAAGCCTCGTTCAGCTGGATAGGCTTGAGGTTCAGCTCTCGTTGCTTTTCAAGATTCACTAGTTGAAAGCTAGTCACTGGCTGGTCTCACCCAACTTAGCAGCCTCTCCCTTGATTTAGATTGAGCACACGCTTTGTTTTCCCTAACGCGTGCGAGTTTCCCCGCGCAGGTGTTCGTGCAGCTGGACGAGCTGCTGGCGACGGAGGACGGCGAGTCCGAGTGGAAGGAGACGGCGCGCTGGATCAAGTACGAGGAGGACGTGGAGGAGGGCTCGGCGCGCTGGGGGCGGCCGCACGTGGCCTCGCTCTCCTTCCACTCGCTGCTCAACCTGCGGCGCTGCCTCGAGACGGGCGTCGTGCTGCTCGACCTCGAGGAGAAGGACCTGCCCGGCGTCGCCTACAGGTCTCTCCCGACTCATGTACATGCATTGAATCACGCCTCTTGTCGAAGGGAGAGAGACAGAAACTACCTACATCTTTTCGCTCGCCACTATCCCTGCATATTTCTTTCGCTTCATCCACAACTCTCTGCAACAGTACCCGAAACCGCCGCTTGCAGGTTTCGGGTACTGTTGACCAGACCTTTCGCCAGGATGTTCCTAATTTGATCAAGGTACGGTAGTGTAGGCTTTTCCCCTTCAACTTTTCCATTCACAACATCAACCCACATTTCTATTGTATTTTTAAATTTAAATCTTATTCACTTTTTGTAATAGTGTAGAGAGGAAGTGCCCGTTACTTGCCACATAGTCAGGGTCCAATAATTCCGGCAGGGTGGTGGAGAGCATGGTGTCGGAGGGGCTGCTGGAGGAGGACGACCAGCCGGTGGTGCTGCGCTCGCTGCTGCTGCGGCACCGCCACGTGCACGAGGACCGCTCGCTGCTGCACCGGTTCAGCCTCACCGGCCGCAAGCACTCCTCCTACACCAGCCTCCAGGTAAATGCCGAACTAGCTGTTACCTGCGACTTCATCCACGTGGAGATTTGTTTTCTACATTTTGAGAAATAATGGCATATCCACTTCTCCTATGACGGAAATACATTTATGAAGTTATCGTTAGAGCATAAAATGATATACGAGTATGTATGTGTGATGAATAGTCGACTGACAGTCTCAATTGAAAACTGACTAGTATATCAGAGAAAGCCGCATTCAAATCGAAGCAAAAGTTTTCGTGTGATGACAGTACAAACATACGGACAGACAGAAATTCTTAAAATCACATTCTTATTTTTTCTGATGGTTTTTTCATTTTTTTACCAAAATCTTTCAAGTGCAGACATCAGTCAGTTACAGTTTTTCTATTCCTATTACATGTATGGACAGATATGGGGGCAACTTTACCCTAATCCAACGAATTGGAAATAAATTAGAATGAAAACGATTGAAGAGAGTTCTGAATGTGGATGAATTAGTGTAAGAAGTAATTAAGGGATCATGGTTTAATTCATGCCACAGGGGAGCTGTGCCGCCTAGATTTATATTATCAGACAGGAAACACCTAGATACGAACAATAAAAGACCAGGTCAAATGAGACCACGGGGAGACCAAAAATGAGTTGAACCAGGGCGGAAGAAGAAAATATACCTATATCCATAGTGACAGGTAATGTTACCGAGGTTCAGCAGAATATAAATAAATACTGCAGTCACATGAAACTGTTCGTACCTGGGACCACTTAAAGAGACGGAGTAGTCCTGTTCCGGAGCGCCAAGAACCACACAACAAAATTTTAATCGCTGGAAACTCAATGTAAAGTTTTACCTATATTACATATGCAACAAATCCACAATATTTTATGAAGTATAGCATCAATTATATTAAAGGTGTTTTATGTAAGTAGGTATATATATATATATATATATATTATTTAAAGTATTTTAATACTTTAACTTTAGATGTGTAACACATACATAAAAACATAAAATGATAATAATTATGATGTTTAAATAACTTGTCAAAATTAAAATAAATATAGTCACGTCTATATCCCTTACAGGGTAGACAGAGCCAACAGTCTTGAAAAACCTTGTAGGCCACATTCAGCTATTTGGCTTAAATAGATTCAAAGAGTGACAGGTTGCTAGCCCATCGTCCAAAAAAAGAATCCCACGTTTAATAACCTATCCCTTAGTCGTCTTCTACGACATCTATGTGAAGGGATGGAGTGGTCCTATTCTTTTTTGTATTGGTGCTGGGAACCACACGGCACCAATAAAAAAAAAGGCTGAGCAGAATGTGCCTGAATGTATGATGTTTTTCCTCGCCGTAAGAGCATCTGTTAGTATTCAAACTGATGTACATAACTTTGAAAATAGTCATTTGTACATGGCTGATGTGGGATTCGAACTCCATCATAATGGGGTCCAGTTTTGCGGAAACATTAAAAAATTTATAATTTATACATAAAAATATCCTAAGCACATGACCTCGATTTTTCCTTTGTAAAACTAATGAAGTAGAAGGAAATGATTTATTGCCGTACATGTGTACAAAGACCTGTTAAATAACAAAAGTTGATAATAATGTGCTAATCCATCAGTATCAAATGTTCTACTTATATGGACATGACTGTTCTTGTCATTCCTCCAAGCGGTTGTGAACGAGCGTAATTAGCATTATAATAATTGAATGTGAAGAGCAATAAATGGGCTTTGACTAAATGCCTGCGCAGGCGCCGACGACACTTGCTCAGATGTCACGGGACAGATGAATGCGCATAATTTTGTTGATTTCTATGGTTAAACTGGGAAATACCCTTTTAGTTTTGTGTTTGACATGATAAAGAATGAGTGCGGATTAGACGCGCTACCGGCGCGATAGCGAATATCTGTGGGACCGGCCCGTATCGGTATGATAAGGTTTCGGCGGAGCGCCGGCAGGCAACTCCGCCGCCAAGGCCGCGCCGGCGCCGCTGTACCGATAATGGGCAGGTTATTAAAAAAAATTAGTTTCGCTACGTAAGCAGTAACCTTTCCGAACAGAGAGCATAAGCCGGCCATTAAGTGCTTTTGCAGCGCTACATTTCTCGAATTATGTTTCCAACATTGTTTCTACCATGTTCACTGTCAAACTCTGTAAATCCTCTTTATTAATTAAATTCGGAATCCGATATTCGTCTTAGATTCCAGAGGTTTTATTAAAATCATCTCTCAGGTTCGTCTCCAGCAGATACGGTCATGGTTTCTACACAAAGTCTGTAAAATATTCCGACTTCCGCAATGAAACTTGCCGAGTACCAATCAAATCAAATTGTTTTAATTTTTTGTTAAGGTTTTTACATATTTCTTATTATTATCATTGCCATTATCTTACAACGCTAACGTATACTCGTAGATTTGTACTCTGGGGAAAAGTCGCGTTAATATTTTTCATAATGAAAAAATTGATGAATAGTGTCTACAAACTGAGGATAGGAAGGACTTAGATTCAGACCAGAAGGAAACGATTTCTCCTCATAAGCCCACGCTATACCAACGTCGCGGGTCGGGCTGATGGCGCTTTCTGCCCTCAACAGCACACCTACCTTTTTTGATTCGCAACAAGTTCTCTATACATAGTTCCTTATCGTGGCTGACAGTCACATTACGCCTCGCTTAGCTCTGACATCGCAAAATGGTCGGCCGATCTTTAAACCCCTAACACCCTTTACCTGTTCTTGTGTCAAAAATATCGTAACGGTTTGGTGCACGCAGTCGCTGTGGGTGGACGAGGGCGCGGGCGCCGCGGGCCGCGCGCGCTGCTCGGCGTGCTCGGCCGCGCCCGCCGGCCGCCGCCACTCCGCGCACCTCATCGTACGACCGGTTGCTTCACTCCCAGCCACGCGCACACCACGTGCTCGCCGCTTCCTCATTCGTGCAAGCGACGATCTACATGCTCAGAAAGAAGGGACACACGCTTCACTGCAGCATTTTCTCCATAAAATTAGTTATTATGCCATATGTGTAATTCTTTGGCAACCTAAAAAAGAGAAATTAAAGAATGTGATACAATAACAATACAAAATAGTTGATTTAAAAGTTGGGAATTGATAATTGAATTAATTTGCTTAGTCATGACGACTAAGTTAAAAAGATACGGGCAGACGAATGAGGAAGTGTTGCATACTTTATTAGTGTTTTTGTGTGGCCATATACAAAATGTTACTTAGCGTAGCTTCAGAGACGCATCGCTCATTCAAACGCTCGCAACGAGGACGCGCGGGCGCCGACAGCCCGCCGCTGCACCGGCTGCTGCGGCGGCTGTTCGCTGACAGTGATGACGCATTTGTCTCATCAGCTCGCCCTCGGATCCATTGGGATGTAACCGAGGGGGAGCAGTCGTGTGCTCATCTCAGACGCCGGCAGCCCGCAGAGGCTGCGCCTGCTCTCAGCAAGCGTGGCTCACTAATCCACACCATTCAGTTATTTTTGTTTGTTTATAACTAGAATTATGTTTCATTTCAACCATATCTAGCGGAATTATAATTTATGATTTGTTGCTCTTAAAGTCATCTCTATTTTCGCTTATAGATTTAGTGTAAATATTGTACGAGTATTTTATTGTGAGTAGTTTTCGAGAGTATCATATCTAAAACTACAGTTTTGTTGAGAAATGAGCAACACTACACTGTTGCTCATTTCTTCATGACTTCACTTTTAAATGCACGAACATTTTGGCAGTGACTGTTTGTTTGGTGTTAAAGCCGTTAAGGATTTACACACTTTCATTTCTGGAATGTCAGTCTAGAGGTCCCTGTGCATTTGTTAAAAGATATGCCTGTACGCACGAGAACATATGTTTTGACATAGGTATAACTACTTACGATAGATTATGATGAACTTTCACGAAATTAACAAAACAATTTCATTTAGGTAGGTACTATTTATAGCGTTGGACTTAAAAGAATACCGCGAGTTGAATGATTTAAGAATAACTTAATCACGAAGTTCTGAACAGGCGTATCGATGGAGATTAATCACATAGAGTACTATAATTACGAGTATAACTGAGATTAAACGCCTAAATTATCTCGGTTGATCGAATAGTCTGACAAATGTAGATTAGGATTTACTCGGGACTCTAGCTTGGCATCGAAATGAACGTTTCAGTTCTGCATGAGAATTACAAACGTAACGTTATTTGTGTTTGATCAGAATGAAAAGGTAAGGCTCGGTCCGCAGAACCTGTCGGAGCAGCGGCGGCGGCGCAGCTCGTACGCGCTGCCGGCCGACAAGGAGCGCAAGAAGTCGTCGGCCGCCGGCGACCTGCGCGAGGTGGAGTACCTGGCCGCCGCCGCCGCCGCCGCCGCGGCCGAGGGCTCGCAGGACGAGCTGCGCCGCGGACACCACGACTCCATCCTCAAGCGCATCCCCGAGGGCGCCGAGGCCACCACCGTGTTGGTCGGCGCCGTCGGGTTCCTCGCGCAGCCGACGATCGCGTTCGTGCGGCTGGCGCAAGGCATTCCCATGCCTTCCATCACCGAAGTGCCCATTCCGGTGCGCTTCATGTTCATCCTGCTCGGGCCGAGCGGGGCAGACCTCGACTACCACGAAGTGGGTCGCTCCATATCGACGCTCATGTCGAACCCGTCGTTCCACGGGATCGCGTACAAAGCGGACGACCGGCGCGACCTGCTGTCGGCTATCAACGAGTTCCTGGACGACTCGATCGTGCTGCCGCCCGGGGACTGGGAGCGCCAGGCGCTGCTGCCGTTCGAGGAACTGCGGGCCAAGAGCGAGCTGATACGGAAGCGCAAGCGGGACGCCCTGGAGCGCAAGCGCGCCGCCGCCAGCGCGCCGCTCAGCGAGAAGCAGGCGCTGCTGGAGGCCGAGCGCGCCGCGCCGCCCGACGACGACGACCCGCTCAAGCGAACAGGCCGACTTTTCGGTGGTAAGTGCGTTTGTTTACTTTCTTTATAAAAATTACATGGATGTGTTTTTAAAAAGATGTAAACAAAACCTTTGCATAAACTCCAAACGAATGTGTAACTAGCGACCCACTCCGCTTCGCACGGGTAGCATGTACCTATACATAATCGTTCATTCATGATTCATTTTATATACTGTTTTTATTAATGAAGACCTGTAATTTTATAAGCTAATGATTGTAACGTTTCTTATTGTTCAACCAAATATATAAAATAAAAAAAATTTGAAATCTGCCCCTCTTGAATCATGATCATCGTCATCATCAATATCCGTTGTGTAGTTTTAATCTTAGCATATACTTATATACAGGCATAGCACTATACGCGGGAAGCGACTTTGCTTTATACTATGTAGTGATAGCATTTTGTGTAAAATGTAGGACGTCATTAGTAACCGATAGAGCCGCTTTCCGAAGAGGTTCAAGTTAGCCGCGACTCCGGGCTGGGGCACTTCCCGCCGCACGGTGCAGGCCGGTAGCGGGATGGAACTTGACACTAATTGAGGAAAATGATAACTGTACTTGAGACGTTATAAAACTGTTTTTCAAGTGTCAAGGCACAGGTTTAAATCACTCTTGTTTTTTTACAATAGGTTGCGTTAACCGCTCTTACGGTGACTTTAACGGGAGGTGGTTCTAGTTTTGGTTCATATAAACCACCCAATCGGCATTTGCCTCGTTACTGTACAGATAAACAATATGTTTTTCGGATTCGGTACCAGTCTAGTAGCACCCCTGTTGCTTCTTTTTATATTTTCAATGTAAAGAAGTGACTCTTCTACAGATTTGTTACGAGTATAGATATAGCTAGCTATGTTGTTTTGAATATTTATTAAGTCTTTTAGCAACAGTCAGTGAATGCGGAAGTCTCTGATTTTAGGTGCCATATAATATAACCTACTCTGAATTATCTATCTGCGTTGTAAATTAGATACCTACACCTCGGTCGAGAATTCCAGAATGTTTCAATGAGTGGTTGTGCTCATTGCTTGACGTAGTTCGGCTGCCTACTGCCGTCTCGTCTTCGACAACGTACTGTTGAATAAACACGGAGATAATTTTTACAACTTTGAAACCAAATGTAAACATAGACGTTTAATGCAACAATAAAATGTTATTTACACATTAAACAGATTTTTTACTGACTAATATTAAATAAACAGGGAAGTAGTCGTTGTTACTGGTAATCCAAACTAATTATGATAATAACGGGCTAATGTTAAACATTATCTAGTAACGATGGAATTTTTTAGTTTTTCGTAAAAAAATTTGATTATGTGCTCGTTGTTTTTAGCCAGATACTGTGACTAACTTTTTGATACTTGATCAAGGTACGTGTAATATGCGGTAATGTTAACAAAATGGTGGACAAATTGTTGTTCCAGGCGTGATCCGCGACATCAAGCGCCGCTACCCCCACTACCTGTCGGACTTCCGGGACGGGCTGAACGGCCAGTGCGCCGCGGCCGCCATCTTCATGTACTTCGCGGCGCTGTCTTCCGCCATCACCTTCGGCGGACTGCTCGCTGAGAAGACTTACGGGGCCATCGGCATATCCGAAACACTGGTGACTCATTCTATACTCATCATTTACTTCGGAAACAAATGTTTTCAGTTTATAGTTATTTAAAATACATACATACATACATATCGTCACGTCTATATCCCTTGCGGGGTAGAAAGAGCCAACAGTCTTGAAAAGACTGAATGGCCACGTTCAGCTATAAAATAAATAAATAAATATATACGGGACAAATTACACAGATTGAGTTAGCCTCGAAGTAAGTTCAAAACTAGTGTTACGAGATACTAACTCGGCGATACTATATTTTATAATAAATACTTATATAGATAAACATCCAACACCCAGGACAATCAGAAAAGGTCTTTTCTCATCATGCCCTGGCCGGGATTCGAACCCGGGACCTCCGGTGTCACAGACAAGCGTACTACCGCTGAGCCACAGAGGCCGTCTATTTGGCTTAATGATAGACGACTCGATCGAGTCCCCAAAGCATAGCAGAGGATTGTACAACCGGGAACGCGCGATGACGAGGAAAGGCGAGGTGAAATGAGTGTCGATGTGCAGGTGTTCACGTGCGCCGGCGGCGTGGTGTTCGCGCTGCTGGCCGGGCAGCCCCTGATGATCACGGGCGCGACCGGCCCGCTGCTGCTGCTGGACGAGTCGCTGGCCGGCTTCTGCCGAGCGCAGGGCATGGACTTCCTCGCGGCGCGCATGTACTGCGGCCTCTGGATGATCGTGATCGCCCTGTGCGTCGCCTCCGTCGAGGGGAGTGTGGCCGTCAAGAAGATCACCAGGTGAATATACATCAATTTTCATGATTCCATGTTTCATGATAAAACAAAACGGCTCTAAAGATTTCGTTGAAATAAAGGTATGGACCTCTATTTCAAATTTCACCCATATGGACGCTTGGTGCTTATGACGTTAACGTGATTTATGGTATTATTTACTTTCGTGTAGATTCACGGAGGATATCTTCGCGTTTCTGATATCACTGATCTTCATATCGGAGCCCATCACGGCGACCATCAACGTGTATCGAGCGCACCCGCTGCTGGAGTACTACCCGTTCGTCAACACCACGGCGACGCCTCTCAATGCCACGGCGACGCTGCTCAACGCCACAGCGACACCGCTCAATGTCACTGATTCGATCATGGGTAATCTATACATATAATAAATCTGTAGAAAGGTCAATTCAGTACATTGAAAATATTGAAAAAATAAATAGCAGGGGTGTTACTGGGTCGATATCAAACCCAAATATGTGATTAAAAAAAAATTTGTCTGTCTGTCTGTATGTTCAGGCATCACGTGAAAACTAACGGACGAATTAAAAAATTATGCGTTCGTGCAATAATGCACTGCAGGCTATTTGTATGTACCATACAAGTAAAACACGGAGCCACAGGCACATTCGAGCGATCTTATATTATTTAATGATGTGGGGTACAGTGCACCCGCTCGCAGTCGTGGGTTGATGTGTATGCGCTCGCCTCGCAGGGTACGCGCCCGGCGCCCCGCGGCCCAACACGGCGCTGTTCTGCACGATGCTGACGCTGGCCACCTTCACCATCGCCTACTACTTGCGCATCTTCCGCAACGGCAAGTTCCTCGGCCGCAGTGTAAGTTCCACCACTATTTTGTTAAGTTTAATCGTAAGGCTTTAGTCCCCATTTGTGTCCTCTTAGAACACCTAGTGATCTTGGAGTGAGTAAGTCAGGTTCTTACATGAGCAGTGATTACCGTCTAGCCAAATTTTAGCGGAAAGTTCCCCCGCAGTACTTAGTCCTAAATATTAGTACACCTTAAATTGAGCTAGTGGTTGTTGATGGAATGTGATTGTGTGCAGGCTCGCCGCGCGCTCGGCGACTTCGGCGTGCCCATCGCCATCGTGCTCATGGTGGGCGTGTCCGCGGGCGTGGGCGTGTTCACGGAGAAGCTGCGCGTGCCGGCGGGGCTGAGCCCCACGGCGGCGCGCGCCTGGCTCGTGCCGCTGAACCCCGGCCTGCAGACCATCCCCGCGTGGGCCGCGCTGGCCATGGCGCTCCCCGCGCTCATGGTCTACATCATTGTATTCATGGAGACGCACATTGCCGAGTAATCAATCATCTTTTATTTGTGATGTGATGTTACAATTATTATATTAAGTGCTCTGCTACCTGCCTATCGGCGTACAAATATGTAGGAATTTTAAGTCTAAAATCATCGAATTAGTACTCTTAACGTAATTCATCTAAAAATTTTATAAAAACTTGTCTAATTACATCTCTTATCTTTAATGTTGTGTCATACAAAATATAAGAGTTTTTATCAATCTTGCTAAGCATGCTTCGCGAATAAATCTAATGCATATGCGAATGTACTAATGCGAATCATTTGAAATAAAATACTGAAATGTTTGCGATGCCAGGATGAGGGTATTGTGTTTCCAGTGTTTTCTTGTAGGTATGTGGATTTGTATGTTCACTGCTATATTCAAATGCAAATAAGACCCAATGCATTAAGTTTACACTTTCCAATGTGCGGCAGGCAAATGTGGATATTAGTATAAGTAGTAAAAGATTAGATTTTGTTGATAGTACTACTTTCTTAGGAATAACATTAGATTCAAATTTGAAATGGCATGCTCACATTTTGAAATTTTCTAAAAGTCTTAGTTCTGCAGCATACGCTATTTTGAAAATAAAACAACCTATTCTATTCTATTCGACATGACATTTATTTTGCTTTTAAAAAAAGGTAATGAAATTGAATGTAATGATCCAATTGTTTGTCGTTTCCAGACTGATAGTGGACAAGCCGGAGCGGGGGCTGCGCAAGGGCAGCGGCTTCCACATGGACATCGTGATCATGTCGCTGGTGAACGCGCTGTGCGGGCTGTTCGGCGCGCCGTGGCAGTGCGTGGCCACGGTGCGCTCCGTCAGCCACGTGGCCGCGCTCACCGTGCTCTCCACCACGCACGCGCCCGGCGACAAGCCCTACATCGTGGAGGTCAAAGGTGCGCGCGCGCTCTGCTGCCAACGCCTTTATATTGATCAATAGGATCCTGAACAAAGTTTATAAGGTAATGATTTGGATGCAGAGCAACGGCTGACGGGGCTGCTGGTGTCGGTGCTGGTGGGCGTGTCGGTGGCGGCGGCCGCGCTGCTGCGCCGCGTGCCCATGGCCGTGCTGTTCGGCGTGTTCCTGTACATGGGCATCTCGGCGCTGGGCGGCATCCAGTTCTGGGACCGGTTCATCCTGCTCTTCAAGCCCGTCAAGCACCACCCGCAGGTGCCATACGTCAGAAGGGTACGGCGACTCATCTTTTATACTAATTCTGATCCCGCATTAGATTTTTTAGAAAAACACAAACCATTTTTACTTCATTAAGTCTTGCCTGTCTCTGTGCCAAATGTCAACAAAATCGTGTAGTTTAGTTGATGTAGAACTTGAGCATTAAAAGCATATAGAGACAGACTGTCAGAGTAGAGTTTATTTCTATACATATATTTTAAGAGAATACATTTGTGTAAAAAGAAAATAAAATAGACCTTCAAGAGTAACAAAGGAAAGTTGGTCGCGGGGGGACTGCGGGTAGCAGCAGTATTAGAAGTACGTTGTCGCCGGCAGGTGCCGACGCTGAAGATGCACCTGTTCACGCTGGTGCAGCTGGCCGGCATCGCCGTGCTGTACGCGGTGAAGGGCTCCCGCTTCTCGCTCGCCTTGCCCTTCTTCCTGGTGCTGATGGTGCCGCTGCGGCTCTCGCTCGGCTTCTTCTTCACGCCGCTCCAGCTCCGGGCGGTTGGTATCGCTCAACGTGTCAACAGCCTGAGCCTACCTTTCAAACTTGATAACCATCTAACACATCTGATTCCAAATAGGACCACTCCATCTCGTTTCCATGGATGTCGTAAAAAGCGACTAAGAGACTTGGGATTCTTCTTTTGGGCGATGGGCTTGCAATCTGTCACTATTTGAATCTCAATTCTATCACTAAGCCAAATAGGTGAATGTGGCCTATTATAGCGGGGCGAGATTGAAAAGTAAAAGCCAACTACGGGATAACAAATTTTACTTCGGTAACATATTAATATAATAGTTAAACACTATATCCTATATATATATAAAATACTAGTTACATACAACAGGATTGAAGAGAGCATTTTTATTCAGGCTTTATTATTCGTTTAAACATGATAGTTTGTAAAAGTTATAGCGACGAATCATTATAGGCTTAACCTATTTATTTTGATTTCCTAAGTATTCCATAATATTATGATTGGGCCGTGCTAATTCATTCTGAGAGGTTGTATTTCCTATCCTATCAGGCTTAGAAGTAAACTGGTGTTGCCTAGACCAAAGTTTGGGCGGTAACGTATTTGCTAAAGTTTTTATTGGCCGCCTTGCAGCTGGACGGCGCGCAGAAAGACGTGGACTTGGACGACGAGCCCGACTTCTACGAGGAGGCGCCGCTGCCGGGCTAGGCGCTAGGCGCCGTCCGCCGCACTTTATGTACTGTAAATTATTGATCAAAATATTTTTTCAGTATTGTAACAATTAAGACAAGTAGGTATTTACTTAATAGTATTTATACAGATATATATATATATATATATATATATATATAAGAATGAAAATATTTATTATATTAAAGAATTTTATTTGAACGGAGTAAATACTTATGAACGTGTACGGGCACTATTTTCCTAATGATAAAAGATTTTAGTTATACCTTGACCATTCGTTTATTTTGTTTTTGACAACTGCCGCTGCAAATATGTATGTTCAACGAAATATTAGACATTCATAAAAATCAACTTTTAAAAACGTCCTTAAAAATATTCACAATGTATAATCACATCCATTATTCTTCCTCCTGGTTTAGTCCCGGTTACATCCTCACCACTCTGGAGGGATGCCCTGGGTAGCCCTTGACCTTAGGGCCGCGATTGGCGAGTGAGGTCTTACACGAAGCAACTTAACCTTTGCTGGGAACCTAACCCGTATTGGATCGATCATGTTTTCCAATCCAGTTACCTGAATGTGCAGGTTTCCTCGTGATATTTTCCCTCATCGCAAGAGCATCGGTTAGTATTCAAAGTAATGTGGATCACTACGAAAATATTTTTTGTTTAAATAAGTAGCTAATATTTGTAATCAGTTACGTAGATTGGAACGTCACCGGTTGCTCGTGCTTGACAAATGTTATTAGCCATGTTTTACTGCAAGTTACTGAATCGATTTGATGCGATTAAAAACTTAAAACAATGTACAATGTAATTTAAATACTACCTAAGTATACCTATCTACTTATGCAACACACATTGGAGCTGTAATTCAAAATATTTTTGTTATCAAAGGAGAATGTTACAATTTCTTTAAAAAAGATTTTAACATATTCGACAAAAAAATATTCTTAAATCGATATAACGTTTGAAGGATGTGAAATCAATTGTGGTAAAAAATGGCATCGGTAGCTAATATTACAACACTAAATGAGTTGTCAAAATTAAAATAAATGGTTGGACAAGATATATACCTATATAGTTATTATTTATAAGGAGGAAATTAATAAACCTATAATTAAGTGATATTGTTGTACAAATTAAGAAAGCGGTGGACACCGCGATTCGTACGGGTCAGGTCAGCCTCGCGGTCTCGAGCTATGATATAGCTGAGACGTGGCGATGATAGCGATATAATGATATCGCACGTATGTGCATTCATAGTGTTGTCAACTATTGGCCGGGTTGAAGCTTATAAATGTGATATTAGAAATGGCTGTGCGACTCCATCCTGTTAACGCTCGTAATGCAGCATTATGTAGTGTAAGACACTAGCGTATAGTCCGGGCGTGGGCGTGCTCAGAGCAGAGGCCCACGCGCCGGCATTCTACTCGTTGAAGGGACGAACCAATGCTCAATTTGTTTTACATTTAATTCAATAAATTTACTTTGTTTCCGAACCAAAGTATTGGCGCCAAAGATTTGTACTTAATGAGAATTGTCGAAAGTCCCTGGGTGTTTTAAACTTTTAATATTGAGGCTGTTTTAATATGCATATTGTAATAGCTTGTTTCATTTCCTCGTGTAAGTCAAATAAACAATCTGAAACAAGTCTGAAAGTGCTGGCTTGTTTTCAGTGATCAATGTTACCCTTTGAAATTATATATGTGTTTTTCCTGGGCAGATCAAGTTAAGATCAGCACGTAATTACTTGCCCTGTTGACCTCCAAAGCTGTTGAGTTAGAGGTAGCTTAGGTCGCTGGTATTCTTGTGTATACATGTATATGTATACATGTAATATATTTCACAATATATCACATGTACAGAAAACCTTGTACGAGCCATACCTACTACCTGAGTAACGATCCAAACAACAATAGCAATGGAAACAACCTGTAAGCAATCCCGAATACAAAGAGATAAGTCCGCCTTTGTGCGTCTGTTTTATAAGTTTATATCAATGATTGTAGGTACTGCATCTATCTTTAATGGAAAATGAACAGTCTACAAATACAATATACAAGTACCTAAACATAATGGTCTCAATTTAAAAAATATTTTAATGTAGGTACATTAATTTCTCGTGTCAGCATATTATAGTCAAGTGTGGTGTTGGTGCCACACATTGATGATTCCCACGTGCTAATAAACAAACCACCAAATTTCTGCTTTTCATTTCTCTCCGCCATTGCCATTACACCCTGTCCATTCGATTGTTTGACAGCTGCCGCTGCAATCACGTACTACTTAGGTAAATGTTTAACATGAAAAACAACTTTTTAAATCCGTTGGTAAAGTATACTCAGATTGTAAAACAACATTTATCTACCAACATTGTTATTCAATGCTTTTAAAAGACTCAGTTTTAAACTGGCGAATTCTGATAGCCTTTATGTTCGTGACGCAGCAGATGAAATGCAAAAGGGCCGCCGGCGCTGATACGGCCAAGTCTTGCAGAAGCCTGTCTGAGGAGCATATATCTAGTAGCAGATGTCTTAAGGGGTAGACCGATAAAAGATAGCGGTCCTACTAGCACAAGTACAGCTGCAAATTGTTGTCATCCCAGATTCGTGTTTTTATGACAAAACAAAGAAAATAAAATCGGTTGTCTGTAAAGTCGGTTTACTGACGATAGTTGAACGTGACAACGTCTTAAGAAAACACTGATACACCACATTCACTTTTCACTGCACTTGATACTCGACCAAAACATGCAAATGTACTATAGTATAGCAGCTGTCCACGCAGACGCATCGCTCATCGCAGTCGATTGTGCCTCTTTGTCGCTCGTTCCGCGCTCTCGCTTCCACTTCAAGCCTTACATGGAACGCCTCAGAGCGAGGTAACGCCGTCACGTCAATAATACGATTCGTAAAACGTACGAATAATGTTTCCGTTTGTCATATTGTTGCAAAAATCATGGCACTATTAAGCATATTTTCTCAAATTACTGCAGGCACATATCTGTTGCTCCTGGTACAAGGTTCTCGTCTGTTGAACATTACTACTATTGGTTGAACAAAGCTTCCGGCAGGGGGCGTTGCAGCAGAGAACAATATATGTGCGGCACTTTGTTCTCCTAGTAGGAACTTTCTGTATCTGCGGGTCATGCCACCACCAAGTCGAGCAAAAAAGGAACGCGGCTTCACCAGAACATTCTCATTGATTGACTTAAGTAAAGTATGTAAAAAAACTACGAATTAAAATAATATTCAAATATTTATTTAATTTGCCGCTAATAATATGACAAGAGAGGAGATATCTAGTAGAAAAGTATAGAATCCTTTGGAAACTTAACGTTGTTAAACTTAACATTTGTAACTGGGCAGTAATACTCCCAAAATATAATAGCCACATCAACAGTTACTTAAGCATTATGACTCTTGTTAAACTTAACATTTGTAACTGGGCAGTAATACTCCTAAAATATAATAACCACTTTACAAAAATTGGATATGAATTTATAATACGTAATGAACTTAATTATTTCACACCAAAATTACTAGTATTGAGTGTCGCCTGCTATGAACATGGGTATTGTTTCTCCGATAATTGTCCGAAGACCATAGAAATGATAGACATCAGGGGAAGGATCCGTCCAGGTCACGATGGGGTCATATTGATCCGGAGTCTCGTATCCTGATACAACTGATATCTCACCGTTATTATGCCATATCCAAAACATAAGATAACGGTTTATTTTCCAATCCAGCTTACAACCGACTTCCTTTACTACTTCGTAGTTTTTGCTAATTAAACAAGTACTGCCCTCATAGGCTCCTATATGTATCTGAAAAAGAAACAATAAAAAATCCTTGTTACCTGTTCAACATAACAAAAGAGCCTCTACGTGTTTTATTTATATCCCCACGCAAGCTTCTCAAACATCCGGGGTGTATAAACCCGTGAAATCTAAGAGGGTATTATGTAATAATTTTTTTATTTTTCAATTTAAATAATACAAGTTTTTCGCAATTCCCACGGGCTATAGTTTTTACCGGGATGTATGATTTTATGTCATTTTTCAGACCCAACAGCCAACAGTCTTGAAAATACTAAAAGGCCACGTTCAGCTGGTAAGGCTCAATGATGGATTTTAAATTCAAATAGTGACAGGTTGGTGTCACGCCATACACCACCGGGCGCATGCGCGACGTCCCGTCTCCGTCTCCGTCGCCGGCGCCGGCACGGCACTCCACCATAGTATCTCTATTCCGTTTGTGAGCCCGCCACCTACGCTTGTCCAGTGCACAATGTTAAGTATAATGAGCCTTAGGCCATGATAGTTTAAATTCAAGCATCTTGAATTTTCTTTAGCAACAGCTCCAACAATTTTCCTTGTTCGATCACGAACACTAGCAGAATAATACAAGTTGACCATTTGAAGAATTGCTTGCGTTAGGGGTTAAAAGAGTTTTATTAACATGCCTGAAGTGGTCAGCTCACCAATATATTCGGCTGCGAGACCACGTCCACCGTAGTCAGCAGAACAAAGAACTCCCGGTACATCCCTCCTTCCAGGAGCACTCCGAACTGGATGGGTTCGCTTTGGGCCATGAAGAATTTGTAATGGGACTCAACAATGACATAGCCTAAAATAACACGTAATCATTACGTTAACGAGGAGTTCCTCGGATGACAGGTGACATGTGCTTACAGAGATCAACTAATCATTGTCCTTTCATGCATTCGCGCTCTTCCTACCCCTACCTACCCTCTGAGTGAAGTATGTATTATGTATTCCCTTTCGAGTACTTTCCTTAAATAAAGCTATTAGGTTCAAAGTCGACCTGTATCCACACTATTAACAAATAGAGATCAAAATTGTATATTTGTATGTTTGTATCGAATAAACTGAAAATCTACCTATTGAACCAATTCTGTTCTTCAATTACAACTGTATGTAATTAAATACACGACTAACATTATATGAAAGGTTACAATGAATATATTTTACTTACTAACTGTTGTAAGTATTTGTAGCTGTTTTAATATGCGTGAAATCAGAAATGAGTTAAATATACGTTGAGTGTGTGCGTGGCGTGGGTATGTTTGTGTTTGTGTGGGTGAGAGATGTACAAGTGGGGCATGAAAAGAAAGAGAAAGTTGAGAACTGATTTTGTGAACATCTGAGTTGTGGGCTACAAGTCTCAGTCCTCACATGGAGTAAGGTTCCTTTACCAGCGGGTATATATCTCACTCTAGGTGTAAACTCGTTCCAAACGTCTGACCTGACGTAGTTGAATGTGTGCCAGGTATTTCATCGTAGTGGTGTTTTCGACCTCCACTTTTAAAGGCTCCATCTGATGAGAGAGAATGGAGTTATTTAATTAATTAAGCGTTGATGGACGAGCTGTGAAGGTAGCCGACACTAGCATAGGGTCGTGCCCTGCGGCCGCCACTCTGCGAACAGACGGTCTGCCTGAAATGTCCCGATAACGGGAAGTGCGGCCCGGGTGCTGTCGGCTACGAAAGGCAACTACGGTCAACTTTTTATTAAGTCCGATAAAAGAAACGTACATGTTGTCACGTCTTTCGAGGTCCACGCCCTTTGCAGGGTGGACAGAGCCAAAAGTCTGTACAGCTCAATAATGGAATTAAAATTCAAATAGTGACAGACTGTTAGCTACAAGAAACGTTATGACCACAACTAAGTCCCACTGACGTTTTAATAACATTATAAAACACGAAACTGGCCCTGCAAAAGTTATCACACCTGTGGCATACCTACAACAGTTATCAGATATAATTACAAGGAAATAAAAACAATGTAAATTATATTTCATATCTTGTTATTTGTAACTTTTTCTACTCGTAATACTGTTTAGTTTGAATGGGAATTTATGTTTCCTGATAATAAACTACATATTTGAAAACAATTAAACTTTCATTCCCTTTGAAAGCTGTGTGTTTGAAGCACCACACTCGTATTGCTAACAACGCGTTTTCCGCACCAGCTCCAGCCGGTGCCATCAGTTCGCATCGTGTTCGTCGGTAACAAAAGGAGAGAAACCAACCTTCGGCAGCGCTGCCCGAGAGCCCGCCCGCGGCGCCGCCACTCACTTGTTCCCGACTTCGCAGTTGTCGGGCTCCATCTGTAGAGTTGAGTTAGGTTCATGCCAATACCATTTCTAAAGTTTAACAATTGAATATTTACCATTAACTTACTAAATATCCGCCAATTTGCCCACTTAGCATAACAATATCCTGTTACTGGTTTGAAGTCGGGGCTAGATACATTCGTGTAAATAATTACTGTACTCTCTTGGCCTAGGGTGATAATATTGTCTTCCCATTTCACCCAGAATCTAGTGAAGGACTGGTTGGTAAGTAACAGCGCTGTTTCTAGCTGCTTGGTTTCCCGAACGTGCATCGTGGTCTCATATCCTTCTTCTCTTTCCGTTATATCAACTTGTTTGATCGTGTCGTCAATGGTGATCTGAAATGTACGCCCTTAACATAATACTTGTGATCTTTCACCCCCGGCTTCACACATAAACTAGCTGCTGCCCGGGGCTTCGCTCACGGACATTGTTAACGCAAATCCTAAAGGTAGGTAGGCAAAGGTAAAGGTATAAGATACAAATGTTCTCAGTACTCCTAAAAGCTGTAGCGGTGCTTTGGATAACCTGCCCGCGAATTCGTACGCACAATGAAACAAATAACAAAACAAAGGATGGCAGACGACGGCAGAGCCGCCTCCATATGAGCTCTGCTTGGCGAGCAGGGACAGCACTTGAGGCTTGAGGTACACATATTTTACAAATATGGTACTTATATGCAAGACAGGGAATATAATGAATATTGCTTATAAAACTATACAATTTTAAACTTAATACACAATAACATTTAATATAATATTTTTCTTTTAACCGTAGTAAAGGCGGTAATTCAATGCTCCACGCAAACAACGTCGAGGGCACAGCTAGTAATTATTTAATTAATACAAAAGGAAATATTCATTTAAAATATGAAATTCATTATAGTCCAGTATATTATGGCTTCTTTAAACGTTTGCGCACAGTGCCTTTGTTCCAGATTCTTCGTGGGTGAATTAAATCCATTAATATTATAAACATTACTAATAATAATAAAAGTATCAATGCGAAAGTGAGTTTATTTTTTTGTTTGTTCTCTCTTCACAGATTTTATTCTGAACCAATCTTCTTGAAATATCACGTGCATATATATATATATAATTAAGAGTCTGGAGAAGGACATAGCGTACCTTTCATCACAGTAAATAGGTACAGTTCGTGGCTTTAAATTTAAATTCGTAAATTTAGATGACGCTCAATTAACGCAGGCGAAGCTGCGGGTTAAAACTAGTAAAATAAATAAATAACTGTATAATTACCCTCACGTATCGAGAATTAGAATTTAGTATTGTGTGTGCAGTATGAAGATAGACGTGCGCCTTGTAGGGTTCTTCGGCCTGTATCGGCTGCGTGGTTTGCAGCTCAAATTCGAACCCGCCTTTTGTTTGCTCCGCTTGCTCCAGCTGGAACCCTACGCCGTAGGGAGCAGTTTTCTCAGCGGTATAAACTGAAAGACAAACCACTATTAGAATTGTCATTTTACAATAAATAATTGGTGCCGGGAACCACACGGCACCAATTCAAAAAATTTCATTCATTCTAGACTGCAGTTATTTGCTTCCTTAAGCTATATTCACAAAAAATTACATTCAACGATATGATCACCCTACTGTAGTTTTGCATCTGTAATTGTTCCTAAAAACTTTGTATTTTCCACAAAATTTCATTTCTGACCTACAGGCTAGAAATGAAATTTTGTGGAAACGATAACGATATGATCACGCTACTGTAGTTTTGCATCTGTAATTGTTCCTAAAAACTTTGTTTTTTCCACAAAATTTCATTTCTGGCCTGTAGGTCAGTTATTGGCACTACTGCCTTACGTTTGGAAGGATAAATTTCATGCTTTTTGGCATTTGAAAGAAGATTGTTGGTTGAGAACTAGTTGGATTAGTATGACCGACAATATATTTTTCACCGAACTGACATTTTTGCTATGGGGATCTCATTTAAATATCAAGTGTTTGTCATCGACAACAACACTATACCAGCCTATTTTTCCACCATAGAAGGCAGGTCATTGACATATACCAAGAAGAGGAATGGTCCTAAAATTGAGCCCTGAGGAACACCCACTGTGACGCTTGATCCGCTTGACTTTACTCCATTAATATCTACAGTTTGAAGCCTATCAGACAAACAGGATGCTTTAGAGAGATCGCAAAAGACTCCAACTGAATCCTGAGTACTCTTCCACGCGTCATAGATTTGAGTAACAAGTGCTGCTCCCGCATCAGTGGTGGACTTCCCGGCAGTAAACCCATATTGTTAGAATGGAAAATGTTATTGATTTTAAAATATTGTTGCATTTGATCGAGCATCATCTTCTCAAACACCTTGCTCAAAACTGGCAATATAGAAATAGATCTATAATTGCAAAGGCAATTTCTTCTCCATTAATATGATACATTTCATAAAATTTGGAAAAATACCTTCATCAATACTTTCATTAAATATAAAAGCTGGATCAGATGCAATAATGTCTATGATTTGACTTATAATACTAACAGACATACCCAATGGTCTTCTGACTTTTTCAAATTAAGTTTTTTAATTTTATTATTAGGGCAGTACTTACTAGTAAGTGTCGGAGGTGGGGTTATTGTCGTTGTTGTTGGAGCTGAGGTTCTAAAAAATGGAGAATTCTCTTTAATTGGTAATATCAGAACATCACAACATCGTTGAGCAAATTTCAAAAGACCAAATTATTTAAAAAAAATTTGTTCGACTGGCTTTTCCCGCAAATTTGGCGCGTGGTTTTTTTCGCAATAGAAAATCTTTGTTCTTTCTCAGGATCAACTCTATCTTAGCGCCGAATTTCATCAAAATCGGTTTAGTGGTTTAGGCGTGAAAGCGTTACAGACAGGTAGACAACAAGCATAGTTCCAAGATTAAGAAAAAAAAATACCAAATGTAGGTTTGTAAGTTTTATCAAATGGAAGACTGACAAAATGAACGAACGACGAATGAATGAACCACTAAACAATTGTTTAATTATTTAAGTCATCCTGTTTCTTTTCTGCGTGCCAAATAAATAAAATTTTACAAATAATACATCCACCACTCGGTTATTAGTCTGGGCTCTATGTGCCAAGATTCTTGCAACTCGAATCTTATATAGGGCTTTTCCTCTGATCGATGCCGAACACAAAGATGGGAATAAAAAAGTTTTTGTCTAACCGTCTCTTTATTCAAGCATCACGCAAAAACAACAGGTTACCCAGCACTAATTCTTTATTATCCCGCAAAAAATGGTACTATTCCCGTGGCATTTGCTATAAACGACATGGATGTCCGAGTAAAACCGCCGGTATCTTTCATGCCGGAAAAACGAACTGTTCCCACGAGATTAACGACCACATGCCCGAATGAACATCAAACATACATAATAACCACGTATTTATTCCTAACGGTGTCGACATCAGGGGTAGACAGGGCCCACAGACTAACTAAAAATTAGAGACACGTTAAACTACATGGCTTACCGCCAACAAAGCTAAGTAATCTATTTAACTATGATTAATTTGCTAGGGATGTAGGGAGCACTTACAAGGTATACAGGTTCAAATCCTAAGTTAGTCATTATACCAACGACTATTCTGAGTTATGTATGTGTGGTTCCCGGCACTATTAAATAAATAAATAGAACCACTCCATCATAGAAGCTAAATCTGTGGGATCTGGAAGCTGAATGTGTGTGATCTGGAAGCTGAATGTGTGCGATCTGGAAGCTGAATGTGTGCGATCTGGAAGCTGAATGTGTGGGATCTGGAAGCTGAATGTGTGGGATCTGGAAGCTGAATGTGTGGGATCTGGAAGCTGAATGTGTGGGATCTGGAAGCTGAATGTGTGGGATCTGGAAGCTGAATGTGTGCGATCTGGAAGCTGAATGTGTGGGATCTGGAAGCTGAATGTGTGGGATCTGGAAGCTGAATGTGTGGGATCTGGAAGCTGAATGTGTGCGATCTGAAAGCTGAATGTGTGGGATCTGGAAGCTGAATGTGTGCGATCTGGAAGCTGAATGTGTGGGATCTGGAAGCTGAATGTGTGGGATCTGGAAGCTGAATGTGTGGGATCTGGAAGCTGAATGTGTGGGATCTGGAAGCTGAATGTGTGGGATCTGGAAGCTGAATGTGTGGGATCTGGAAGCTGAATGTGTGCGATCTGGAAGCTGAATGTGTGGGATCTGGAAGCTGAATGTGTGGGATCTGGAAGCTGAATGTGTGGGATCTGGAAGCTGAATGTGTGGGATCTGGAAGCTGAATGTGTGGGATCTGGAAGCTGAATGTGTGCGATCTGGAAGCTGAATGTGTGGGATCTGGAAGCTGAATGTGTGCGATCTGGAAGCTGAATGTGTGGGATCTGGAAGCTGAATGTGATTCTTCGGAATCTTAATGGTTAGTGTGATGGTAGTCACATCTGCCATAGTTTCTGTGTGTTCTCAAGGGGGTCAATATTACACTGTGGTCAGACATAAATACCTGTTTAAATCAATGACTCCTATCCCTTCGCCGTTACCCTGTGAACAATAAAATATTATTTATACATACTAATAACTGAATTGTAACCGACCGATGTCTTCAATAAAGTCTGGGTAACAGCACAGATAAAAAAAACAACTATGTATGTATTGCGAAATTCTTCTCAGATGCTTCATGCACCTGATTTTGGAAACCCAAACCTGCGCCGTTACCGCCTCAGTCGCGCCATCCATGGCCGAGCGGTGCCACGTCAGGTAGGCAGGGGCCACACCTTTCTCCTTGCCTCGATTCCTGCAAACTTCTTTCGCTTCAACCATTTTCATAACTATCTTCATGCGGGCTCGTCGGTTTCGGGTACTCTTGGCCTGACCTTTTGCCAGAACGTCACAGATTTGATCAAGGTACGTTCGTCGAGGCCTTCCACTCCAATAGTCCCACTCTACACACTCCCCTTGTATTATTTTATTTGCTTAGTCCTGCCTACCAGCTTTTATTTATCCTCGACATCACCATCTCATTATTCCCTTTTCTATTACTGTCACTGAATGAGCTATTAGAAACCAACCTGCTAAATTAACGATACTTATAATTATACAGCATTTCCCGTGGGTAATGATTGCGATTACAGAAAGCAATGAATTCATTGTTGGGCCTTGTGTACGCGTCTGTAATTAAATTCTTTCCGAAATATTTAAATACTAGCTGTTGCCCGCGATTTCGTCCGCGTAAATTTCTAGTTGAATCTTAATCATACAGTCAGATACAGACAGACGGACAAATTCTAAAATGTAAAAAAAATTATCTACCCTTTCAGTCAAAATATTAAATGTACAGACAAAATATTTTTAACGTTTGATTATATGTAGTATTTTGATTTTCAGTTTTTTTTTTAAACTCAAACAACACAAAAAAATCTTTTTAATAAAATAAAATATCTTGTTTTTGTTGGGGCTCGAACTTGGACCGTCAACTTCAGAGTCTCACGCGCTAACCACTGGACTGGACTGGACTGGACGAGGCCTTTGCGGTGGTGTCGAAATTAGACTACATACATATGGGCACATCTATATCCCTTGCGGGGTAGACCGTGCCAACAGGCTTGAAAAGACGAATAGCCACGTTCAGCTATTTGGCTTAAAACTTTATAATGGCTGCGTCCGATTTGGAAAGCGTTCCGTTCTGTTCCTGGAAGGGGACGCTGCTTATAAATATATATAGCTGACTTGCCCAATCCAGAATTCTGTATTATATTTATTTTAACACATTCTATGTCGCGGGTAACAACTAGTAATATACTATTCATCAGGCTGCACAACTCAGTTTTATTTTCTTAAACCTAAAAAAATTATGGGAACCAAGAATACATACCCAGTAAACTGAAATCCAAGTCAACGTGGTGTTACTAAAAATTGGGCCCTGAATTGGATGAATTTGCGAAGAATAAACAATGACCCATCTGAAACGGAAACAACACATTACGTACGTAGAAGAGTTGTAGGCAATCAAGCATGAGCATAGGAACACCTGTGGACGTAACAAGGTGTAATGCTAGCCATCTCTCCCTGACATCAGCTGTGGGAGCACTGGTGACTGGAACAAAGGTCTTGTCTTAAATTGCCTCCAGTCTCCATATAAATAATCACTAAGTACATAGTATCAAGGAAAGTTGCTTCCGCGTCTGTCCTTATGAATAAGTCCATGTGTCTGTCTGTATGTATGCTTAGATCTACATATAAAACTACACAACGGATTTTGTTGCAGATTTTTTAAATAGAAAGTAATAAAATATCACGTGTCTTGTTATGTGCTTTTGGAGATAAATTGATTGAGACAAAAATAAATAGTTTTCTACACTTTAACTTACACAAGCCACATGTGGAAGGAAGCCAACATGATCCACACGCGGTATTCCCTGAAATCAAAATAGTAAAATGTGAGGCCGGTGGAGTAGTTTTGCCATGTCGTAATGACAACATCATTTTATGGTCATAATTAGGTCCTGGCATATGCTGCACTGCTCACAATCTGCGTTCCTGGACAGCGGCGCATACGACGATGGCGTTTCCATTCTGTCCCCATCAAACATATGCTACCCGTAATTCAGTGGCACGATGGTACTCAAACAATTTGCAAGAAAAGAACCTCTATGATTAGCACCATTAAAAGCACTCTTCGCCCTAAACCTACGCTCGAGAGGACTCACCAGCGGTCTGGACCGCGCGGCACTAGCATTGGGCCCACAAAGAATATCGATCCGAAGATTACCGTGAGGTGGTAGAGAAACTCGTATGGATCGTAGTCAGGGCCAGGTATCACATCCGATGCCATTGTTCGTTATAGTATTTTTTCGATATAGATGAACGACCTCAAAGACGACCAATATTAAAATTTGATGTAATATTGACAGGTTCCAATAGTACAGGAGATCGTCTGCTTTCATAGAATACATTTATTATACTCATTTCCTAAATGATTTTGCTTCTTGGTCTATCAATCAACTTGGACGAAAATACATGTTTTGTTTTTAACGCGATAACTTTCCAAGCGTTGGTTTTTGATGAAATTTAAAATGTGTGTAGGATCCGTTTTAATATTATAGAAGTTTTAAGTACGAAAGGCATCAAATTCGGTAAGTAGTTTAGAGATTTACAATTTTGTAAAATTTAAAGTGTACGCGAGGTCTGAGGTAAGTTTGCTACGAGTAGAATGACGTCATCGTGGCATCTGGTCCAGAGTTAGGAGGGGCTCCGCTCCGCTCTCATTTACCTCAGACTCTTAGACTACAATTTAAATAATTTTAATTCTGACATGGAATAAAACATCCTATCAATCTATTTTTAAAGGAATAAATAACCGCAAAGGTTCCGCTACATATGTAACCAGATCATAATGTCACACCTATGCTCGTGATCTTCTGCGTGGATTTTATTAATTTATCCACACTAATAATAAAGACTGTTTGTAACGAATAAACTAAAAAACAACTGAACTGTTTTCAAAAATACTTTCACCATTAGAAAACAACGTTATCCGAAAGCGCCTTAAGAATATATTTGTTTTGTAATAAAATAGATTTCAGACAGATCTGGGAAGAAAATGAATGCTCCATCAGCTGTACAGTTAATACAATTAGTTGACATCACAAGCGAAACAATTTAAAGAATTTGGATGTCAATAATAGCTCATGGGATCCAATAATTATTTACGTTCTGGTGCAGAAATTGGACTTAGAAACGCTCAAAAGCTGGGAAGAACACGCATACAAAGACGAAGCTGAAGATTTACCTACATGGTCAGAATTTAAAAAGTTTTTGGGGTCAAGGTTTCGTACGTTGGAGCTTATTGCAAAAAATAATAGTACATGAGAAAGTAAATCTATCAAAGAAACATGTTTCCATACTGTCACTTCCGAACCTGCAACAAAAAGAACTTGTGTTATTAGCAAAGATATATGTCGAAGACGTCATCATTCTCTGCTACGGCTCCTCCCTCCTAAAGCGGCTCCATTATTAAAGCTCGAAAGTCAATCTCAATGCAAAATGTAGTTTTACCTATAGGTACTACTTATGTAACAACATAATATTGATGGTAACATTTTTAATTTTTTTTTTTTTATTTAATTCAAGGTGAATAATATAAATAGGTACCTAACTACTTTACATTTATGTGTGTAGCGGGAGCGATGATTCGGCTCGACCGCCACCAAAGGGAAGATCTTCCGCCAGGCTAGGTGTTATGCCTGGGGAACCGCGGCTCCGACGGTGTTGTGTCGGAGGTTGTATATATAGCTCCAATCCGTGAAATCTCTGAAATCGCGTCTTAGATTCTTCGCTGCTATTGGTTGAGCGCGTCAATTTCTTCGCTATGATTGACAGTAGTTGTTTGATTGGATGTTGTGACGAGTGGCGTAGAGATGTCGCCACAGTACTCCCCCCAAAGACCGGAGGTCTGAAGTCTTGATCTTGCTGTGCAATCTGTGCTTCGGTAGCTTGCAAGTGCCAGTTGTCTACCAGTGAGTCGGAAGTTGCACGAAGTCCTAGTGAGTCAGGAGTGAGCCGTTGCGTTGCTCGTAGTCTGCGGTGAGTCGAGACAGTAGAGAGCGAAGTCGACTTGTTGGCCGCCGGTAGATATCGTGCAGAGCTGCCACGCTGGAGAGAAGAGAGGCCGTCGAAGAGATCCAGGCGTGGGCTGCGGTAGATGCGTCGGTCGCTGAAGGCGATGAGAGTGAGTGCGGGTGGAGACAGGACCAGGAAGCTCGTTGCGTTGGCTGCAATGGACCTGCTGCGATACCCAGTTGCTGACTTGCTGTGAGACTGCTTGCAGAGTGAGGAGTGATGCTGAGGATTGGAGTTGATGATGATGGAGAAGGTTACTTCCAATCACGTCGGGGTCACCAATGTAGCGGGAGCGATGATTCGGCTCGACCGCCACCAAAGGGAAGATCTTCCGCCAGGCTAGGTGTTATGCCTGGGGAACCGCGGCTCCGACGATGTTGTGTCGGAGGTTGTATATATAGCTCCAATCCGTGAAATCTCTGAAATCGCGTCTTAGATTCTTCGCTGCTATTGGTTGAGCGCGTCAATTTCTTCGCGATGATTGACAGTAGTTGTTTGATTGGATGTTGTGACGAGGGGCGTAGTGATGTCGCCACATATGTGTTAGACAGAAAACTTTAATTTTTAATCGATTAAATGTTGTAAGGATGATATGCAAACCTTTCGGGATTTGCCAGAGTTTTTATACCTTCTTTGGGCGATGTCAGACCGGTGTAATAAAACACATCAAGTAAAATATAATTATGTAGGTACCACATCTATAAATACACCAACCCAACATTCGAATGTATCGACATAGTCCTGAGTATTTACCTACTGTCGGCGTTTAAAAATCGAAGATCTGAAACACCTGATGCAGAACGTACTTATATAGATCAGCTAATTAATCCGAATTATGGAAAAAGCGTTTTAACAAAAGTTTTTTAATCTGATGAGCGTTTTCTTTTGGCGAAAACAATTTGAAGATCTGGATCATTGTGATGTGGAGCCAAAGGGACCAGCTACTTTGTAATGTGTACGGAAATGACGTCTTAGCAAAAGTTGCTCCACCTGATGATATATCGGTCCATTAGTTTTTGAGTTTATTCGTTACAAACAAAAATACGTTTTTTTATTATAATATTAGGTACCTAGTACGGATTATTAATAAATAAATAAATATATACCTACGGGACAAATTACACAGATTGAGTTAGCCTCGAAGTAAGTTCGAGACTTGTGTTACGAGATACTTACTCAACGATACTATATTTTAGAATAAATTCTTGTACAGATAAACATCCAAGACCCAGGCCAATCAGAAAAAGTTCTTTTCTCATCATGCCCTAACCGGGATTCGAACCCGGGACCTCCCATGTCACAGATAAGCATACTGCCGCTGCGCCACAGAGACCGTCAATATTAAATATTTGTTGTCAACTGTATGTGCCCTGGAGCTCCGCTGCTGTGAAGATTTTGGGATTAAATTATGTTTTGTTAATCCACATTATATCCTATGTAATTTCGTTGAAATTTATTTTGGTGAATTTGAGTAAATTTAATAACCTTAACCTTCGTATTTCTAATAACACGAAAACAGAGTTGCGGGCAACATCTAGTTCACACTATAAAGTCGCACAATAACGGAAACATCTAATTCCATCAATTTTGTTTATTACAACCAGTCAAATCCGGATCTTGCCATATAACAAAAACCGCGCACGGTGACAAGCATAAGAAATTTCAAGAAATTTATATTTTGTCTTGTTCATTTGCATGATTATGACGATAAAGACCTCATCTCATCATCATCTCTCTTAAGCACGGCCATCTTAATGGTTATATCTATGGTATTGACGGTAAAATGAGCTATCGATACGATTAGTAGCCTTATCGATACTGTTGCTTTTACTTAACTATCGTGGACTAGGTATCGATCAGCAACACGGTAAAAGCACTAACCTACTAGCTAGTCGTAGTCGTACGCCAGTACATTACATATTCTTGTCTATGGTCGTAGTCGCCACTAGCGAACCATTGAGTCACTCCATCTCTGACATGATTATAATATCTGTGAGTGACATTTAAGACTAGACATCAAAATTTATCTAAATCGAATCGAACAATTGTTGGTTTTGTATTTAATTATCAGGGTGCCTACCGTTATCTTCCAATTTCATTTTGTGATCCATTGTTATTAAGTATACGATTGTTTAAAATGGAATCTACATTATCTGTGAACGACTTGCTCCCCGACAATATAACTAAATTGAACTACACCCTTATTCCTCCAGGAATAAAAGGAAATACCAACTGGAACATGAGGTAAGTAGGAATTACCTATCTTTACTAGTATCCTAAGGAGACCGACATTTTAGAAAGCTTCGACATGTTCTAGGAGATAGACTCATAAGTTGTCTAATTAAAACTGGGTTGGGACCACCTACACTTCGCTGTGCACGCACAACGAAAGTTCAATACCTACCTAATATAAAGAAGCTTGTCTATCATGTCATTACATCTTAAATCTATTGAAAACCTGTGTGTATGTTTACTTTTCTAACAATTTATTACTTATAAGTACTAATAGACTGTTGGCTCTGTTTACCCCACAAGGGATAATAACATGTATTCATGAAACAAATAAAATATTCATCTGTTTCAAGTTTAAAAGCGTTTAAATAATGCCACTTGTGTCTCTTTCCCGTGGATGTCATAAAAGGCAGCTTAGGATACATTTTTTAGAGTTAACATTGTAGTAAACTACATAACATACTACTACGAGAAAATCCACAGAATGTTTCATATTTTTCTTATGAGACATGTACACAACACCTACTTTAAACTTAATCCTAAGACAACAGGAAGGACAAAAGAATGAAAATTGTAGCTTGTATTGAATGCAATGGAGACAAAGAAGAAAATCAAAAAATCTAAATGAATTCAGTTAATTTAAGTTATATCTAATATATAAGTATTTGTCAAAAATCTACAAGCTACAAAGTACCTTAGCGTTCCTTCCAAAGAAAAGAACGGAAAACTCTTCAAAAAGCACACAGAATTTCTTTTAAGAACAGAGAGGAAGGCTCCTCAAAATTGACGCCTGGCTGACTGCCCTCTCTGATCGAAGTAACTCTCCCAGGATTACTTGCCTACTCGGCCAAAGGGCTTCATATTGTTTTCTTATTATTTCATTTACTCTTTTTACCATTTTTTATAGAACTCAGATGTACCTGTTTAAGTTACAATCAAATGAGCAATAATAAAAAATGGAAAAGAGTGGTCATAAAGAGATCGAGCAGATTTTTTATATTGTCAGAGTTAATATATTTAAGTGTGAAAACAGATTTTATGAACGTTATGTTATTTTTTACCCCTGACGGAAAAAGAGGGTTGGTATAAATTTGACGTGTATGTCTGTGGCACCATTGCTCATAAACGGATGAAGGATTTCAATTTAGTTTTTTGTATAAAAGGTGATTTATGTGCGAGTGTTCTTAGACATGTTTGATCAAAATCATTTGAGCCATTTCAAAGTTGTGGAAGTTCAAAGTGGTGAAGGGAGAGCGAATGACGGTGCATACGCTGAGTGAAAGTGCATAGTTAGGGAATATTGATGATTTAATCTAAAGTGTTTTTAGCTTAACTCCAGTTGCAAAAAAGAGAGATGTTATTATAAATGTGCTTTTGTGTGTCTGTCCGTCTATATGTGTGTTAGTTCACTGAAAGAGAATATTGATGATTTAATCAAGAGTTTCCTAAATTTGAGCACAAAATTTTTTTTACAAAAAGTATGAAATAAAAACCAAATAAAAAAAAATATGCTGTGTGGTTCCCAGCACCAATTAAAAATGAATAGGACCACTCCATCTCATTCCCATGGATGTCGAACTAGTTATGCCGTGTCATAGGCTTAGCAAAGTCAGTGAATCATTTTTGGGGAACTTTATATGATTTTATAATAGGTTGCCGGAGTCCGTTCTTGATATGCCTAACCAAAAATTCTAAGAGTATGTAAAGAAAAAGTACTTTGTGAGAAGGCTTATTAAAGGACTGATACTGATTACCTGAATTATAAAAAAATCTGGCTTGAGCTTGGCACAGGAACCTCGTATTTGTAATGAATTGTAGTTTGATTTGAACCTAAATCAAAATATCAGTACACTCTACATAAATCTATTTAAAATTGGCAATCCATAAAAAGAATATATTTTTTATTTATTATTAAAATTTCATATAAATATATTAATCTGAACAATGTATTCTCTCGTCCACATTTCTATTCTAAGTTTGGATAGATGTGAAGTTGACGTTGTTGAAGAAAATGCTGCAGTGCAGTTTGTTACCGCTTCTTCTGCACTGCCGCCTTGGAAGCGGCAGTTAACTTAGATTTAAGTAATTTATTTGATGTCAACCAATGTTGCGAAACCAAAAGATTTGACAATTTATTAAGCGATATGAAGTATCCTATAATAATGAATAATAAAAAAACACACACAAAAATGTAGTTCAGTTTGTGAAATTGGTGTGGAGTATTTCAATTTTTAATTTTTTTTAAGTAAAGCTTTGCCTAGGATTGGAGTCAACTTTAGAAAATTTAAAATTATTTACTATGTCCAGAGTTTTAAAAAAAGATTTTTGTTACCAGATGTTATTTGGATAATACTCTCTGTTACTATGTCTCAAGCTTTGATTTTACCAGATTCTTTATTTATGACATTCCATGTACCTACTTTAATTATATTTGGTGCGATATTTATTTTTCTACTAACGACTTGGCTTGTCTCCAAAGATTTTTCAGTAATTCCTAGTCTATTATTCCCTTGATCAACTTGTACCATTTTACGGGAGGGTAGCTTCTATTCGTCTATTCTCTTAATCGCTTTTTACAGCATCGACGACAACGAGATGGGGTGGACCACCACGGTACACAAGTTGTATTGATGTTTGTTCCCCAGGGTCATTCAGGACACCCTATCGAGGCTGATCAACCACCTCGGAGCGCAATCTGCGGCAGCGCAAGGGCTCAAGAACATCATCACTACGGCTGAGAAGCTGCGCAACTCTCCCACCCACATTCTCTACCTGCTCAAAGACGCCGAGGCTAAAGGGTCAGTGGTGTGTTTACTAGTTCCACAATAGGGTTCAATCTGACCATCACTGAGTTTTGTATGTACCAGTAGTTGAAGGGAGCAGTACCTTATCTGTAATACAGCAGACACCAGCTGAGAGGTCTTCATCAGATACTTCAGACCTTCGATATTTGACATCAAATGAAGGCGTATGTCGATATCTCAAATAGTTTGAATGGGCTCATATGATTTCCAGATTTTCGATTATCATAGTTTTTATAGATTTCCCTTTATGTGGCCATTAAACCCTAACTCTGTTATTCAGCTCACTGAGTTAGAGGAAGAACTAGTTCTTTTTTTTATGATCATGAGCATGAGCTGGTCTCGCGCTCGGCTCAGCGGGAGCACTGCCGCACCCCTCGAAAACTTACTAGGTATTTACGTTATCCCAACGTCTTAAGCAAAGTTACTGCAGTATAATGAAAATCCGTTCACTAGTTATTGCATGATACAGTAACAAACACACACACGCTTACAAACTTTGGAATTTATAATATTAGTAAAATAAATTTCATTATATTAATATACTTCCTTTACTTACTTACGTAACTTTCTGTGCGCGAAACAATGTTTAATCCCGTTGTCTGAAAATGGGCATTATGATCGCCTCTGGTTCCAGGGGCGCGGGGGAGCTGATCGGGCTGCTGAAGGTGGGTCGCAAGCACCTGTACCTGTACTACAAGGACAAAGTGTGCGAGGTGGACCCTCTGTGCGTGCTGGACTTCTACGTGGCGCAGGACCGGCAGCGGCGCGGGCTGGGCCGCGCGCTGTTCTCGCACATGCTGGCCGAGCTGGGCGCGCAGCCGTGGCAGCTGGCCGTCGACGGGCCCTCGCCCAAGATGGAGCAGTTCCTGGCCAAGAACTACGGCATCGACCAGCTGCTGCGACAAAATAACAACTTCGCCGTTGCGCCCAATTTCTTCGACAGCCTGCGGGACGTCAGGTAGTTTTGAAATTATATTTTATTGATTACAGGTACCGTGTGGTTCCCAGCTCGTTAGAGTAGGACCACTCCGACTTTCCTATGGTACGACATCCATAAGAAAGTAGAAAAGGCAATTAAGGAAATAAGTTAAAGCTTCCTGGTCCATTAGCGAGTGCGGGTAGGCACGTAAGTATGTGCCACTGTCAGCTGCTGGTCGCGTGCAGATTGTAGAAGTCAAGGCGAGGGCTTCTTTTAGACAATGGGCTCGCCATCCACATGCGTCGCGATTTCCTTATCACCCTGTACATATAGTTAGTGACCTCGCGTCGCGCGGGCGAACGTTGCAAGCGACATTGTGTTATGAACTTTATATTTGTTGATAGCAGACTTTCTCTGCGACAGATATTGGACCGTCAGAAGAAGCGAGAGCATTCTGAGTTAGTGCCTGCTGAGCGCGGGGCGGGTTAGTGCATGCATTATATCAAGTACTTTGAGTGACATTCGCCGCAAAACAGACAAACTCATTATTTTAGAAAGAACCTCATCCGGAACGTTTACGCTACAAAACTGGTATTTCTTTCTATGTGGCCCACTGTACATGTGTATGATTCTTTACCCCAATGAGCAATGGCAGACGCCCATACACGACAATAGTAGTAATATAGTATAGCATCAAAATACTTGGAAATATTACCAGTCAGGGAGTATATATCTGAAAGAATTTGGAAAACAAAGTCGTACCGGACGAAACGGACCACTTTTAATTTAGTGCCAACATAATGTATTAAATTTGTCAAGTTTAAGTCAATTTAAATGATACGTTACTGTGGCTGCAATAAATATTGATTTATTTTACAAATAAATAGTGAGATGAGAGAACGAAATTTCTCGACGGTAACTTTGGTCTTAACTATGTATTTCTGTCTACGTTCTTTAATTAAAATTACAATATTCTTTCTCTTTATATGTGAACATACAAGTTATTAATTATCTCCCTTTTTTGAGTCGGTTAAATGTATTTATACAATAATTTACATTCGCCCGCAGCTCCGCCGCGGTAAACTTTATTTGAAATGAAGACTGTCAAGATTATATTTTGTTAAATAAGAATTCTTTACCAAATAATTTAAGAGGTGTACTACTACCGTTGTATTATTGGCGTAAATAAATAAATAAATGGTCAATACTCCCTGACGAACCTGCTGAGACCGAACTTCGGCTCACTTCGCCCAGTAGTTGGTGGTACGTCGCTGATCAGTCAGTCAATAATGCGATTGATTGGTTGGTTCCAGTAAAGCCGAGCCGGCGCCGCCGCCGCCCGCCGCCGTGGGCCGCTTCTCCGCGCACAAGCCGCCCTCCTCCATCGCGAACGTGAGTGCCGCCATCTGAACAGATACACACTACTTTGGGCTGATCCATCTGTAAAGTTGAATTCAAATTCCACTCCATGTCTTTTCCGTGTATTTCGTAAAAGGCGACTAATAGAGAATATGCGCATAATGCTGCAAGCTTCTCGCTGGGCTGGTAGCGAGGAAAACACATAGGGTAAGTCCGGGGTAGTTGGCCATAGTTTTTTCTTAGCTCTACTAGAAATCAAATACTTATATTTTTATAATTATATTTAGTTTTTATTAAACTTTAAAGAATCAACTTTGATATTGCAAACATAAAAGTAACAATTTCTAATGAGAACACCTTACTAATTAAAGTTTTTTAAAAATCACAAGTGGCCATCTCTCCCGAGGTGTCCGGGTGTGATGGCCAAGGCATTAGGGGTAAGATGGCCATAACTTAATTCTAGGCTTATAATTACTTTTTGGTCTCATTTTTACTTTTAAGTCTTCTTTTCTCTTCGCCACATCTGGAGAACTTCAGTTGTGGCGGTTTCAAATGTAGTACAGTGTTCGTGAACCCAAAACTGGTACACTGTACATTGAAGCCAGTCTTCGATGAGAAGTGTTTCGTAGTAGTTCTCACCACATCCACGACAGTTGTCTTTTTTGTCTAACTTTCTGTTTTTATTCTTATCTGACAATATTTTTGATGGAATATCGTCACTATTATCAGATAATATTCGAATGGCTTTTCTTTTTACACATTGAACAGTACCTTTTCTTGTCTCTTCCTTTTCCTTCTTTATTTTGACGCATTTTCTTACGTTTTCCTTTTCTTGACTTTTCTCTGCAGCATTTTTTCTAGTTTTGTTGTGTTCTTCCGATGTCAATAGTGTTCCAACTTGCTTTGCTCGTTTACGCACTTCAATCAATTTTTGTGGAATAGGTGATATATCCTGTAAAATTCGAAATGGGGTGTAATCTGGATCTTTACTGGATGAAACCTCTTTCGGAGTGCTCGGATGTGAAAGATTAGACGACTTTAGAACTGATTACAGGGCTATGGTATGTTTCACTTCTTGATTCATGAGAACACCCTGGTGCAGGTTCCTTTTCATTGTCCACAGCAGATGCACATTGGGAAAGCTCTTGTGTAGCGGAAGTATTCGTTGAGTCATTAGATTCTTGAATAAATGCGTAATCTGGCACCGCTTCTGGGTTGAGAGGATACACTCCAGGTGATAAACATCATTTCTGTACCATGGCAATAGTGCTAATTGCAGTCGGTAGATGATGGCCATATGGCTATCATACACCGATTACAATTGGCCATCTCTCCTTCTTTTCCGTGCAAGATGGCCACAACTAAAACAAAAACAATTCATGACACGAAACAAATAATTTTGAGGTAATAACTTAGCATTGATTGTATACTTTGCAACAAATACAAATATCACCATTATTTTCAGAAACTGACACCACAGTTGTATAAAACAATTGACATCAAAATAATATTCACAGTAGTCGAAAGAAAAAACAAAGGATTTACTTACTTTTTCTTTTTTTTACGCCAAATCTTTTGCCGTACCGTTGCTCTCACGGACGACGCGCGGCGAACTAAACAATTAACAGTGACATCTAGTCAACGAGTCCCTGAAATATTTCCATAGGCCATCTCTCCCCTATGGCCATCTACCCCGGACTTACCCTAAGTGTGCGCCGGCTGCTTCTCTTGCCGTGCAAATTGTAATGGTGATCAATGGAGGGCCGGCTGTACAGCTATAGAGATTGAAGTTTATTGGTTTAGGGAATTCTCGCATCACCAAACACGAGACATGAACCACCACCACCAATTACAGAATTCATGCTAGAAAGACATAATAAGTAAAAAATTACCTAATTTTATAAGCAAGGGAACTAAAAAATAGGTAAGCCAATCAAGTGTGAAGATTGTGTGAGAGTGTGTACTATTTTCAAAATACGCACGCCAGAACTCAAACAAAAGTTAAATTGAATCCTGTAATCGAAAAAGCATTTTGGGTGCACTTAAACCAATAAAAACTCAGCTGTATATGCCCACAACAATAACTCTCATTTTAAAGCTTGCCAACAAGATGTGTGTGTCCAACTAGTACCGTGTGGAGTTGACAGAGCGCGTGTTGCCGGCAGGTGATCCACGGCGACGCGGCGGGCTGCGCCGACGCCGACTCGCGGTGCGTCCCGACATCTTGGCTGCTCACTCGTGGTGTGCGCTGGACCTCGATCATTGGCGATGTCACACTAACAATTGTTGAATCCCGCCATTTTGGCGCTGATGCTTCCGCTAGCGTCCTGCGAACTACGCGTGAAAAGTCCGCGTCCCTCTTAGTAGTGAACTTGACATGATATACGAGTACCTATATGAGTCACTCGCACTCGCCCGCTGCAGCGCAGGACGCTCGGGGAAGCACTTCTGATTGGTACAAAAATTTAATGTCATTTATCGAACATTTGGTCCAGCGTACTCAAATTTTTCACCTCAGTGTTTGTATATTATGTAGTTAAACTAGTTATCAATGTGAACGTTACATAATATTAAAACATACCAAAACATTTAAGCCTGAACATATTAAATTCACAAAACTTTGGCTGAGTAAACCTTGTTCTTACTTATCACATTTTATGAAAATCGTGTTAGCATTCAATGTTACTTCCATCAACACATCGCCGAGTTGTCAATGCAGTATGTCCAGGCACGTAGCGCCAGGTTGGCTCGCGGGATCCCGCAACAGGACCCTGGGATCAACCAACCGTTGTATCATGTCCGTTATATTATTTATTCATATATATGATCTGCTTGTTTAATTATTTAATAATTAATTTTTTAGTTTACAATGTGTAACAAAATCCTGTCCGACTCGCGAAGGTCATGTTGGTAAGCTATCATTCAAGTTAACATCCAGAAAATAAGTTAAAAATCACCCTCGATGTAACATGGCAACACTCACCTGGTCGTTGCCGCGCGCGATGGGTTCCGCCGGACCGGGGTATTCAGAATAATATTGTTCACATAAAATTTATAATTTCTTTATACTTATTTCACGCGGGTTCTCTCGTTCTGATCGGACAGGGCTTTGTTTCATATTTTAATTGAATGTCACATTTTGTTTAATTTGTTGTTATGTGCTATCATTTTAGTTTTCATTTGGTTGCTTGCAGCTACTCGTCCCAGCGCGTCCACTGGCACTGACCACCCCGCAAAGCTTGTAGCACGTTATTTCTCCGGCAGCTCGCTGTATTTATGTTCGCAATGTTCTCCCCGATCGGCGGCGTACGGACGTTTCCTCGTAAAGCTTCTCTATAAACATATGTATAGGACAATAAATGTCTTTATTGACAACGAAAACATAAATGGCGAGAACGTCCGCAAGCCGGTATATACGATGTGACCGACAGTATAATAGTATTATTCTCCCTTTACGGAATTTGTTTTTATGAACTGGAAATTTGAAGTTTTCTACTTCAAATTTACATGTCGCAGTCAAGTGGTTATCGAATAGAATCCGGGGCCCCGCCCGGCGCGCCGGTTTGAGGACGAGACATGAGCCAGGAGCTTTAGATGTACTCTTACTAAACTTAAATAACGTAAACTCTTAAAATATATTTATTATCTTAAACTTAATAGTTTTCCGCATTGACTGAGAAAATTATAGCAAATAAATTATAGCTGTGCTGTGTGGTTCCCGGCACCAATACAAAAAAGAATGGGATCACTCCGTCTCTTTCACATGGATGTCGTAAAAGGCGACTAAGGCTTACAAACTTGGGATTCTTTTTTTAGGCGATGGGCTAGCAACTTGTCACTATTTGAATCTCAATTCTATCATTAAGCCAAATAGCTTCAGTCTTTTCAAGACTGTTGGCTCTGTCTAGCCCACAAGGGATATAGACGTGACCATATGTATGTATGTACTTATAGCTAAGCGTAGTTTGGCCGCGGAGAGCGTCGCCACGCTGGGCCCCGGCGGCAGGGGCGGGTCTCACCGCGCGCTTGCGCATCTATTTCCACCACTCGGCTGCGACATACCGTACTGTACAATATATTGACATGTCACAATACCGGGTTCGCCGAGTGCTGTTTTTTTGTTATGTTTGTCTCGGTAACGTTATAAGGCCCATAAATTAAATTTTTGGGTGTTTATAATACACGCATCACTAAAATTTCAATGTGTTAAATGTTTGATCAAATAAATTTGTTAATACACCTACACAGTTATGTCAATATTATACATTTGATCATTGTTGTAGCGTGATGGATGAGATGTATTGTTTTTTAAATTATTTATTTAATGTTTTGTGTGTAGTATATTCCTACCATTGGCTTATTGTCAGTGGCAAATTTCTTGTACTGAACCTGAGCTTGTACTCAGATATTTCTATGCACTGTACTGTTTCCCGAACTCGTGTTCCTGGCTTCCGGCTCCTGGACACGACGTAGCTCCAACTGCTATCATTCCAATTTTATCACTAAATATAAAGTCGGCTGTCATTTGTGAAACTAATACCAGCCAACCTCGCCCGCGCCGGCGGAGCGCTGCGAGTCTAGGCGACCACAACGGCTCTCATAACATTAAATGCTATTCTTTGTCTCGGATTTGTGTTCATAATAATCATTCTTTATAATTTTATTTTCATACCTTTTTTTATTCAAGCATTTTTAATACAATCATCAACGTTTAGGGATTGTAAGTGTATCACCCGCACGGGGCGCGGCGGTCGCCGAGCCCGCCGGCCCTAAGCTGTGGTTTGAAACTACTTATGAAAATTTAATATATTAGTTCAATAAAGAAAAGTTAATTAATAATAAGGATAAAAACGCTTATGATAAAGAAATTCATAAAGACAAATATGTACTTATTAGGATAAAACATTTATGAATATTTTATTCCAATGATTTTGACTTTCGATCATTATATGAACACAAACATCAGTAAGCGGTGATGTAATGATAATGATCTTTAACATAGAAATATTTTCGGACCATACATTGTTAATTTTATTTTGAATTAGGTATGTTTTTGGTTCGCGATATTTCTTTCCAAATCCCAGTTTTAACTATTGTTAAATATTTTTTTATCCGCATCTTAATTTGAGATTCTTATGATATTATACTAGAGAGTACTAGGAGACCAATGGATTATAATTTATATGTTGACACGATTAATTCTATCGATGCACTGTGATAATAATATTTACTTGAGCTTTATAATGTATTTTATTGATGCGAATGGAAGAATGCCTACTTAAGATGTTTTATGTAGTTTGTATATATGGGGATCTACTCGCACGGGGTACCGTATGCAACCCGCACCTTGAGACCTACGAGCGACAACTACGATTCTAACGGTGGCAGTGTGCTACGCCCACCCCCGCCGCCCACAATAGAATCTCAACTTTATGAGCCTTACAAAAATAAATAAATTTTAATGTGGAATTCCACCCATCTCAACTAAAGGCACGCGCACTTTGTGCTGTCAAAGTAGAGACCACACCAATACTATAAAATAATAATATTTGGATCTTATTATGTTTAGACGAAAGATGTTATTTTTAATTTACCCAAGTCGCCTAGGCAAGGTCGTGCGTTTGGTACCATTGCCCCTGTATATTATTATATTAGAGTGATAAAACTGAAGCTCATTAGTTTGGGATCACAGATGTACATAGATAACGCAAGTATCACGCTTTGTATTAAAAGCCGGCATACCGACGCGACCCGCGGTGGTCCCGCTGCGGGTCACCGGTCTGCGGCCGCCGCGACCGGCGACCAACACCCTCCCGCTAGGGCAGAGTTCGGCACAGGTTTCGGACACGCGAAATACATACGCTTGCGTTATCTATGTAAATTATTTTCTTCAGTTACCCGTATGTTGTGTTCCAGAAATATAGCCTAGCCTTTTTTATCATTTTTTCAATAAAAATACAACCTCACATTTTATTTGAATGGGTTTACAAATTCCATTTTGATCCTTATTAATATTATTTGCGATTGTTGCTAATTTTATTTATTTTAAGGCCGAATTTTAAAATTGTCTTGCACTATTAGGTTTTATAAATTAAACACAATATAACTAATATGTAACTTTATACACTTGTTTATTTTATAAGTTATTAAGTGGCAATACTTATAGTAGGTAGGTAAGAAGCGTTAATTAATCACCATATTGAGGTATTGGCGAGATGGCGTCACCATCACTCGGGGCTGCTACGCTAGCTACCGTATGCATTGACAGCTCTGCTTATCTACTCTTATATTGTTTCCGCCGGTTCCAGCCTAACTTCACTCTCATTCACACGCGTGAGGTGAGGAACGTGAGGTCTGTGAGGAATATTGCACCACTGTCTTGGCGCCGCCAGTGACCGTGAGGAGACATACTGGTTGTAGAGGCGGGTTTTAGGATTTGGGAAACTTCTCTATTTTTTTAGATTTTTGTAAGCGCTTATCTTGAGTAATACTGAACCGATCATTAAATTGTTTTCACCTCAAAAGTAATTATATACTTTATTATTTGCGGGTAATATAGGCTATGTATGTTGTACCACGGGGAATCCGTGGCGGGCTGGCGGATGTGGCGCCGCAAGTGATAATTGTGAGCTTTATAACTGTGCAGAAAATTGGCTAAGTAGTACCTACAACTTAAAATGTTTTTCTTAAAGGAAGAAGCACTTTATCAAACAGGTCCTTTAATTTTTTAATAATTTAGGTAGTCTAAAAACATGTTGAAGTCGTGTGCACGCAGAATGTCCAGATCGTCCACGCCGGCCGCGTCGCCCGAGCCGGCGGCCTCCCCCGAGCCGGCCGCGTCGCCCGAGCCGCCCGCGCCGGCCGACGCGGCCGCAGCGGCGCGGCCCGCCTCGCTGGCCGTGGCGCCCGCGCCGGCGCCGGTCCTGCTCAACAACCAGGTGTCGCCCGCGAACGCCGCGTCGCCCGCCGGCCTCTCGCTGGCGCGCCGCGACTCGCAACTCACCGACTTGGGATTCTTAGACGTCAAGTTCTATCACAACAAGCTGTGGTAGGCGCCTCGCAGCTCGCAAACCACACTTGACTGGTCAACTTTATTTTCAAATTCTTTTTTATATCTATTGTTAAAAAGAAACAACAATACTCAACACATTCCTTTGTTAACAGCCGATTAACGCTTGTAGCTTCGAGTACATTACTGTATCATTGTTATATGTGTTCCATTACAATATGATGTCTTTATACCTAGATGTCTTCTACTAGTTTAAAACTCATAATATGTAACCCATTATAAGAGGGTTATAAAATTTAAATTTCAAATAGATAAGGTTATAAAAAAAATGTAATCCACCGTTAAGATTAAAATTTAATCAATCCCAGGCTCATAATTCACACGTAGATTGGATTTGCAATTTTAAAATTGAACTCGTTCCCACTGTTACACTGTTGTATAGACCTGACGACTGGGGCGCAACGGGGCGACGGTTCAGGCGGCCTTCAGGTCGGGATGTAACTTTTAAAGTAGCATTTAATCCACATATCGCTTGCTATCTACTCCGAATATACACGCATTTACTAGTGTTTAATTCAAAGTAATGCCCTGTTCTTAAAAGCTCAATGAAATGTATACTGTAATTGATGGTTTAATTAAACTAATTAGTAACTTGAATTTGATTTTGTCTTTGTGTTCATCTCCAAGAAGTTCTCAAAAAGTGAACATTCCCCTCGGTAAAACCACATCAGCTGTTTGGCTTATGTAATAATATCTCAGACATTCCGATTGCGACCAGTGAAAAAAGAAAAGACAGTAATCGTAAAGAAACATTTTATTCCATTACAATCTGACATGGGTATCTTTGGAATCTATTGTATATCATAGCTGAAAGCCGAACGCAGCGACCTTCGAGAACGTGATGTTGAATTCTCTGATGTAAATTTGTTATAAAGCGGGGTGGGTAGCTCGGGGAACCATTCCTACGGGGTCCCGCGCTCCAGCGACGCGACATGTTACGTCGTAATTAAATTGATTTTAAGTTAAAAAATAAGTCATTCAAAAAGCGCGTATTTCATATAGAAACTTCCCAAATGCTATTTCGCCGCTCTCGGGCACTGAATCACTTGGGATCTAAATTGAGATGAAATACGCGCTTGAAGCGGAAGACACTGAACATGTTACTATGTATTATTCTATCTTAAAAATGGCAATATTTATATCTATATATTTAAAAATCGTCAACACTGGTTGGCATCGTGATTAACCTAGTGATCTATGGGCAGTTTCAACAACAAATTATAATCCGACACAATAATGAGAATAAAATCGCCCATCACATGATGACCCCCGCTACACTGTGTCGGGCCCCAGCCTCCAATACGGATGTAACCATGATCTACCTCAATTTTCAGTTGTAATTTTGAAGCCACAAATGTATAACTATGTCATCAGTGCATAAAAAAAACGTAACAACTTTTTAAAACATCGTATCTATAAACGCATAAGTTGGCTGCCAAAAAAAAAGGTTCATGATGCGAGCAAGATACCAAGTTGTGAAAGTATCTATCATTATGCAAAGAGCTTTATGGAGTCGCCCAAATAATGTGTTAGTATTACTTTAGGCAGTTTGCTTATTGATGCGACTATTTCACCAATGTATAAGTTGTTATGAAATCAAATTTCTATCCATCATGACTATTACAAAGACAAGCCGAGGCCGGAGTTGTTCCCAACGTTGTCGGTGCTGGTTGTTAGTGAGTTACTGCTACTTAACCGCGCCCCGCCCCACACGGTGTAGTCGAGTCATCCAGCATGTGCCGGCAAGAGCGTCGCAATATGACCGTACCATGAAAGTGAAGATCACTATGGCCCTCAGAATTACATTAAACTTAATCAATTAATTACATTAGACAGTAGCAAATCCACGCAAAGCTCAATTTTATATTAAAATTAATCTTACTATGTAATTTTTAAACTGTTTTTGATGCTATTTTATTTTATGACATTGTTATTTATGAATAAAATATTTGGTGTGCTACAAAAAATCTCAACATTGAGCCGATTCATTATTTCAATTACACTTCAGAACATTTTACATTGCTGTTTTATATACAATAATTCAAAAGATCTCCAAAAACTGCATTAATAAACGTTTATGCGTTTAAAAAGGAACTGCACCGAAATCACTGACCAACCCGACGTTGCGAATACAATTGGAGACAACATAAGCGTCGCATCTTCGGGAGATATATAGGTTGCAACAGATTTCCAGTTCTACAAGAATTGTATAATTCCATATTACAAATGTTGCATTATTTAATAATTTAAGAAAAGCGATGTCACAATACAATAGGTATAGAATATTGATATAAATGCATCACTTTCATGTGTCCGACAAACGACGACGTATATGTCGCAGCCAAAAGGTGAAAATAGCTGTTCAACCACACGGCTACCCGCTGACTGCACGCGGCCGGCCGCTGCCAACTAAACGAAACTAGCGCCGTCACGACGATTGGGAATATACCGATTAAATAACATAGCTTTTAAAAGACTTATAAGTTTTTTTTACTGTCAATTGTATATATTTCTTAAAATATATATTTTTTTAAATAAGCATTATTCCCCACAACATGCTGGGTTTACCTGTGATTGATCGAGAAATTAGAATTTATTTATTTATGTTTGGAACATAAGTGCAATGTTCACGTCATAATGTATCGACTATTGGTAAGCTTTATAAATAAATCATCGAGTTGAATTTTCTCTGTGACCGCTCCAACGATTTACTATGATTGCTTCAAGTTAGATATGTCTTCTTGTTGAATGGCGGCGTTTAGTCATATGGCTAGCTGTCTGACTGAACAGCAATTTAGCCGCTCGGCTGCGACAGCCCCGCGAGCGCGTCGCGGGCGGCGTCCGTGCAGCTACTGCAATGACGGAAAGCCGCACCGCGGCGTGGCCCGTGTTGACATTACTAATCAGAATAAGACAATAGAAATGGCATATTAAACTGAAAGGAGTAATGTGACTTCATCTTAATACGCACTGTCAATACTCTGAACTGAGGTGCAATGCGGAGCGGCATGGGGCTGATGGCAGAGTTGTGATCGCCATTACTTATTACCACTTCTATTGTCTTCTTATTTCTACCGTCCCGATGAAATGTAGTTTTCTCTATTTGTATAAATGACCAAAGATTAAACACCATTCCATCGAGACTATGAGCACACTACTGGTACATTAATTAGCCTGTAATTACGACGGGGCGGGTCGGACTCCGGAATAATCTCAATAAATGCTGCAATCTCAGTATAAATATAAAAGCGCATAGGCCGCCCTCGCCCCGCCCCTCGCACTCCGATAATGTACAGACAGACATACATGATCATACAGACATACATACATAGAGTACATGCGGTAACATTCGTCCGCGGAGAGTAAAAAATTCTTAATCATGATTGCTAAAAAGTTGGATGATTGTACGCGAATCTATTCTAGAGAACTTACAAATAATATTTACTCTTAAAACGAAATATGTTATAATATAATAAAGACTAGCATATATCAGTGTTATACTTATATAACTTCAATATAAATGATACCTATGACCGCTCGCGCTAAATGTATGTTTACATAATAATATACTTCATTTAAATACCCTAATTTTTCAATTACCTAATACAGTAAGTAAATGTAATGAAAAACAACATATTGAGCATAATATGATAGGAGGCGATCCGATGTCGGCTATCACAGTAAACTAATTCGCAGCAAGTCGAACGGTGCGCCCGCGCAGGGCCGCCTGACTCGGGCTGCCTGCTCACTGAGCGCAGCGGAGAAACGACCAAATATTGACCAATAGGACGTCTTTGCTCCGCGTCTATGGAAAAGCAGCCTCATCCACTTTAAGGTCAGGACCAAAAGCCGAGCTTCTCGCTAGAGGATCAGACCGGGGTGGCGCAAGGAAGAACGAGACAGGCTGCTATCCGTCATCTAACAGAGAACCTCAAGCCGAGAAGCCTTTTTATTTTAGTCATACAAAATAAAAATTATATCGCATTAATACCACCTAACAAAATATGCTCACAGCTCCTAGACACAAAGTGAGACAGGTCTCCTGCAACACAGTTTGTGTTTGCTGACATCTAGCAAAACTTGGCACGTGATGCTAGGTGTCAGAGAACCCTGCCGTGGAGCCGGCTTTGCAATAAGTCAAATCCCGCGCGGGCCGAGCGGCGCGCGCTCGGAGCTGGCGCGCATCAGTCTTGTACATAAAGCGGGAAGCGGCGGCTAACTACATAATACAACACGTAATACTTGTGGAGTCGTGCACCGCGGCTCGCGTCTTTGGTTGGCTGACCGGCACAGGGAACTCGGCTCATCCTCTCCACGCTTCTAATAAATAATACGGTCGCGGCCCACCCGCGCCCGCTTACCTGCAAACACACACACACACACACACATTACTTACACGACGAGTCGTTTTTCAAAAATCTCCAGGGTGTTTCGTTGCGGGTTTGTGATGTAAGGGTCACATTTAGGTATCCTATATCCGATCTTTATTGATTATTAAAATTATATTTATGTAATTACTAGTACCTATGTTATAGTATATGAACAGGATTTTTAAATACATAATTAATGCCAGTTAATTGTCATGTATTGATCACCGCACAATTCCCTGCACACAGGACAAGTTTACAGTGTATATTCTTGCTCTTGTTTGTTTACTATTATAAAGTATTTGAAGAGAGTTAATTTTTATGATTTTACTTATTTATTTTTTGAAAAATAGCCATCGAGTGGGCTTGCTTATTAATATATTGCTAAGGAATTATGTTTTTTAACTTTTAAGCCTCATTAATATTGATCAAAAATACAAGAAAAAAATACAAATAAGACAGAGATGTCGTTATCCTATGTTAAGTTCCGGTAACCATACGGCACGTTCATTGCAACTATTGATAGTATAATGCGCAGAGCACAACGCAAAGTCAATTTAGACATGTATGTTATTTTAGCAGTAATTATTTACGCTCTTGAACGGGCCGAGGGTCTTTTAGGTCTTGTCAAAATTAAAACAGAATTTTGCCTGTTCAAGATGTCGTCTTATTGTCGTCTCGTCTTAGTCTCGCTTCTCTTTTTTTTCATAAGTCTGTCAGTCGGTTTTGGTCATCTAAATTGTCAAGTGAAAGAGTCTGTTTGTCCATGGAGGCTGAACGGCCGCTACAGCTCTATTCTTAATCATTTATAATTAAGTCGATACTCAAGACATTATCTCACGAAATGGCAAATTATCTGTTACGATGCTTCACTTTTTTTCAAGTGGCCCTCCGTCCGCCTCTATATGTATGTCCGAGTACAAATGTGAGGTACCTATTGACGAGTTGCGCGAGCTGCTCGAGCGCGCGGTCGAGGTGGTCGGTGGCGGGCGCGCGGAGCGGCGCGGGCGAGGCCAGCGCGCGCGCCTCGCCCTCCAGCGCGGCGGCGGCGGCGCGCAGCGGCAGGCGGGCGGCGGGCGCGCCGGCCGCCGCCGCCGCCACGCAGCGCGCCGCCAGCTGCGCCAGCCGCTCCGACGTCTGCAGCCGCCACAGCGAGCCGCGACTGCCGCCGCGCTTCACCTGCACACCATCACCACACGGACATCACTACATAAAATCACGCCTCTTTCCCGCAGGGGTAGCCAGAGACTATATCTTTCCACTTGCCATGGAAATCGTGCATACTTCCTTCGCTTCATCCACATTCATAACTCTCTTAATGCAAGCTCGGCGGTTTCGGGTACTCTCAACTTGACCCTTTGCCAGGACGTCTTTAATTTGATCAAGATACGTTCGTCTAGACCTTCCCACTCCGACCTTTTCCTCCACACTATCCTTGTATACCTGCTTAGTCGACCTGCTTTCATTCATCCTCTCCACATGACCACACGTCTCAATATTCAGAAATACAACTCCGCAGGCATTTATTCACATCACACACATGGCCACAATACAAGACAAGGACACACAAGAAAGGAAACAGAATCCCTTTAAAAAACGAAACACTATTGGTCGTCTACTCGCCAGACGAGCTTTATTCTCTTTTCTCATTATTTCATTTACTTAAATCTCTTTATTGAACTATTTCATTTATTTCCTTGGACATCACTAAACAGTTTATAGGACTGGTGCAGCTGCCGGCTACATATTTCAGTTCTAAGTCTGGATAGTTGTAAAATGAAAATGCTGCAGTGCAGTTTGTTACTGCTTCTACTGCACTGACGCTTTGAAAGCAGCAGTAAACTTAGTTTTAACTAATTTATTTGAAGTCAACCAATATTATGAAAACAAAATATTATAACAATTATTAAATTATATTAGAAAAGTCTCACAATAATGAATAAATATTGTGAATTTGAGCCTGTTTATACATTCTATCACACACACTCGTGGTAAATTCAAATTAATTCGCGTGGTGTAATCGAATAACCATATATTTTAGATACCTCGTTAGTGCAGAGCAGCAGCGCCGCCCGCAGCTGCGCCATGGGGTCGTCGTCGGCGACGGGCGTGGCGTAGATGCCCTTCAGCTTGCCCTTGCCGGCCGGCTTGCTGGGCACCGCCGGCTTCTGCTCGCGGCAGTTCACGCTGCCGCTGCGCCCGACGCCAGCGCCACCTACTACTTGCACACAATGCCAATTGTCAACATATTATAACCGAAAATATCTAACTAATTAAATAGAATACATACATATATGTAGAGATCTTTATTGACTCTTATGAGTAAATAAAGATGTTTAAAGAAAAAAATGAATTCACTTACAATGAACCTTAAACTAATACAAATCATAGTAAATAAATAATGCATTTAAGCAGTGTTAAATTTTTAAATAGGCACAGTTGTCACAATAATAATTTTAAACTTGTTCAAGATCTGCATTCTTTCGATTCATTTGGCAGTGTGTTGTACATTTGCGCCCCTTCATACAATATGTTTCTCTTACCGTAGTTGGTTCGGGGTGTGATTAGTTTTATTTTATTAGTATTTCTTAAATGGTGCTTATATGTTCTTTTACGGAAATATTTGAATCTCAATTCTATCATAAAGCGAAACAAGTTAATGAGACCTGTCAGTTTTTTTAAGACTGTTGAAAACGTACCCGAGTGCGCATTCCTGGCGTTGTCTTCGGGCGAGGTGTCGCCGTCCCGCTCCCACAGCTTCTTCAGGCTGCTGATGCTGCCCGTGCTCCGCCTCTTGTCCTCCTCCTCGCCGCCCCCGCCGCCTCCCCCCGCCTCAGCGCTCTCCTCACTCCTCTTGCTGTCCTCGGGGGAACTCTGAAACGATGTTGTTACATCACACAGCAGTAGCGGGAGCGTTGATTCGGGCTCAACCGCCACCACGGGTAGCTCCTCCGCCAGGTGGGGTGACGCTTGATTTTATGTACATATTTATTTAAATCAGTCACCAATCAGTTTGATTCAAAAATATATAATATATAGATTTTAGCCTCAATATTTTGCATGCATTAATAACATTTGTCAAGCACTAGCAACGAGTTACGCTCCGTTCTACGTAACTGATTGATGATCACAGATATTTAAAAAAATATTTGTACAAAACGAGCAGAACCGAACGTAACTCCAGCAACAGGGCCTGTCAAAATCAAAATAAACGAATGCACAATATAAAAAAGGCGTCGCTCAGCCACCTGTTCGCTGGCGCCCCGCAGCGCGCCGTTGGCGGCGCCGGCGTCCACGCGCCGCAGCCTCGCCTTCAGGTCTATGATGACGCGCCCGCTCTCCTCCGCCTCCTTGCTCGCGCCCTTCTTGCTGCTCTCCACCTGGCGCGACAACGATTGAACCATTCAATTAACCTATTTATAAAAATCAAAGTATATTGATCGGTAAACTTTATAAGGTACATCCCCAAAAATTGTGACAGCTCATTTAGTGTCTTATTATTAACTTAAGTTACTAGATCAGCAGTGAAAGCATGCATGAATGTGCGCCTATACCCTCAGTCGTCTTTTACGACATCCGTGGGAAAGATGTAGTGGCCGTATCCTAATGTGATACCTTCTTGAGCTGCGCCTTGAAGTCGGTGGCGGCCTTGTCGTCGGGGCGCCTGTGCTCGGCGCCTACGAACGCCGTCTTCCGCAGCCCCGCCTTCAGGTCTATCGGCGACACCGTCTGGCTGCTGCCGACCTCCCCGTCACCCTGAAGAACACACATTGTATCCACACGTGCCTACAATGGGTTACCTGATACGTATACCAGCTATTTTAATTACGAAGCTACCGCTGCAGGAAAGCCTGCAGACAGACTTTCACAAAACGTTAAAATAATACGTGTAAAGACACGTATTATTTTAACGTTTCGTGAAAGTCAACTTTTAAATACGTACATACATTCATATTGTCACGTCTATATCCCTTACGCGGTAGACAGGGCCAACAGTTTCGAAAAAACTGTAAGGCCACGCTAAGCTGTATGGCTTCATGATGAAATTAAGATTCAAGTAGTGATAAATTGCTAGCCTGCCTACAAGAGGAATTCCAAGTTTATAAAACTATCCCTTTGTCGACTTTTACGACATCCATGGAAAAGATATGGAGTGGTTCTGTTCTAAATTGCCGGAAACCACATTAAATTTCCTCATTCGGTAATTGTTGGGAACTTATTTTAGTGAAAATGGGTTTACCAGAACTTAGCACAAGCTTAAAACGTTTTGAGAACGAATAATTTCATTGTTTTAAAGCGGATTTTATGTCTGTATCGTGTCAGTATACAGAGCAGCGTATAATGTATCGTGTCAGTACAGTCAGGAGTATCTAACGTGTCGGTAAACACTCACGCGTGTGGGGTTAGTGTAGCATCACGTGCACGTAAAGTTGTCAGTATATAGTCACGTGTCAGTCAGGTGTCACAGTCAGTATAGTCACGTGCCTGCCGGGTGTCAGTGTGCAGACCTTGTCGCTGTGCCGGGGCTCCATGTTGAGGCTGGCGGACAGCTCGCACACCAGCCTGGTGGCGGGGTCGTGGTGGGCGGGCGCGGGGGCGGGGGCGGGCGCGGCGGCGGGCGGCGGGGACTCCTGCAGCGACTGCTTCTTCTTGTCCGCCCGCTCCTTGATCTCAGCCACTAGTTTCAGCTCCAACATCTCTTTCATAGATTGCTTCGCGAGCCGCTCCAGGGAGTCGCGGTCCTGTAAGTATTTAAACTACTTCAGCTGACATAGCACGGGGCAGCATAGGAGGAGTTAGCTGGCATCTCATATAAATTAATAAATATATGCGGGACAAATTACACAGATTGAGCTAGCCTCGAAGTAAGTTCGAAACTTGTGTTACGATTTACTAACCCAAAGACACTTTATTTTATAATAAACTAGCGACCCGCCCCGGCTTCGCACGGGTGCAAAATTCGGAAAAAATTATACATAAAAACCTTCCTCTTGAATCACTCTACCTGTTACAAAAAACCGCATCAAAATCCGTTGCGTAATTTTAAAGATTTAAGCATACAGACAAACAGACTAAAATAGCGACTTTGTTTTATACTATGTAGTGATACTTATATAGATAAATATCAAAAATCCAACTCAATTAGAAAAAGTCCGTTTCTCATCATACTCTAGCCGGGATTCGAACCTCCGTTGTCACAGATAAGCGCACTAACGCTGCACCACAGAGGCCGTCAAAATATCACTAAGGTTAACTCAAATTCAAATAGCTTTGGTAAGTCCGTTTTATTGTATATTTTTTTTTGAATCCAATAACTGTTCTGTGATTTTTTACGGTGCGCACAAATTATATGACATAACATGTTTTTAACAATGTTTCAGTAATGTGGACAGTAAATGTTATAAAACATGTTAAGTATTAAGTTATTCAATATTTTACCTCATTAGTGGAAGTAGATTCGGGCGGCGGGGGCGGCGGCTGGGGCTCCTCAGGCGGCGGGGGCAGGTCCGGGGGCGGCGGGGGGAACTCGAGCTCGGCGAGGCGCGGGCGGGGCTTGGCGGGGCTGCCGGCGAACGAGCGCAGCGGGGCGCGCGGCGACGCGGGCGCCGTCACGCCGCCCGACGAGTTGGAGCGGATCATGTGCGGGGCGCCGCGCGACGGCCGCGGCGACAGGCAGCGCGCCTCCTCCCCCGCGCCCCCGCCCGCGCCACCCCCGCCGCCGCTGCCGGACGTGGACGAGCCGCTTTGCCGCAACGACTCCAGGTAGGCGCCGATGCGCGCGCCCTTTGTAAAGAAAAATAAACGATCTGAATCAGTTCCAGGTAATATAGTTGTTCTTACCGTACGATTTGGTTATTTAAATATAAGTAAGTAAGGTAAGTAGTTCCAGAGATTAACGCGTTCAAAAAAAACAAACAAATCTTCAGACTGTTTGTTTTTTTGGGAATGGGAAAAAGACAGTGATCCTATTATTGTACACGGCATGATGTTTATCAAAACGATAGTAATGTGAAAGAGGTCACCTTCGGCAGCGTGCCGTATCTGTTGATCGCCCTCTTCACGTTATGCACCTCGAGCGCGGCCACGGTGAGCGGCGCGCGCGCCTGCCGCCGCTTGTTGCGCGTGCGCTCCCGCTCGCACGACTCGTCCGTGTCCGGCGTGTGCTCCGGCGACGCCTCGCGACACCCCCCACCCGCCGCCGCGCGCCCCCCACCACCTGCGAATTGCGATGTTCATTATAATATTAACCTATTCTGTGTCCAAATAATCTCGTGTTAACTTATGGCCTCTTTTATATTTTGTGAAAACACAATTTAGGAGAAGTACCACAATTTATTATTGCTGGAAAATAGCATGAACGCTTGCGATGGCTTATAGCACTCGTACAGAAACTAACCGGTGCGTTCGTTTCTGTACATTACGTACTGTACATACACGATCGAACTCGTGTGTACATGAAGTACTCGTAGGTACACGAACGCACTCGTAAGTACACGAACGCGCTCATACGCACACGAACGCACTCGTAGGCACACGAACGCACTCGTAGGCACACGAACACACTCATAAGTTCACGAACGCACTCATAGGTACACGAACACACTTCATAAGTACACGAACGCACTCGTAGGTATACGAACGCACTCATAGATACACGAACGCACTCATAGGTACACGTACACACTTGTAAGCACACTCATAAGTACACGAACACACTCAAAGGTACACGAACGCACTTGTAAGCACACTCATAAGTACACGAACGCACTCATAGGTACACGAACACACTCATTGGTACACGAACGCACTTGTAAGCACACTCATAAGTACACGAACGCACTCATAGGTACACGAACACACTCATTGGTACACGAACGCACTTGTAAGCACACTCATAAGTACACGAACGCACTCATTGGCACACGAACGCATTCGTAGGTACACGAACGTTCTCGTGAGCACACGAACGCACTCGTAAGCACACGAACGCACGGACTTTTTATTATTATTAAATTATTAACTCATAACACTATCCTACTGGCTAATACATGTTTGTGGTACACTCAACAGATTGACTGATTGTTTGTGTATAAAAACTACCCATGTCAGTAATACATATCAATAAAAAAAAATATATTTATTTCGAAAATATCGCGAGCCCTTATAAAGTTGCGCTTCTTCGCAACCTAGGATATAACTAGCCGCCCAGCTTCACACGGATAGCATTTTTACATATAAACCGTCCTCTTGAATCATTCAATCTATAAAAAAAATTGCATCAAAATCCGTTGTGTAGTTTTAAAGATCTAAGCATGCATACATACATAGGGACAGACGCGGTGCAGGACTATACTAAACACTATGTAGTGAATTTACCACAATTTTATTATGCAAATAAATAAATATATAAATTTTAATCAATATGTTCTGACCGTTTAGGGAGGAGAGCGAGTCCTCGTGCTCATCGGGCGCGTACTGCGACTCGCGGAACGAGCTGCACGACGACAACAAGCTGGAACGACAATACCATTCAATGTAAATAGTAAATGAATACGGGACGAAATACACGGTCTCATAACACAAGCCTCGAAGGAACTTCGATGCTTGTGTAACGCAATACTAACTATATTGTATAACTAATACTTATAATCATCCAAGACCCAAGCCAATCAGAGAAAGTCCGTTTCTCATCATGCCCTGGCCGGGATTCGAACCCGGGAGAACTACTGTGTCAATGTGAAATCATTGTTCATTAACACCTCGACGAGAACAAGTTACCGTACCTAGTCCTCTTAGGCGGCGTGGGCGCCTGTTTGCCGCGCCTGTTGGTGGGCCTCCTCATCTGCACGGCGCGCTCGCCGCCCGCGCCCGCCCCCGCCGCCGCGCCGCCCTTCTTCAGAGACATCTGCGGCGTGCCCCCGCTGCCGCTGCCCGCACCCCCGCCCGTCTCTAGGAGCTGCTTCTCTACTTCTGTAACGATTTGTAAATTAATCTATTTAAAAAAATGTTATTATTAATACTTCAATAGGTAAACATCCAAGACGCAGGCCAATCAGTAAGATGCAAAAAAAAAAAATAGCGGTACTCTCTAAAGTTTGTTTTCGTATTCAAATCAAATTCCAGTCATTCATCATTGTTTTATTATTCACCTATCACCTCGGACATATTGTTTTCAATAAACTTGTTCAATGAGATCTTCCGTGGGAAATTCACATAAAATACGAAAATGTATGAACAGACAACCTCGATCGAAGCTCAATTATGATCCGTTTCCCGTGTGTCCGCGGCCCAACTGCAGTCGTGTTCCCATCTTGTTCTTTTACTTGGGTCACGGTGCATCATCATCATAAATGTAACGGAAATACCATATTGTACTTGAAACTATATGTGTCCTGCACCGCCCACTGTTTGTCGTACCTGAGATGAAAGGTGAAGACTTATGGTGTCAACTTATCATCAGCTACGACGTCACATTCACCAGTATTTACCACTTCTGGTGTTATATTTTCCCGAATTTTGTATCCTAGGCAGTGTAATGAAGGACGAGAGAGTCGTGGATTGATGCAGTCCACCAACATATTGTCTTTACATTACTTGACAATCCACAGTTTACATATTCTCTATTCAAAAGAAGAAAATCTCGAAGAATGTATGTGAAAGCAACCTCTCCTGTAATATTTTTTATTTCCGTTCTTTATTCAAATAAAAACAAAAACTACAAGAAGTTACAGCAGTAAATTGTTCTTTTTCTTGATGCGTGTCTCGGCCTTCAAACGCAAAATAAAAATTTTATTAAAAAAAATTGGTTTTCCCCACGCTCCTTTTCCCAAAGATTGAGCCTTGTATGAGCTGTTGCAAAATCCTGTACTTTGAGTTTCGCATAATATGACCAAAGTACAAACACAAATTATCTTTATTGTCCTTAAAAAAATACATATGTATGTAGTAGAAACATACATTATGAATATGTTGAGCAAAGGCGTACTTATCCCTAAGCAATCTCTTCCAGCCAACCTTTGGGTAGTGAAAGGTAAAATCCTGGAACCGGGTGGGCAGCATACTTAGATGTTAGTAGTCAAACTTTGTTTGCTTAATGGCGTTCATAAGCTGTAATTTTTAGTTCATTTCGCGAAGAACCCCCAAGTTAGAAATTTTGTCTTACCGTTAAAGTAATATATGAATAAGTATTTGAAACATGCTAAGGCAGGCAATAAAAGAGTGTGGCTATAGTCACCCTCGGTGATGGAGTTGTCCTGGAACATGTGCTCGAGCGCGTGGTGGATGTCGCGGAAGCTGGGCCGGTCCTGCGGCGCCCACTGCCAGCAGCCGCGCATCAGCTCGTACACCGCCGCGGGGCAGCCCGGGGGGCACTCCATGCGGTAGCCCTGGGGGAGAAGAACTTACATTATAAAAAAACAATAACGGCTTGCACGCCGACAGTGCCAGTACTTTCCGGAAGAAGGTATAACAGTTTAGGGCGACCATACGGCGATGGTATGGCTTCGTCGTAATCGTGTATAGGCAGCCCTTTTAAGAATAGGGCGTGAGTAATACAGAACTCAATTAAGAAAACATCAAGGTGTTTTATTTGGACTAGGGGTATCCTAACAAGGATCTCCCAGAATTCCCGCGCAAAGGGATATGAACGGATTTTTTTAACTTTACGCCGGCAGTAGTCTAGTATACAATGACAGATCATACTATATATTGCTTGCCATGTTTGTACTCGTACTATTAGACGTTCATATAAACAAAATAATTGATAAAAATAATGAGAAACATTAGTGTGTGGCGAGCCCACGGCCGGGAACAATGAGCAGGTCGCAGGCCGCCGTCCCCGCATTCCCGCCGCCGCATCAACCTCGTGTTTGTACACAAATAGCTGGCCAATTACTGTGCCACTCGCGCCGGTGTCAACCAAAACAAAAACATACGCGACCGCGCCTTGCCCCTGCGTACAGGCGGTTCTCAATTCTAATGTCCGTACTAATGTTATAAATGGAAAAGAAGATGCCATCAAAAACACCTGTATAAAACTCCAAGACTCCAAGCTCAGCATTTCTACCATAAAAAGTTGTGAGATCCATGTAATACCAAGTCGGTTAATCTATTTAGTCTCTACTTAAAGGACCTTCTATCTTAAGTTATTACATAAGTTATTATCAAGCCAATATTAAAAATATTTTACGCTTTAAACAAATAGATCGACTTGGATATCGCATGAAAACACAATGAATATTACAATTATATTAGATTCTTTAGTCTATCGCGCCTCACGCAATTGAAACCCTGGTCTCGAAAACAAGCTGTTGTATTTTCTATTCAGGTTTTATCCACAACTAAATTATAGGGGATCGAAAATAGCCTTAATTTCTTCGAGTAAAGAATGGTACGGCCGTACCGCTTTTTTTTGCTCGACTTGACCAGGACACTGCCGTGCCCCCAGATATCTAATGTCTGTCACGCGTTCACGGCCACTGTACTGACTTTGACAAAAATTTAAGTAATTAAGACTTTTGGGTAAACGCTTGCAGATTGGTAGAGAGAATGCCACGTGACTTAAGTCCGTATTTTTTTTAAATACAATACAAAAGGTATTGCTTATTTTGTACAAAAAATATAAATAAATAAATGTTTGTACCCATGTTTGAGTACTATAAAAAGTACAAGTGACCCCGTATAATCCCAACTAATATAATATACACACATTGTAAGCTACATATGTATTTGTTCGGCGAGAGACCGCGGCATCCCGCTGTAGCCGGCGGCGGGCGCGCGGTATAAATGGCGGGCGCGGCGGGCACAGCCTCATTGGCCGCCAGCCGCCGACGCCTCCACACGCCACAGTCGCACACCGCAATGGCTTTAGTCAACGCCGTAACCGTGTACCTGCTCATCTTCTCCGTCGTGGCATTAGGTAAGTGGGAGGAATCGTGGTTAATCCTATCAATCATCGTCTTTTTTGGCGGCGTACATCTGTCAGCATTGAACCCCTTTGGCGAGTGGTCCATGATCTCCGGGCGGAGTACGGTAGGCTTAGAAGTTAGTTGTGCCCCCTCGCCCTGATTGGTGTATGAGAGATGGTCCAGGTATCTCCTGAGCCGTGTGTACGTAAGTCTTGAAATTGCTAATTATAGATCGCAAAATCTCTTAAAACCTGAACAAATCATGTTAAAGGTATATATTTAGTGTGTGCGTTGTAGGGTGTAATTCGTTTGTAAAGTTGTGTCCATTGTTTATGCCGTTAATTTTGTACAAAACATAATTCGTGTACTTGAACCAGTGGCGATTCGGAACTTTTAGATTTAATTTGACAAAGTTGTTTGCAGACATTGTCTAATGGTGCATCACTGTTCTCAACCTGTATTTTTGATGGTATCGTAAAGTTAATACACAATGTGTGTCCAGGGGCAGGCAAACACAAGAAGGCGAAGCCGAAGAAGTTTGCGACGAGCAGCACCAAGGGGCTGCAGTGCTACAACTGCTTGTCCTTCGACCACCCCGGCTGCTGGGACCCCGAACACCCAGATTTCGCCAATATCACGGTATGAACTGCACCATGTGTAATCATGCCGCTTTCGCGGAGGGGTAGGCAGAGATTACATGTCATTTCTCTGCGTTCTTTCGCTTCGTCCAAATTTATGTCCACATGGAAGTGAGTCAGACAGTGACAAGACTGCCATAAAGAAGAGTATAGTTTTCAGATTTCCTTTAAAGAGACCTTGACAATCAGCACGCACTATATTTTATCTTCAGACCAGACATACAAGCAGCTAGATACCACTGGTTTACCCATTAATATGAAAACCCAAGATTTATCCCGCTAACTAACTTGATCTTATCTGAATTTTTTTTTTGTTACTATTATTAGTTACCTATCCAATATTTACTTTCGACTTATTGTTTTAATATTTATATTTGAAAATATCCCCTGTTTTGCTACCCGAAATACACGCGAGGGTCTGGCTACATGGGTATCATGATCGTAACAGCTTATATAACCTTGTTGTTGTTCCGCAAACATTGTTATGCTTTAGACGCCAAAACAACCATTACTTAAACAGTGAATTATTCGCGTCGTACGCGCAACGGTACGTTTAAATTTGTTATTTTATGACGCTTTAATTGTTAACCGACAGAATTACGATAGGCCTGTCCCGCTTTTTCCACACTCATAGTATAATTTTCTTTATATTTGCATGCTACACACTAAAAATTAGCTTTTTCTACATAAAGTCGTGATCGGAGCAGGTCTCTAAAAGACGTTCAATTAATGATAGAGCAGAGATTCAGATAGTGCCAGCTCGCGAGTCCATCTGATATTATTTGTAATTTTTTACTTTTGCAAATAAATAAATGCCGTATTCAAGAGAGTTTTGACAGTTCTATTAATATAGCAATGTTTCAGAATGTCGCGGACTGTAAGGCACGTAACCGTTCGCGATCTATTGCAGGTCCCCAACATCGACTGCTACATTCCGGGGATGGCGTTCCTGTGCATCGTCATCACGTCCGAGTCCGCCAAGCTGGGTGAGCCGCTTTATGTAACAATATTTCTAATTAAGTCCGATTTCAACACCAACAGAAAATGATAAAAAAAAAACAAAATGTGTTGGACCGATTTAAATGTCTAGTGCATAGCAGCGTGAGAAACTAGACCTTTTTTAAACCTCTGTTTTGTATAAAGTTATTCAAGTTAAACATTGCTCCTCACCCGGCTATTCACTATTGTCTTTTATCTACGAAAACAATAGTGACAGTTCAGCAATAACTCGGATAAATTCAATCGCACGATTCTAAGGTCGGTTTCGGTTATATAACCATTGTTCCCGGTTGAACGTCAAAGTCAACTGTCGTCAAAGGCCGGGTCAAAACCAAGTCCGTGCGACTATTTTCCTTCAATTGGTTGCAGTGGAGACGGGCCAGGAGATCGGGCCGGTGCGAGCTCGCACCTGCGTCCCCGCCAAGGACTTCTCCAAGAAGACGGTGTCGTACAGCATGTGCAGCAAGCTCAGCAAGGAGCTGTCGGCGTCGGAGATCTTCTCGCGCATCGCCGTGACGCGGCCGCACTGCCAGCTGTGCCGCAAGCACCTGTGCATCGACGCCTCGCGGTGCTAGCCGCGCGCTGATCCGCAGCGGGACTGCGCGCTCCGCGGATCCGGGAGGCGACCAGCCGACACAATAACAGTGCTCGCATCTCGAGCGACACCATTAGCAAAAAGATTTAAATTGAAGCCTACATGCACAAGTCGTTTACACCTCAGATGCTTGCACGACGTATAACACACTAGTGATCCAAATAAACATAAGCAGTTCAATTTGGATACATGTAAAACTAAAAAGCGACGTACCACGCAACAGTTTGATGAAAAATCACAGCTTTTGATTTAATGCCGTTAATTTTGTATCATTCAAAACCATAATTACAATGTTTACAACATGAGACACTAATACTCCAAAAAAAGAAACAGCATTTGAATAAATGTTATTAAAACCTGTGCATAATTATAAATGGTTAGTAGCCTTCACGATGCGAGGAGAATCTGTATTTTCGATTTATTGGAGCGTAGGGCTGTAAAGAGTAGTTCCCACCGCGGGCCGGCGTCTCGTCACGACGCGATCGAATGCAAACTCTAGTTGTAGTACTGTGCGATGTTTGGAGACTAACCCGGCGTTAGTAGTGCGCTTGTTCACGCCATCTTGTTTTTATATTTCGATTATTTTAATAAACTTAAGATGTTTCATTACCGATGTTGTTATTTCGTCCAGCCCATGACCCGTGTGTTTATATGACCATCAATATCTCATCTAGACATTGCAAGTCCAGGATTAAATAAATAGAAATTGGATAAGATTTGACGGTCACTTTTGTTTTTATTTTACCTATTTTTAATGATTTTATTACTTTGTACATTACTTGACATAATATTAGTATTGTATTATTGATACTATGATTATTGGATACTTATAACCTTGGGATTCTTCTTTTAGGCGATGAGCTAGCAACTGTCCCTATTCGAATCACAATTTTATCATTAAGCCAAACAGCTGAATATATTTATGTAAATATTTAAGACGACGTATGAACTGATTTTCACGAAACATCAAACACAACGCAACTGTATCGGCCAGTTTTGACGTTGGACCAACCCTAACACATCTGAAACTACTGCATTCAAATCGGACTAATAGTTTTCCCGTGACGCGATTACAAAGATACAAACAGATATAAATTTAATAAAATCTCATTTTTAGGCTTCTATTGGTCTTAAAAAGTAATAAAATTGTAAGATTATGATTAGTTACAGTTTTATTACATGTATATATTTTTTTTATCGTTCCTTCAGTTCAGTTTTCTCAATAAATTAAAATAAGACTGTGTAACGTTGTAACTTATCAATATTCCTTAATCAATGTCACTAGACAGTTCATTAGTAACGATCATTGTTTTTTTTTAAATAAATTGATTGAACATAAGACATCATAAAATTAACTCAAAACACTAAACAATTGTAATGTCCGCGAGTCGCAACGAACCTTCTCGAGCATGTGGTAGACGTCGGCGAGGTCGACGCCCGGGTAGGGGCTCATGCCGTAGGTGGCGATCTCCCAGAGCAGAATGCCGAAGGCCCACACGTCGGACTTGGTGCTGAAGGTGTTGTAGGCGAGCCCCTCGGGCGCCGTCCACTTGATGGGGAACTTGGCGCCCGCGTGCGCCGTGTACGTGTCGTCGCGCATCAGCCGCGCCAGCCCGAAGTCCGCCACCTTCACCAGGTGGTTCTCGCCCACCAGGCAGTTGCGGGCCGCTAGGTCTCTGCAAAACAATATTCTTCTTTAACTTTATTTGTGTTTTATGTACGTGTAAAATAATAATTGAATTAAACAATACGCAGGTTATGATATACCTTGTCAGCTACCGCTGAGGTTACGTTGTATGTAAACGTTTAACATATCGTGAAAATCAACTTTTTATAGGTATGTCGATAAAAACGTTCAGATTCAGTCATATCATTAAATGCTTAAATGTTGTAAATTTTTATATTCCTTATGATAGCTTTTCATCTATATTCGGTTACGTAGAACGGAAGTTATCTCATTGTTAGTGCATTTCCAAAAGTTATTCAACACGTTATTACTGTCAAATATTGAATCGATTTTAATAGCTCACAACATTTTTATTATTTTAATTCAGAAGAAAGTTTATTTTGTGTAAATTTTTAAACAACTTCATATAATGGAGATTTCAATTTTCCGTACTTTATGCAAAAAAAAAATTCTAAGGATATCTTCTGAAAGTTGTTTTTTCATCGATAACAAATGGGAAAGTGAGCACAATCGCTCTAGGACCCCAGTTATCACAGGTATAAGTATACATATATATATATATATATGTATATATACAATAATCACGTCTTTATCCCGTACGAGGCAAACAAAGCCAACACTTTCAATAAAGACCACGTTCAGCTGTATATATTAAAAGGGGCCACTTTTTGCAAATGTTTTTTTCTTTATCTTTTTTTGGCATGAAATATTTGACATAATGGGTCTAAGGCATAATTGATTTTTGGTATACGTTCAAATTTGACATTATTCACTTTTGAGTTAGTCATACCTACTTTAAATAATTATATGTGAACCATTAACGAAATAAAAATTGCTTAAAAATCATTATGCCATAACACTGTATGCTACATTACACTATGGCTTCATTTTTATGCTAATAGAGAGACCCACATAAATCACCACACCCTATAAATTTCACGTGGCTAAAGTTTCAGTGTATTTTCGTTTTTCAAACAACGTGCACTGAATGGAAACAACATAGGAATATGAAACCAATGTTATTATTATCCGGGATCGAACCGGCGCCCCGCGTCGAGGCCGCCGCTTTTGTCAACAAGCCGTGGGACTGTTGTTATAGAAACTAGATCTGAGATCCGGCGGACCAGCCAAACACACGCCTCTCGTGTTATCGTGACGATTGAATAATCATAATTTGTTTGTGATTCAAATATTATAACTTGTAAATAAACGCGTAAATTACAAAATCCTATTAATTCCCGTTCCCGCGGGAATTTTAGGACATACTGTGTTAGTGAACCTTTTTACCTCATAAGAAACCAACATCCCAGAGGTCATGTGTTCAAAAAATGACGAAGTTTCATTTAAACTTGCTAGCCCTGTTTCACTCCCTTAGGAATAGAATTTCCACAAACCCTTCCTTAGCGGACGTTTCCTAGTTACAATGTACTTTCCTGGCACATTTTATCTCACTAGTTTTTGAGATTTCTTAATCAGTGAGTGTTGGTGGCTTTATATATAAACATTAGCAGTATAGAAATCAGAATAAGACTATTATAATTGGTTGAAGCTGGTAAACGTGACCCTCGCGCACGTAAGGCCTTATTACCGGAATGTCCAGTCGGTTCATTGAGTCCATTTTCATGGACGTGCATTCCCTGAATGTCCTTTTTCCCCCGATTTTTTCTGTTTCTTCGTATGTCTACTCCCCAGAGAGTACGCGATAGTTTTTCACGCGTACATACGTCTGTGTTCATTCCCATATTCTCAGCAACTCGAAAGAGATTGAAAGACAGCGTGGCTTTCAGGAACACCATTTTATTATTGTTACCATATTCAAGTAAAAAAAGATTTCTTCTTTCGAATTGTGTTTGTTGTACAAATACCTTAATAAATTTGTCTTAATAAAATTAAGATTCAGATAGAGACAGGTCGCTAGCATCCCAACTTCATAACCCTTTCTCATACTACATCGCATTCGCGACATCAAAGTTAAAGAGACTATCTCATTCAGAACCGTAACATTACCTGTGTATAAACGACCTGCTTTCGAGGTAGCTCATCCCGGAGGCGATCTGCGTGGCCATGTACATGAGCACGACGGCGTCGGGCGGCGAGCTGTGCGCGGCGGCGCGCAGGTAGTCCAGCAGGTTCCCGCGCGACATGAACTCCGTGATGATGTAGAACGGCGGCTCGCGGGTGCACACGCCCAGGAGCTGACAGCGAAACGGTTTAATCACAACTATGTATTCACATTTACTATTCTAGTTCTGAGTTTCGTTATTGTGAAGTTGACGAACGCTGCAGTGCAGTTTGTTACCGCCGTTTCTGCACTGACGCTTTGGAAGCGGCGGTAAACTTAGTTTTAAGCAATTTGTTTGTTATGAAACCAACAGATATGACTATTATGTTTGGAATGTCCCATAATAATTAATAAAAATGGTACGTGTTAATGCTTGTGAACCGAAAAGGTTCGAACCCCGGTCAGGTCATGATGGTTAAAGAATTTCTCATCAGCGTTGGTTTTGAATGTTGTTTATTCTAGTTTATATTATAAATTTATAGTATCGTTGAATTAGTACACCATGTCTTAAGCATAATTTAGGGCTCAATTTATGTGATTTATCCTGTATATGTCCCAACTAATATTGTGGTAATCAGCAAACTACGGTTAGTATCGGTATACTATTATATATATATCCTATTCTTTTTAATATTTGTGCCGGGAACCACAGGGTGTATGATTTAGGTAGGATTTAATAAAGTGTTTCGGGACACAGCCTCACCGTTATTACAATCATTATGCTGTTGGTGTCATTCAACCATGGCTGAGGCAACCCATGACGAGAAGAATAAACGAAAATCAGTACTTGACATAGCACATTGTACTATTTACGACCACGATTGTAACACGATTCGAAATGTCCAAAGCAAATAAAAGTTAGTCACGTGCGCGATTAATACCTGTTTTATTTATAAATAGAAGAATGCAACGCAAAGTTTAAAATAAATCATCGTACATTAACTTTCACATTTAGGCAGATGTGCAACCACGATTTGTGGTAGGTACCCACGCAAAAGTTGCGGAGGTCAGACGGGAGTAGTTTCGTGTGAAAACCCGTCGCCTATGACGCCGTTTCTATAGCGCGACAAACTATCGCTGTCCCGCTTCACGTCATAACGTAAAGCGAAACAGCAATACCCAGCCAACACAGTATAGCTGTATAAATTTTGCGTAAAAGCAATCTTTTAACTTTAAGCTGGATAAAGTATTTGTATAACTTCTGTGTAAGCGCTTATACAGGTGATATTCAAGCAATTTGGGCACAAAATATCTTGCTTCAATTTGGTTAACAGTTGATTAATGGCCACATAGCAGCTGAATAAATGTACGACACACTGAATATCTTCTGCATAAATTCTGATTTTTCTTTAGTCCAGAAATTATACATCTTTTATGCAGTTGTTAATTTGTGAGTTCAGATATTCAAATGATATACGAAATTCCGATCTTTGGAGTAGTTTTACAAAGAAATTATTCAAGTAAAAAGTATTTTTTATTGTGACGGGATAAATTTGTGTCGCTTAGTTCAAAATATTGTAAATGGTCGCCGATATAAAATAGCGTAAATGATTTCATACATTTTAAGTAAGTTTAAGGTGAATTATATAAACGCATGGCACTTTACTGTGAATTATCAACATGATAATTATACATTTTTTGAGCGCCTCAAGATAAAGCTATATTTTAAAAGGTAAACAAATGTGAAATAATATTTAAATTAAATGATCTTTACTTTTTATCAAATTTCAGTCCCAGCAAGTAATGAGAATCAAATTTTGTATAACTGATAATGTTTCCTACTCACTAAACAAAGTGTTTCATAAGATAAATGTTGAGGATTTATAAAAATAGGTTTATGTCGAACATTAGTTAATGGCGGAAGGCCAATTTGAATTAAAGTGTTTATATCAGTGATTATTTTGCTTATTTTTGCATAATAGTTCACATACTACTACATATCCAGAAATTATTTGGTTTAAAGTACAATAATTATATATTTATCAGCAAAAGGTCTTAAATTACATAAAACAGTATACTTTTATTCAGCTTTTTAGGGTGCTTTTTTATAGAAAATAAATCCATGAATATTTGAGGGTGATGGGACCTATACTAATGTAGGTATTTATAGTATTTATAGTACTACTATGAATGACGCATTGCGTAATATTTAGTTAGACAATTGTTTATATTACCAACTAAAATTGTAGGTAGTTACAACCAAAAGTTTCGCGCTTGTTACAAAATACACCCAAGAGCACCTAATTATATTTCCATTTAAATCTCTTGTTTAATATCTTTCACACATATGTATGTATTGTCGTTATCTGCACCTAAAGTTGGACCCAGTCTATGTGTTTGAATCACTAATCCTGATGGTGATGCATAATCATCGTGTACAGAACCCTCTTCAACTGTGTTGGTCGCACTTGGCCCGGGCCCATTTGTATCAGATGTTAAACTCTTTTCTATTACTGTACAGATACTCTCGTGAACATTTTCTTCTTGTTCCTCCCGTTCTCTTTTTTTTTTCCATGAATCATTTACTCTTTTGTTATTATTTTTCTGAGGAGGCATATTGTTGATTTTGTCACAAAATGGTGAAATATCTGGATATAAACATACGATATCTTCAACTAATCAGTTATTTGCTGCTTAAGATACCCACATTTGTAACTGATATTGTTTTAAGTTTAATATAAAGACAATTGTATGCTTATAGCGCTATAAGTTTGGTAAAACAAGGAGTTTATTTTCAATTTTGCAGAAGTTAGCTGTAAAAAGAAGAAAATATCTAAATTATTCAGCATCTGAATAAATTAGTACCATTTCGTACACTAAACAACTTAAAGAAAGTATTTCGTCTAATATTCAGCGTTTTGCTGTTTAACTGCTTTTCTTTAAAATGTTATACAGGTCAATGCAAAAATTTCAGCTAATGTGCAGATAATAGCTGTTTCAATTACTTTTATTTGAATATCGCTTGTTTAGCAGATACTACTCTTGATTATTATTCAGCTTGAAAAAATACCGTGAACTTTATGCAGAATTTAGTAAGCTTACAACATTATTTTAATTTAAGAACTCTCTTATTCAAAATTAAGCCATAACATCAGCTGTAATACATAATTAATAAAGCTTGACACTGCTTATTGTGGTATATTTTCGCTATTATCTGGCTTATGTGTTGGCTGGGTAGTTCGCGCGTGCCGTGCGGAACAGATCGTTAACATTGACGGGCACCAACTAACCTGCACCAAATTCCGGTGTCGCATCTCCTTCATGATGGCGGCTTCCTCAAGGAAGTCCTTTAGCGCCATCGTGTCGTCCTTCAGAGTTTTCACCGCCACCTGACGGAGAAATACTCAAATTAATACATACATCCATAAAATAAATAAATTAGTTTGAGTGCTTAACCGACGCTCATTGGTGAGGGAAAACATCGTGAGGAAACCTGCACATTCAGACAACTAAATGTGTAACCATGATCCGATATAAGTTAGGTTCTTCTGCAAAGTTTGCGGAGGTCAGATGGCAGTCGCTTCGTGTAAAAACCTGACTCACACAATCCAGGATCCATGATCGTAAAGACGCATACCAGACTCTCTAGAATGGGGAGTAGGAAACTAAGACTAAGAGGAAGAAGAAACTAAATAAAACAACCTAATTATAATGAAATTAAATTTCCTAAACTGCAAACCAAAAAAAAATATTATTTGTAACCTATATGTTTCCTTGTCTTCCAGACCATCATATTCCTGCTCAGAAAAAGGGATCTCTGTAACCACTCACCGTGGTGTTGCATCGTTTCCACACCGCCTCGTACACGTCTCCGTACTGTCCGCCCCCCAGCTTGTGTTTCATCACTATATCCGTCCGGTCTATCTCCCAGTGGTCAGGCGGTGCCAGGGGAAACACCGTCGGCTTGTTCCTCTTGGGAGCCGGGTACAGCAGCTGGGTGATGAGCCCGTCGCCCAGCATGGAGTGGTGGTGCACCAGCTCGGCCAAAGTGCCGAACATTGACTCTGACGTCACGTACACCTGACATGACGAAGTAAGATTATTACAAGACAGTAAAATGCTGCAGTGCAGTTTGTTACCCCTTTTTCTGCACTGACGCTTTGGAAGCGACAGTAAACATTGTGAAGCCAAAAGATATGACAATCACTAAGTGATATAAAGTATTCCATAAGAATAAATAACATTTTTGAATTTGAATTTTGGTTAATTCCATTTATTATATCACGCGGGTCCATAATTCACATAAATAATACACACTATTTGGCAAGTAGAGTAATTGTACACAAGTGATATGTAAGTACTTCTTGATTTTTATTTACGCGTCTAAACTTAATAAAACTTGATGAACTTATTGGCCTTGGACAGAAGTAACAAGTCACAAACGGACCGTTTTCCCAAATCTTAAATGTGCTTTTCTCAATAGGTCTGTTTTCTCCTTGGAGTGTCTTATCGTGGTACCATTTTAGAAGTTACACCAATGTACTAGCGCAGAAGTTAAAATTTTTGTACAGCGCGTGTTTGAGCGGTTGAGCCAATCAAAGCACGCCATTTGAACTCACGAACTAACATGTCCGCTATTTCGAGCGAGATAGCAAGATTTCATTTGTTTTTTAATTCTAAATTGAATGTCTTTGTAATAAAGTCATCAATGAGAGTTCATCCATCGAATATTGCCGCTGACGATGTCTTATAACAGCGGTCGTACCTTGCCGTCGGCGTCCTCGTTGATGCGGTAGTGGTACACGCGGCCCTCGAACCGCAGCGAGATGCTCCGCTGTCCGGGGCTCGACTCGGACTCGCGAACCTGCGCCGCGAATCATAAACCATTATATGTACATAGAAACCAGATTTATACAATATAAAATCTAATATTGTATTATTTTGGTGGTGGTTCCCAGCACCAATACAAAAAAGAATAGGACCACTCCATCTCTTTCCCATGGATGTCGTAAAAGGCGACTAAGGGATAGGCTTACAAACTTGGGATTCTTTTTTAGGCGATGGGTTAGCAACCTGTCACTTTTTGAATCTCAACTCTATCATTAAACCAAATAGTTGAATGTGGCCATTCAGTCTTTCAAGACTGTTGGCTCTGTCTAGCATATCTATCCCTGCAAGGGATATAGATCCCTTGCAGGGTAGACGTCACGTCTATACGTGACCATATGTTTGTATTATTTTAAAAACATTCGGATTGTATGATCACACTTATCTACCAACATTGTCACTCATTAAATGCTTTTATTATGTGTTAATAATTTTTGATCAGTATCTAATCAGTTTCATAGAACAAGAACTTAACTTCTTCGTGACTTATTACTGTCAATTATTGAATCCTTAAACTTATGTAACAAACATAGATGCTAAAATTTAAAATTTTCCGGGAATTAAAGATAAACTTTGTGAATACTTACTTTAAATTTAAAATACAAATTCGTACATAATTTTTTTGAAAACGAAAAAAATTTCATGTTAAATCGATTGTCGCAAAAAATCGCATCGGTAATACAACACAACTCTAAATGAGCTGCCAGAATTGAAATAAATGGTTGGACAAGGTATACATAATAGCATGTTTACCAGGAAGCTGCCATTGATCCCCGAGCTGAGCAGGTACTCGGCGGCGTTCCTGGAGATGGGCCCGTGGTACCAGCTGTGCTTCTCCAGCGAGTTGACCGGCGTCACGTAGTTGGAGGGCACCCAGCCCACGCCGCCGCCCAGCGTGTGCGCCTCGCACCACTCGCCGCTCTTGTTGTAGCTCATGATGCGGACTTGCTCGCCTGGGAACAACGTATATTGATAGATAGATAGATAAACTCTTGCACCAAGAGAACAATAATTGATTAAAAATAAAAATAAAATCCTATTGCCACCGGGGGTTAAGCTAAGAAAACTCTCGATTAAATCATCGATATTTACTATTAGTGCACTTTCACTCGAGTATATTCGCCGACGTTCGGTCTTCCTGCACTAGTTTCAACTCCCACAACTTTTAAAACGGCTCATTCGATTTTGATCAAACATGTCCAAGATCGCACGTAAATAGCCTTCAATAAAACAAAACTAAATTGAACTGGCTTCATCCGTTTGTGAGCTATGATGCCACAGACAGACGACAGACAGGCAGGCACGTCAAACTTAAAATGCACCCTCTTTTTCAATCAGAGGTTAAAAAAAATCGGAACAAACAGACTATGAGGCGGACAAAGGCGGACTTATCGCTAAAGTAATAAGCATTTAAATCATTTGGACCGAACAAAGAAAATGTTATTATATTTATAAACAATATTGGTGAACTATGTTAGCAAGCTTCCATGCTGGCCTGCTTATGTGCAATTTGTAAAATTCAAAGCCTCATAACCTTGGGATTTATTTTTTAGACGAGGAGGTAGCATCCACTCACTATTTCAATCCTAATTCCTTAATTAATTATTATTCGACCTCAAATTGACTGATGGCAATCACAACGTCGATGTAGCGGTAATGTACATCGTACAGGTAGGTGCGCGTCGAACGACGCCACGTGTGAGGCCTTAAATTCTATTTTCTGACCTTTCTTCAGGCTGAGCTGGTTCTCGCCGCCCGCCTGGAAGTCGTACAGCGCCACGAACAGCTGCGGGTCGTCCTCCTCGTGGTGCGCCAGCAAGTTCTCCTTCGACGTCCATCTGGCAACAGTCAACCAATCATATAAGAAGGCTGACTGACACATCAGCGCACAGCTAAAACTGATGGTTCTAGATTTTTTAAATTTAACATGTAGACGTAATTTAATTGGTCTAGGAATCTACTAAGATTTCCCGAAATGAAAGATTTGTATTTTTCTTCGGATACATCCGATTTCAATTTCAAATTCTTTATTGCATATCATAAAGTACATCAGTTTCATCCGAGGAAGACAAACGCCTCGGCCCGACGCAAAGATTGAGGTAGGACTGAACTTAGACAAATCCTTGACAAATCTCACTTCATTCTATCTAATCATAATGCATAAATGCACAACCCAAACCATCAACTCTTTGGGTTTGAAACTTTGCATGTGGGTTCTTGTGGTCTACGGATGCACGAAGAGAATATTTCCCGAAATACCGCGGGAAGTTAGCGGTTCTTTTGGCGGGAGGAGCCGCAAGCTTACACTTATTCTCTTATAATACTTTGTGGATCACTCCAATACCTGTTGGCCGAATCTAGAGGCTGCGGTGTTGGCGGCGCGGGCGCAGCGGCGGGCGCGCACCCCGCCTCGCCGTCCGGCAGGTCCGGGATGTGCGGCAGAGGCCGGCTCTGAAGCAGCGCCTCTGGAAACCGAGACAAAAGGAGAAAAGCTATTGAGGGGGATAATAAGACCTGAGTGCCAAGAGGATACTGTTGCGAGGAAATACAGGGGTCAACTTTTTAGTACTATACAGTGACACCGATTTCGGTTAACAGCGAACAAAGTTGCGGGCAACGGGTAATATATAATTTATTTGTCATCACTTAATTCAATTCAGTAATCATTTTGGCTAGTGACGTTTCGCCTGCCCATAGCACTGTCTCATGTGCGAGACAAATATTTGTTTTAAATTGCAACCAAATCGGCGTGATCGGCATCCCAAACGGGGTAGGAAGAGAAGACGCCAAACTAAGGATCAGGCATCATTGTATGTAAATATACAAATTGTCGCCTTGCGCCTTCCTTATACGCCGTGCCGGTCGCGGCCTGACGCATGGCCCAGCGATTGCGGTGGTAGGTACATATGTGATGGCCAAAATTTGTGTATGTGTACCTTGTCCGCCATCACGACTTTATATACGTGTACCTTGGTTTATGGGTTACAAATGTTAAGATCCATGTAACTTTATATAAAAAAAATAAAGTCATTATCAAAAAAATAAAATAAGTAATTAAGATTGATCTAAATTATCAAATTAACATCTTCCATATCAATTTTAGTTTGTTGTCAAGTGCATTCACATCTAAACCAAACCAAACCCTAAACATTGGCTATTTTTACAAACCTCCCCCAAACTATAGCTTAATACTTATTTTAATAACATTCAAGTTAAAACCCAATTATTCTGGTGATATTATTGCATAAATATCAAGAATTCATTGACCTTACGAAGTTAGCTTCTCTAAAAATTTTAATACATACATACATACATACATACATATGTTCACGTCTATATCCCTTGCGGGGTAGACAGAGCCAACAGTCTTGAAAGGACTGAATGGCCACGTTCAGCTATTTGGCTTAATGATAGAATTGAGATTCAAATAGTGACAGGTTGCTAGCCCATCGCCTAAAAAAGAATCCCAAGTTTGTAAGCCGATCCCTTAGTCGCCTTTTACGACATCCATGGGAAAGAGATGGAGTGGTCCTATTCTTTTTTGTATTGGTGCCGGGAACCACACGGCTTTTCACAAAAATTTTAATTGTCCGTTTTATTGATTAATTTGGTGGGATCCCAGTAGTATATCACAATTTCTTTTAAAACTTTAGTAACTTTTGTTTTTTAGTACAGAATATGTATAAAACCTAGTGACAACCATGGCTCTAGTTTCTACAGGCTACCTAAGGTCAACTCTTCTCGAACTACTGTCGGAATGTAAGCTGCAACTAGGCAAGTCTGCAGAGCATAACTAGTCATTTTTCTGCCAGCACCACCATCAGATATGTCACTTGACAATGTTTAATTATAGTTAACAGGAGAAATATCGCATAATTTTTATAAGATACCTGAACTTTCTTATAGGCTTAAGTGTTTTAAAAGTTAAATAACTGATTCATTTATTTATAGATTGATAATCTCTACACAATTTTGTATACAATAAGTCACATTAAAATAATTTGCATATGCATACCTATATCCTTGAGTATATTTTACTTAAGTCTTAAATTAAAGTAAAAAGAAGTCGCTTGAAAGCAATTGGCATAAAATACAGCACATGCTTGATAACAATTGTATATCAGTTTATAACAGGATATAAACTCGAAAAACTAATGGACCAATTTTGATGAAATTCGGCACAGAGATGTTCAAGAGTAACATAAGCTTTTTCTGGATATTCTCATTGATGCTACACAAAATATATAACCTTCAAAGATTTAAGCTTAGTAAGTATGTCTAGTATATGGACCTAAGTACTATGTCATAGTTTAATAAGTATTATTAATAGTAGGTTTTTAAGCGATCATAAGCAACTGCATATATAAAATAAATAAAATACTTCCTGAAAAACAGACATGACAAATTTCAGCTTTCTAAGAAATCAAAGTAGTGTTGTTTATAATTTAACTATGTAGTTATTTAACTTAGGTGATTCGCAAGAGCAGTTTATGTAATCTCAACTCGCCAAGCAAATACTATCAATATCATACTACATACATTCATGCACACATTAATCACATCTTAATCCACATCTGAAGATGTATGTAGATGTCTCTAGACAGAGATAGAGGAGTAGACACTCCTCCAGAGAAGAGGCATGCTTTTGTATAGTTTATATATGTATATCTATTAAAAGAGATAATGTATGATTGTTGGTAATATAGTTAAATGACTAAGATCTGATCCACCAACATGTGAAGGGTGATGGGGCCTCTGAAAGTTGAATCACCCCTTCTAACCATAGTCAACAAGAATTCTTAACCATTTTGTTATAATGTCTGTTTTGTTTCAGTGAGAAGACCTCTAAGCAAATATAATGTTTGTATCAAACCCTTTCTGCATGTTTGGTCTAATTAACGAAATAACCAGTCAGTATCTAACATCTATTTCCTTGAATGTCAATTTTTCTGAGTGACTCCTATCCCGAAGGTCTAACTCCCAGAAAGCACACATATAAAAATGAAAGTACCCTTGTAATGAGTTTGTTTTTTTTAATATACACAATTCATTATCTATGTTGTTGGTATCCCACAGTCTGGAGCAAAGAAAATTCCATTTCCAAGTAAATGTATAGCTACAGCACATGATGCAGTAAACAACATTACAAGATTTAGGTAAACAAATTTGTCCTGGACCATGTACCAATGACTATTTTCTAATAAGTTCAGGCAATGATTATTTGCACAAAACAAATCCAGTTATGACCCTTAACAGCTTGAAAAGTTGTACTCAGACCTAAGCTACATTAGCAGACTTCATGATAAGCTTACTTTTTAATAAAAGCTAAAGCTGACTTTCCTGATACTGGATCTTTGTCTAAGGGTAGTCTGAATCCTTCTCCAGAAGAGTATTTTGAAATATAGCTACTGAGACAAACCCCAGATGATGTATGTTCTGATAATATAATTAAGTAATGAACTTATAGCAAATAAGAGCTGTGAAGGAGAGATGAAATCGCACTGCTAAAAATGTTTAAGAAGACAATATAATAAAAGCTCTTAATAAAATATTTTCTCCACCAAAATCATTGATAAGCTTGTGAAGTTTGTCCACCTGAAGAGTTGGCCCAGCTTCACCATAGAATAACACTTTGTCCATATTGAGTATGAATTTAAGATATAATTCACATATCTATGAATTTACCAACAATGAATGTATACCTGACACTGTAATCTTTAATTGGCTAGTGAAATTTCAAGGAATAGGGGTATGGTTAGATTTTATGCAAATTTTGCCATACAATGTAGAGTGCATTTTGAAAAACAACTAATTATTTTGAAACACAGAACAAATATGCAAGCATTTATTAGTAAAAGTAGCAGAGAAAGGCGAGGACCATACACAGGGGGGTGGCAACTCACCGCTGTGTTCCGTAAATATGTTAGAGCCCAGCATCCGGGGGTCCTTCGGCACCCGCGGCTTGGCGCGGGCCGAGCGCATGGACGCGCCGCTCGCCGTGCCGCGCTCCTTTGCCTGCTGCGCGCCCATCGCGAAACCTTCTCCAGTTATTTTTCAGTCAGCACGGACCCGAGCCTCACGCCACCTAAATCACTAATTCAATAAGTCTAACGACAACGCGACATTGCCACACTTCATAGTTTATCGCACGTCACAGACATCACTGTGATAAGATTCTATTACAATACGCTAATATTTGATAAACTTGACGACACGCATACTGTAGTCTTTATTCTTGGCCTAATGGAAAAAAATAAAACCGGAATTTTAAGTGCAGTATAACTGATATATCAACAACATCCGCCATTAAAAATGTGTGACTGAGCCTGAATGACATGTTTGATTGACGTTCAGTGTTACCAACGCCCAAAATTTATTATATCGCTCCAATCCTTCAATCCCATGCTTCAATCATAACTAGTAAAGTTAAAAGTTAAAAAAATACTTATTCGACAAACACAAAAAACAAAGGAAACAGACATAAAATACAAGTAAAAATAGAATAGCTATATAGGTCAAAATCTGTATTCATGGACAAGCATAAGTGTTACACCAACGGCTTTTTGAAAGGCGAAGTGAGGCACCTACGATTACTCAATATTATTCATGGAATATTTTATACCGAAAACGAAGTAAAATTACATTGTCAAAAATTGGCTCATGAAGAAGTAAGAATTCTATAAGAAAGACAAGAAGCTACATAGGTTTTGGTTTAACATATGGTAACATATTAAAAAAAATAGTCAAGTGCGAGTCGGACTCGCAAACGTAGGGTTCCTTACCAGTATCATGTTTGTTACTTAAATATTTATTTTTTATATTCACATTTCTACCAGTCTATTAAAGTCGACCAACAAATTGCTTATTACGTTTGTTGTATGGGAGTTCCTCTTTAATATTTACTTAATTGTTATTTAATTATTTATTTTCAAAGGTAATGTACAAGTAAATATTATGTGAAAATTTTAAGCGTCTACCTGTTATGGTAAAATTTTAATATATTATTCTAATTTTTAGTTTTTGTTGTTACAGTAGAAACGGTAATACATAATTTGTCAAAATTACAGCTTTCTAGCTATCACAGTTTATGAGATACAGGCTTAGTAAAAGGGTCCCGTTTTTACGGAACTCTAAAACCCTATTTTGAAAATTATAATGTTTTGCTCGTATTGATGTTTGCGAATGAACTAGTGCAAGATGCAAATGGCCGTCATGGTTTTGGACTAGGGATGCGACATCGGAACATTAACTTAGTCTACATACCTACTAAGCCCAGTTAAGACTTATCAGTCTTAACTTCGGCACGACCACATCAGACTTCAGTAGCTAGTGTAAAAGTTAAGTATGATGGTACTTTCTTTGTCCTTGGCACCGGCGCTGAAGCCCCAACAATCTCTTTTGAGATGTGCAAATTCTTTGATATCTTATCAAAGAATTTGAACATCTCAAAAGAGATCGTTGGGGCTCGACGCATGCTATCATCGACTTCGTACCTACGACCTTGGTCGTGTCGTAACAACTTGAGCTGACTGAATGACCAAAACCAGTGCAGCGTTGCCAGCTTATTGTTATTGTTAGCCAGGTTATTGTTTTGGTATTTGCTATATTCTGGCCCACTGTTTGCCCAGGTAAGACTAAATGTTAGTTATTTTCAATTAATTATGTTTAGCTATTTGGGTGGGTGGAAATCGTTTAATTTATTTTTTATAAGACAAATAAATGTACTTTATCATTTTTAGTTTAAAAACATTTACATAATAAGTGCCTTACATCTGCTCTCTTTCTATTAGCAATTTTAAGTAAGCTTAATACGCTGCCGAGTTGACAGTACTAGAACACAACCTACGAAACAACATCGTCTGTCGCGCGGTTCCCCAGGCATAACACCTAGCCTGGCGGAAGATCTTCCCTTTGTGGCGGTCGAGCCGAATCATCGCTCCCGCTACATTGGTGACCCCGACGTGATTGGAAGCAACCTACTTCATCAACTCCAATCCTTACCATCATCCAACTCCTCACTCTGCAAGCAGTCTCACAGCAAGCCAGCAACTGGGTATCGCAGCAGGTCCATCGCAGCCGACTCACCGAGCTTCCTGGGCCTGTCTGCACCCGCACTAACTCTGGATCAACCCACGCCTGGATTTCATCGGCGGCGTCTCTTCTCCAGTGTGGCAGCCTTGCACGACTCCTACCGACGCCGACAGTCGACATCGCTCTCAACAGTCTCGACCCGCTGCAGACTACGAGCATTGTATTAGCTGTAGTAGCTGTCGAGCTATTTAGGGGCATCTCTGGAACAAGGAGAGCTGCGGGTCTACCGGACAAAACGAATCCATAAAAAGCATCATCTCCACTTCCGACTTACTGGAAGACAACCTGGTACTTGCAAGCTCACGCACAGTTTGCACAGCAAAAATAAAAAACCAAGACTTCAGACCTCCGGTCTTGGGGGGAGTACTGTGGCGACATCTCTACGCCACTCGTCACAACGTCAAATCAAACAACTAGGTACTGTCAATCATCGCGAAGAAATTAATGCGCTCAATCAATAGCAGCGAAGAATCTAAATTGCGATTTCATGGATTGGAGCATAAACACAACATAACTGTTGAAGAGACAAACCTCTTTAGAGTGTTAGATGTTTTTTCTTCTAATTTCATCTTTGATTTGATTCTAAGTATGTTTTGATAGATTTTGTTTTAACATTCATGTCATGTTTCTGCCTCTCATCCTAGGTATATGTACTTAACTTAAAATAAAATATCTTTTATTTTACCGAGTGCTCCGTTATTTAAAAAAACCACTACTCTGCTTAATTAGTATATCTCTCCAAACCTAGAGGTATTGTCTGTCGCGCGGTTCCCCAGGAATAACACTAGCCTGGCGGAAGATCTTCCCTTTGTGGCGGTCGAGCCGAATCATCGCTCCCGCTACATACCCATCACTTGTGATACCAAAAGTTCAACAACGAAACGAAACAACAATCTACGAATACCTTCCCAGCATCCTTCATCGAGTGACTGAATAATAATTCGACTGCCTCACAGTATTGCCAAAAATACTTAGTTACTAAAGTACTTTAAGCAATACACTTTTTGGAGAACATACGCGACCAATTCCTATGACATTAGTTCCTATATCTAAGCCAATTTTCAAAAGTTTTTACATTTATTAAATTTTATTATTTTCTATTATCCACATGATTTTTTAAAGTCTCTACCACGGATATCAATATAGAGTGTCAGCCGTAAATATTACGTCACGTCAACTTAAATTTTAATTTTTTCATATAAGTAGTTTGTTTTGTCGAAGTTTTGAACAAAAAGTAGTATTAATAGATACTACGCAGTGGTTACATACTCTTTAGGTTAGATGCATACATATAGCCTATTGCGTCTTCTGCGGTAAAATGGACCTACGAAACTTCCGACGCAGATCGTAAAAGTTAACCAACGGAAAAGGCATAGGGAAAAGGTTATAACGTGATTCTTCATTAAAGACTTTTTTATTGTTATCGAAGGGGAAATCCATTTTACGGGCGACCTGTCACTAACACGTAGGTAAAATTACGTGCACCAGCTAAAAGTGGCTTTGAATTTTGTGTCTTTTTGCTCTGTTTACCCGGTAAGAAAGACGAAAGATAGAAAAAAAAATCTTTATTTGGCGCAATAGGTAAAGGACAAAGGTTGAGAAGGTCCGGTAAAAATATGACCCAATCTAAGATCACGCGATCAAAGAGCGCACCCTGGGCTCCTTCAGATGAATGCACGCAGAGAATCGAAAAGGATGTGAGGAGGAAGAAAGACAGGAGAAGATGCTGACCGTCTGAAATATCAAAGTGCAAACCGCTCTAGTTTTTTCAAAACTTGGATTGTAGCTTATGTGGTCTAGGGGTGCACAATGAGAGGATTTAACAAACTCCCGCTGGGGGAGAACTGAACGGGAATTCACGCTTTTGCTACTATAATGTAAAGTAAAACCTCCACAAATATACAAAGGGAGTGTGAACGAGACTGGTGGAGGGGGAGGCCTAGACGAACGTACCGTGATTAAATCGGAGACGTTTTGCCTTAACGTCAGGTCAAGAGTACCCGAAACCGACGAGCTTGCATGTCGAGAGCTGGATGAAACTCCTCCGGGAAAGAGGCGTGATATATATACATATATAACCTCCACCGACCCTGCAATGGCACTTGCCGAAAGTGTCATAAACCCGTCAGACGTCACTGTCACCAGCTCCCGCGATGAGGCATGAGGAGCACGCCTAAATTCCGGTTGCAGCCATGCGTCAATGGTTGGTTATGAGAAGGATGACATAAACGCACACAAGAAGCTGATAGCCGGGTGCACGTCGGGTGTCGTCACCAGGTTCATCACCCAGCCTCTGGACATCATCAAGCTGAGGACCCAGCTGCAGAAGACGAACCCGAGGAAGGCGTACAAGTCACAATGGCTGCCAACTGCGATGAGGATCTTCAGAGAAGAGGGACTGTTTGGGTTCTATGCTGGACACAATCTTGGTCAGGTTAGGTCACAAATTACTCCCAGGGTTAGGTGAAAACGCTGAGAAAGAGACTAGTATGTAAAATCTTATAATTTAGCCAATAGAGTGCCCGCGACTCCGCCCGCGTAATGCGAAAATTCCCATTCTCCCGTTCCCGCGGTTCTAAATATCGATGTCTACCATCATAGCTACTGTCTGCATGGCAAATTTCAGCTCTACGGGTCCAGCCAGTAGTTCGGGCTGTGCTTTGATGGATCAGTCACCATTGCGTTTTATATAGATATATAGATAACAAATGTACATGTTGCGTATACAAACAAACATATAAACAGACAGACTTTTTATTCAAATTCATGCTCGGTTCCTATTTTTATATCGATATACCTAATTTTTTTTTAAATAGACTCAATGTACACTCAATGACAAATTTTTTTTACTCATTTTTTTAGATAAGTGTTTGTGATTAAGTATTTATGTATCTAAATATAATGCGTTTATGTATTCAACTCTTCTAACCCATATGGGATATAAACGTGATCACATGTAGGTATGTTATAAATTTAAACGTTTACAGATGCATTCGATTCTGTCTGTGAGCAGCCAGTTCTACGTGTACGAGATCGCCACGTCGTATGCTGATCATTTTCACCCGTCCAACACTCACCAGTAAGTAGTACTAGTGGCTACCAACTTATCTTCTGTTCATCGTTTCAAGTGGAAAGAGGCACGATTATCTATTCCATCATTTAGTCATCTAAATGTACCATTCGAGTCATTGACTATTGACACTGTCAACCACGTGAGAGATTAGTGCCGTGTAGCACCTAGCAATTTAGAATAGAACCACTATTTCCCTCGGATGTCGTAAAAGGCGAGTAAGAGAATAGGCATCGTCGTCATTCATTTAGTGCAGCTTTTACCATGATCCAATATATGAGTTTTAGTCCAAGATTGATCAGGTCAGACGGGAATCCTTACCCAGTCCAGGATCATGGCCAAATGGTGCACCCGGGTCATCTCCAAACAGGTGAGCAGGTGAAGGATATTAACGCCTGGAGGAAGGAGAGACCACAAAGGCATAAAGTCGTGATATACGCGTGTACAACTGTTTACGCCTGACAAAAGTTTATGCGCAAATTCTCAAATTTAAGTTAGTAAATACTTAATCACTTACACGGGTTCTGCTGAAAATCAGTGCTGAACGTGTTCAGCCTATCACTGAGCCAGGACCTGTTATGGCATTCACGTGTAAGAATAAGTACTTTTTGTGTGATCTATACTGATGTGATTGTTATGATAAATTATTTTTCTTTCTTCCTTTCTTACAATAGCATTTCTCTTGCCCTGTAGGCCATACATACGGTTCTTGTGCGGCATCTTCGCCGGCTGCTGCAGCACGACCCTGGTGCTTCCCATCGAGGTGATCAGGGTCCGTCAGATGCTGGTCAACGAGCAGTACCGCGGCATCTTCAACGGCGCCGTGATGGTCTACCGCAGCGGAGGAGTCCTGGCCTTCTATGAGGGACTTAGTGCTTCACTCATGCAGGTTTGCTTATTCATACTGATATCATAAAAGTCGGAAATGTAAAATGTGAGTGTTAGGTACCACGCAATGGTTGTGGAGGTAAGATGGGTGTTGCTTCGTGTAAAAACCTGACTTACCCAAACATGTCCATGGTCAGAGACTTACCTCGGTTTCTTCTCCAGAGAGGTGAGGATGTAACCGGGTCCAATGCCAGGAGGAAGAAGGAATGCGGTTTATATCTATGTACAAAGACCTACGTGCCTTTGTTGGTTCAGGGTGATAATACCAGGGTAAGGTTCTACGTTTGGAACGTTTAGCGTCCTCCGATTGACCGTGTGAAAGAAGGTAGATGCAGGAGGATTCCGGTTAAACATAGTTACATGACATGAATCGTAAGCCAGAGGTATAAACACCACATTAAATCTGCTGGTAAAGGTTGAACTGGGGAAGACTCATTGCTTGTTCATTAACATCGACAAAATATGTCCCTATGTTAAGTTGCAATTGTAGCTATTTTTATACATCGAGCCTGGAATCTTCCGCCTGTAGCATAACAAGCGACAAAATATTGCTCTTTCGCTTTTAGTTATGGCGTGAAACGGGATAGCGATAGTTTTACGCGCGATAAAAACGGCGTCGCGCGTGCAATACCTAATACCGGGGCTGGGCTTAACAGCAAACAACATTGATAATAATCGCGAAATCTAACTTTGAGAGGAACTGCTAGTTTCACCAGATCAAGTTATTTAAGAGAGTGTTCCGTCACCAGATGGGTCCAGCCGTGGGCATTTCCTTCGGCACGTTCAGCTACCTGCAGCCAGCGCTGCTGCGGTTCCTCCACGACCGCGACTGCGGCGCCGACGGCGACTGCGCGCACTCCACCTCCAACAAGTACAAACCCGAACACATCCTGATGGCCAGCACCATGGCGGGCTCGGCGGCCGGCTTCCTGTCCAAAACTGCTACATATCCGTTTGACCTGGCCAAGAGGAGGCTGCAGATTGCCGTAAGCTAGTCTCTTACTCATTCTCTCGACACTCGGGGAGGTTTTCAACAACATCACCCTTTATAATCTGTGATAGTCGCCGATGAGGGTTGTAATGGCAGAATAATATAGTGGAAGAAGATTCACAGTAGAAGGATATCGAAACACGAAAAAAAAGAAAGAAAGATAAACTTCTCGAAGCCACAGCTAAACGTGACCGGTCGGTCTTTTCAATATTGTTGTCTCTGTCTACCCCGCAATGAATATAGACGAGTAATATTGTTTGTATGTATGTACACACTTATCACAGTGACGGAGCATAACGTCACGTAACGCGGCTCGTTTCCGCGCGATCACAATTTCCCTCAAACTAATGGCGCAGGAGTCGCCAGCATTAGTCCATTACTGTCGTCCACTGTTGTGTAAACCCGCTGATTTAGAAGCCCCATTTCAAGCCTATATTAGCCTACATAGGCGTACTGCATAGTTACGTATTCAGGGGAAAATGCCATGAGGAAGTCTGCACGTTTCTTACATACCTATAAATACAAACAAACATATAGTCACGTCTTTAGTATAAACATGAAGTCAGAGCTAACAGTCCAAAAAAAATGAAAGGCCAAAAAATATATAAAACTTTTTGCCCGCTTGGAAAAGTTGTATTATGACATTTTAAATATTTTCAGAGCCATGACCACAACCGCAAATATAAAATCCCGACGACGGCCAGGAGACTGTTCAAGTGTAGGAACTTAACGCAGTGCATCCTTAAAACTGTTAAGGTAAGTTATTATTGACTTTGAACTTTCAAAACGCCAAAGTTCAAAGTTAAACATATACGTTTCAAACGTCACCAAACGACCCACTCGATGATACAGATCATTGTAAATGATTCGAAACGAATTTTGCAGCCCATCATTCAAAATTGATTAAGCGGTTTAGTCGCGTAAATTTGATATACAGACTTAGTATGTACGAGTATGTATGAGAGGAGGAATGGGTGCAATAGTTCGGGCTCAACCACCACAAAGGGAAGTTCTTCCGCCAGGTGTTATGCCTGGGGAAGCGCGCGACAGACGCTGTTCTTTGCTTAGCATACCTACGCGATGTGATTGGCTGGTGTCGTGTGACGTTTGAGATGTCGCCGTAAACTATTCGCCGCTGTAAGTTGAGCGCGTCGCATTCTCTCTATGATTGGCTGATAGCGTGTGACGTAGTAAAGTCGCCACAGATGCTGACGTGCATCCATTATTACCTTCCTTGTTATTCTTCGCGAACATTATCTCCACTCGTCCTGTGAATTACCATCTCATTAATCTCGACTGGTCTGCTGTTGGCTGTTATGCCTATCAATCTTTTTTAAATACTAAGTATTATTAATAAGTATATTAATTGTAATTTCTTTGTTATTATTAACAGAAAGAAGGCGTCGTAGGGCTGTACCGAGGCTGGGCCATCACGATCTTCAAGGCCCAGCTGACCAGCGTCATAGCGTTCACCACGTACGAGATGATGTGCTTTTTGCTCAGGGAAATGGACGTTTGAAGGCATTTTACAATACTGGATTAGTATGTTGCAAGGCGGTTATCATATCACTGCCTTATAAATTTGCCGCTATTTGAAATTTGCGGAAATTTGAAAGTAGACGGAGTTAACACATATGAATAAAGTTCCTGTGATATCAATGTACAGTTTGGGTTTAATGAAACTCTATTTAATCTGTTTCATTTTTGGTCCCGCATGAAGTGGAGAATTTACCAAATTATAATTTTGCGAAATTACGTTATTATAATTTTGATGTGATATCTATTAATTATACATTAATAGTTAAAAATAAACAAACCAGTTCGAAGTTTTAAACCGATACAATAAAATGTTTAAAGGCTTACTAATTTATTATGCAAAGAAATAATAGAAAAACTGTAATATAGTAATTCAATGTGATAGAAAATAGGTCAGGATAGATATACATACATACATACATAAAATCACGCCTCTTTCCCGGAGGGGTAGGCAGAAACTAGATAGATATGTATATAATTTATGTATTTATGGCTTGAATTGTAGCCGCATGTGCTTTTATTGCGATAATGTAAACAAGTTACCTACGTTAATGCTCGTTTTCAACAACGATTCTTAAGTCTTAAGTATCACCAAAGCAGCATTTAAGTTGTCCCTTAGTAAAATTCGTTTTAACCACAGCTTAAGTGTCATTTAACTACTAAGCCTTTTAACTCTGTTTTGATTTTTTTTTTGTAATTAATGTCTAGGCGACACAAGAAACAAGTAGCGTGGTGAAAATAAAGTTTTTTTTAAATCTATGTTTATTTTTTTGCAACGGGTTTTGTTCAAACGTTAATGAGTTTCCTTGAAGTTAGGTAAGTAACTATCTGATTTTAGGAGGCTCCTGGCTTTAGTAATAATTAGGGGTTAGATTATGGACTTGCGTTGTTGAAAACGGGCATAAAGTCTCTTATTTAAGTGTTTATTTTTCTTTGTCATTCTCTGGTTATAGTGTGTCACTTGTCCTTAGCTTTTTAATACCTGTATCATTACTAAGGCTTTCTCAAAATCCATGATTTACTTATCTATTTAGTTTAACTTAAGCCTCAAATATAAGGGTGACTTAATTTATTATTAAATTGAATATTTAGATTGTGAACTTTTAATTTTATCCACAACTAAGATGAACCTCTATGGGTAAGGCCGCCGAAATTGTCAATTTTTTTGTGTGACTTTTGGTCGCTTTTTGTCGAACTACCATTATGAAGATATACTCCATAAATTGTAAAGTATACCTTAAATATATGTTTACCATCGAAGAATAATATGATAGCCCCTACTGTTACTGTAATACCGGTGCAAAAATTCCAGATATAACTTGTTTGACGACAGTTTAAAATAAAAAAAGCGTTTTACTTTTGTGTTACATTTTTTTTTGTGTGACGAATTTATACCCATTGTTTTGATTAAAACTACCAAATAGCAAAACAAAGTATTAATATGGCATCACTGTTACCGACATATAAATGTAAAAAAGGCAGACAATGTTGTTTTGTCACAGGAGGCATTTTGAAAGTCCGTTACATAACTTGCTCTGATTGAATAAAAAATTTAAAATTGTGATTTTGAAGGTAAGTAACAGAGATTTGTTTATTTTTGTACCGAATTTCTATGCAAAGTGTTTTAAAGTGTGCGTGGAATCGCTCATAAGCGTCTAATTGTAATAAATAACCAAGTTATAACCAAAAAATATTTTAAATATTTTACTTTTGTGTTGCTTTTGTATGACATATGTGTTACGCTTGTATTACTTCTGTGTTATTGTAACACAAATTTACGTGTTGCGTAACACAATAGATTTGTAAAGCCGCATTCACATTGTGTGAATTGAAAGTCGTTTAGTTTAAATGGTGCTACCTACAATCTCCCGTTGAAATAATAATTATTGATGTTTGATTCCTCTCCGTCGTGCTTCTTCCAGCCAGATAAATAGGCAAACAGAAAAAATATAAGTCATTCTTTTGGTTGTAGGTATTGCGTTATTTGAGAGCCTTACTATCATTGAGAGAGTTAGTATCTCGTAACAAAAGTCTCGAACTTACTTCGAGGCTAACTCAATCTGTGTAATTTGTCGCGTATATATTTATTTATTTACTTTTTCATTACCTACTTCATTTTTACTACAGTTACTTACTTATATTCGTTAAGGTTATTTTAGTCACCAATCTGAAACGAACTTTACCCAAAATGTTCGTTGCTTTTGGGTTACATTTGTGTTATGGTAACTCAAAATGTCTTGTGTTACTTTTGTGATACAATTGACAATTTTCGCGGCCTGACCCCTATCATTCTTATGTACAGTGGGCCACTAAGATAAAAGCACCCTCCCTGATAGGTCTACGATAGCAAGGTGGTAAACTTGTTGACGTAGCTGACTGTACTTTCAAATACTTTTAATCCATGACCCAGATAGACATACTTACATGGAAAAACTTTAAGGAGCTAACTGTATAAGTACCCTTAGTAGCCTCTTGCGACATTCACGGGAAATAGTAGGAATTATCCTATTTTCATAAGACCATGTACAAGGTATAATATTATGTGTGTCAGTGAGATCTTGTGAAATAAACATACATATTGATTCCCAGTCAAAGATAACTAGTTACATTAACGCTATTGACGTCATGGACTGACGTCAATAGTTACTACAGAATCCGTACTAGGTAATATTATTTTGCGAAAGTATGTTTGTTACCTCTTCACGCGTTATCTTCTAAACCAATCTCCTGTATTGAAGTTTCGCTTATAAAATATACTTAAAATCGCGCCCTTTTTTCGCAATAAAAATAAGTTTATGTTTTAAATTCATACTTTCGCATTTATAATATTATATGGTCGTGTGGTTCCCGGCACCAATATAAAAGAAAAAATAGGACCACTCCATCTTTTTCCCATGGATGTCGAGCATGTAAAACCTTGAGAAATGGAACGTAATGAGCAATCTGCACATTAAGGCATTTAAGTGCGTAACCATGATCCAATAAGGATTATGTTTCCTTGCAATACATTTCCCAAAAGGCGAATAAGAGATAGGCTTATAAACTTGGGGGTTCTTATATCCGATGGAATAGCAACTATCTGAATCTGAATTCTATCATTAAGCATATCAGCTGAAGCTGAGTGGCCCGTCAGTCTTTCAAGACCGCAAGGGTTATAGACGTGATTATATGAATGAATATTAGTAGGGAAGTAGGTATTAAGAGTCTGGAGAAGGTCATTGACATTTCATCCCGGTAAAAACTGTAGTTCCAATGGGATTTGCGAAAAGCCGGTATGTAGTAATAGTATGTGGCGCTAAATAAGCGCGGGTGAATCTGCGTGTAAAAGCTAGTCAATAAAGTAACTAAACGTACATACTAGGTATTATGTACGGGGTCTAGCTTAGGAACTGTGTTGAAAGTGTGTGCAGTGTAGTAACAGCATTTAATAAATCACTGTTACTCAATACTTTCCAACTCATAAACACATTAAGATGATGATACATACATACGAGTCACGTCTATATAGCTTGCGGGATGGACAAAGCCAAAAGTATTGAAGACTGAAAGCCACGTTCAGCTGTACGTCTTAATTGTAGAATTGAGATTCAAATAGTGACAGGTTGTTAGCTTTTCCTTTAGTTGCCTTTTACGACATCCATGGCAAAGAGATGGTGAGGTCCTATTCTTAAACCACACGGTACATCTACTGCCGTCAGGCCTACCGGGACTTAAAACCATTGATCATGGTTACACATCTAGTTGGCTGAAAGCACAGGTTTTCTGAGACTTTATTTCTCACTGTTCGTTCGACGTTAGTCATCGGTAAGCAAACAAACTAATGTAAGTACCTCCATCACTCAGAAAAGATGCGTTAGGACGTAGCCGCATTAGAATTTGAACCAGCGACTCCTATAACCATACTCTGTTTTATTCGGGAACCATACTCCACTCACGCGAGATTCTACTCACCGTAAAGGTTACAGTCACGGATGCTTGAAAGCAAGAATATCTACCACTTACGGGGTAGATAGAGCCAATTGTAATTTGCATTTTTGGTATGTACCATTCAATATTTTGGTATGTGTGATTGGCACATAATAAAACGCTATGATGACGCTCGCATTAACAACCCATGCGCGTGCGCGGCAGATCTTGATGTCTGTCACGGCGGGGCTGCGCCGGCGCATCCATAATACGGTGAAATCAATGACATCAGTAATACGGTTTATAGTGCAATTCCAAGGCAACTTATGTAATGTTTGGCAATAATAAATTAAATTGAGCGGGAAAATATACGAGCGATGGATTTTCTATTTATTTCCGTATTTTATTACGGAGTGTGTGAAAGAAAAGATGAATGGTAATAAGCTGGGTTGGCTTGACTCATCATGAGAAAGAATGAAGGTCATGTTACTAAGAGAGCCTTAAATATGGAAGTGAAAGGTTTAAGAAATAGGGGAATACCGAAAAGAAGATGGATGGACGGAATAAAGGATAGTATGAGTAGAAAGGGAGTGACCAATGAGATGGCAATTGACAGAAGTAATTGGAATAAACTTACATACTGTGCCGACCCCACGTAGATGGTGTGGTACTAAATCAAAGGTTGGTAGGTAGTGTTGTAAGATGTTTCTTCAGTCGAGATCTGACAGATATAATTCTACGCCAATCCATATGAATTCGTATCTAACATAGAAATAGAGGTTTTTATATAAGGTGGTGGAATCAAGAAGGTGCCGCGGTATGCGTGATGCGCAGAAAGGCATAGGTTCGAATTCCACCTCGGCAATTTTCCAAAGACTATTCTCGAAGTTATGTACATTAGTTTGAATACTATCCGATGCTTTTGCGGCGAGGGAAAACATCGTGAGTAATCCTGCACATTCAGGCAACTGGATGTATAACCATGATCTATCCAATACGGGTTTCCCCTGCAAAGGTTAGGGAGGTCAGACAGGAGTCCCTTTGTGTAAAAATTTTCTTTCTCTTTTTGTATGTATGCCCTAGTCTCAGAAAGTTATGGACGGATATTGTTCCTTTTCCAAATGTTGAAAAGAGTTTTTCTCAGTTTTCATCTCGATGCTACCCGCGCGAAGCCGGGGCGGGTGACTAGTGTAAAATAAATAAAACTAAAATGTAAAAAAGACTAAAAACATCGTTTATTTTTCTTTGGTTGTTACACCTATTTACATGATGGTTGATATGTGGTAATGGTAACTGATGAATACTGTGAGTGTGCGCCTGCGCGGCTGTGATGAATGTAAAAGTAAACCTGAAACAATCATAAACAAAGATTAGACGCCCCGCCGTGTGGTTCTCAGCACTGTAGCTTAGAAGTATCACTTTCCCATGGATATCGTAAACATATATTCATACGAGTAGGTAGGTACATAGTCACATCTATATCCCATGTGGGGTAAACAGTGCCAACAGTATTGAAGAGTGAAAGGTCACGTTCAGCTGTATGGCTTAATTGTATAATGAGATTCAATTAGTGACAGGTTGCTAGCCCATCGCCTACAAGAATCCCAATCAAGTCTTTACCCTTACTGGGCAGATAGAGCCTATTACTTCGGAAAGACTAAAAGGCCACGATAAGATGGCTTAATAATGGAATTGTGATTCAAAAGTTTCACATTCAAATTCGATGCACCTCACCTTAACCTAAAAATATGAAAGTCCTCAATCAGTGCCAGCCGTGCGACAGCGGCTCGCTCTCCCAGCCGTGGGACTCCACGTGCTCCTCGTGATGGTGGACAGGCACGTAGACCTTCTTCTCCACGATCTCCTTCTTGATGACCGGCACGTGCACGTGTTTCACCACCGGCACGGGCACGTGCTTCACGATGGGCACCTCCTTGATGACGGGGACCTCCTTCACCACGGGCACGTGCACCGGGTACGGCACCTTGGACACGTGGTGGTGGTGAACCGTGTGCACTTTGTACGGGACATGGATCGTCACGTGTTTGCTGCAAAATGGAAAAGTACAGGTTAACAAAGAAATCTGAGAGGGATCTTATCGTTTGTTAAAATTGAATTAGAATAATAGATAAAGAATAAGTAAGTATGTAAATTTGAAAAAGAGAAATAAAATGATCAAAAAAAGACTACATTTCCGTCTCTTTATCGTTATAACAGAACAATGTAGCAAATAAAAAACATCCGAATTCAATGGGTAATGACGACTCAAGGCAGATAAAAAGCGACGAGGGAATGACGGCATTGTATTCCGCGCATACATTTGCTCGATTTGGGTTTCGGAACGAACTGTTCTTCCAGTACAGGTGCTCGGATAATTGTATTTTCATCCGCAGTACAAAGATAATGAATCCACTTTCACCGCGCCAGATGCAGGAAATCCCCCATTTCGTAGTAATGTCGGCATTCGGCAAATTGCTTGGACTTGATAGTGTTGAGAGGGAATGATTTAATGGCGTTAGTATTACCGCAATATGGATATGATCTTTTGGTTTGTACCAAGGACTTCGAAACAATCGATAGAAGTTTGTTATGAATGCTTTTTTAGCTTCAAATTAGTATTTAGATCTTTTATATTAAGGTTATTTATAATTTAAATAAAAGCAATTATTCTTTGTCGTTAATAACCATGATTTTACTCAATACGTAATACATACATAAAATCACGCCTCTTTCCCGTAGGGATAGGCAGAGACTACCTTTTTCCACTCATAGTCATAATTGTCATATTATTCAGATATCCGTGTGGTTCCCGGCACTATTACAAAAAAGAATAGGACCACTCCATCTCTTTCCCATGGATGTCGTAAAAGGCGACTAAGGGATAGGCTTATAAACTTAGGATTCCTCTTTTAGGCGATGGGCTAGCAACCTGTCACTATTTGAATCTCGGTTCTATCATTAAGCCAAATAGCTGAACGTGGCCATTCAGTCTTTTCAAGACTGTTGGCTCTGTCTACCCCGCAAGGGATATAGACGTGATCATATGTATGTATGTATGTATTCAGATATCCTATATTTTAGTCAATGTTCGCGAATTTATTGCAGCAGGAACCTACTTATGCGCTTAATTCTCAAGTCTCGAGATCCAGTGGTTGATAGGTCAGACAACCGGTCAGTCAGTTATATTTATACATTCGATGTTTATTGTAACCGCATATTTTTCCACTGTTACGATGTCAACGGTAATTGATACACGCAAGTGGATCACAATTTCGGAGTCATTTCGAAAGCAGAGCAATTATTATTGCGTCACTCGTGCTTTGAGATCTCGACCAGGTTGCCCAGAGACCTTCTAGAGACATCCACCGGCTTGAGGCATTTTTTTATTTATTTCTCAACTGATTCACAATACGACGTATTGTCATTTTGATGATCGCTGCTCATGTAATGACGTATTATTATAAAAACATAATCGCCATAATAATAATTATAAAAAATAAGCCATTTTGAATCGTGTTTTTTACCTCGATTATTTAATATACATTTCCGATTTTTATGATTGAGTCAGTTTACAGCGAATACTTATTTATGTTATTATCGACAGAAATTGGTTGCAGGAAGAGTAGGGATGCGTCCAGGTGAATCTATTGTGGCATTACGTAACGTTAGAAGATTTGAGGGAAGCGGGAAATGACGAAATGTATTGCCCAGATTTTGTAGACTCGGGTCTAGAAGAAATTGTTGATTAGTAACATGTTGGGACTTTTTTTATTAATTTTGCAAAGATTTGTAAAGGATAACGTTTGATGTCAGATTTTGAACAGCTCCGATTATGTAATTACTTCGAACTAAAATTAGACATTTTGAATGCATCTCGTTCTTATTAATATTACTTTTACTTTAATGTTTAAAATTAAGGCGTTACATCACCGTCCAATAAATGCGTCTCTCTGTAATAACTCGCCACTTGCAAAACGAGGTAAATGCCAGTGAGCTGAAGCCTTACGTCTAGGTATTTGACATTTACCGCGGCGTAATTGAATGATGATGGACCCACAATGGTCAGAGTACACCATTGAATGGACTTCTCGTGATTTTGAAGTTTTATTAATTTACCGATAACTGCGATAATGTACAGCACATACGTATATAGGAGTTGTTATTTGATCGAATTAAAAAGATTAAGTGATATTACTAACAAGTGTACCCGAAACCGCCGATCTTGCATGAAGAGAGTTATGTTATGAATGTGGATGAAGCGAAAGAAATATGCAGAGATCGTGGCAAGTGGAAAGATATATCTCTGCCTACCCCTTCGGGAAAAAGGCGTGTGCAAGATCCAATATCATAGTAACAAATCCAGTTGCTTGAATATGCAGATTTCCACACTATGTGTTCCCTCACCGTAACAGCGAAATATATAGGTATAAATAAAGTAATTTTATTTAAAGTTGTATCTCACAATATAAATCAGATAGATGCGTCTGTATGCAATGTTATGTTGTAACAACACTATAAATAAATCCGTGGTTGTAATTAAAATTTTGTTGCATTAATAAACAGTGTGGAACATGTTATTACTTGCAATATCCCGTAGAAATTGCTTCACATTTTAATATTCACCTCGCGTGAGATTTCATTGTGCTTCACAACACTTTGGTTCCAGCGATAAACATGTTTTGATTTAATCTACACCAGTTTTAAGATCTGTATTTGCCAACTGATGTCGTTGATAAAAAGAGGTACCTAGTAGGTACTAACGGTCCGTTCTGCCGCTTCTTCAAAACTTGTGGCAAGCGATAGTGAGTATCTTTAAAATAAGTTAAATAGTACCAAGAGTAAGTTTACACAATAATACATAGGGTATCATTATAAAAATAATTATTTTGTCTACGGTTGTATGTATGTCGTGTGGTTCCCAGCATCGGTAGAAAAAAGTAGGACTTCGCCATCTCTTTCCAATGGATGTCGTAAAATGGGACAGGCCTTTATACTTGGGATTCCTCTTGTAGGCGATGGGCTAGCAACCTGTCACTATTTGAATCTTGTTTCTATCATTAAGCCATACAGTTGAACGTGGCCTAATAGTCTTATCAAGGTTGTTGGCTCTGTCTAGCCCGCAAGGGATATTGACGTGATTATATGTATGTATGTGTAGTTTGGTTTCGTCATTTCAAATTCTTATCACCCATTTTTGTCAGGGCTGGGTAAATACTAAGAAGGTCCGATACGGCAGCCAGTTATGAAGTTAGAACACCTAGTTCCATTTTGATTATCAATGAAGTGTGTTCTAGTCAGTCTACCAGTATTTTGTTCTATAATTTCTTTGTCCTATTATATTTCTTTGTAGTTATATCACTAATTAAAACGCCATTAGCCTAGATCGACGAGGTTATAGCAAAAAGATACAACATAATTATCGATCTTTGTTCGTAATTATTACGATGCGTTTTGCAAAAAATCTGTTGTAAGTAATGCTTGAAGATTGATTAAATTCATGATATAAATACTATCCTATTTTCATTTAAATTTAAGCTATAACAACACATGTAATATAATAATATTTTACCATGCTTCGAAAACAGCAAGGTAAAGTGTTGTAAATATAAATTAATTAAATATACCTTAACAAAACTAATTACACATACATACACACTTATAATCACGTCTGTATCCCTTGCGGGGTAGACGAAGCCAACAGTTTTGAAATGACTGATAGTTCACGTTCAGATGTTTGGTGTAGGGTTATAATTGAGAGAAAGTTATTCATATAGTGACAGGTTGCCTCAGCCTATCCCTAAGTCACCTTTTACCACATCCTTGGGAACGAGATGGAGTGGTCCTATTCTTTTTTTTATTAGTGCCATGATCCACACGGCACCAATAATAAAAAAGAAAATTACACAGAGTGGGCCAGCCCCAAAGTAAGCTCTAGACATTGTACACTTACATTGTTTTAAATTACTACATAATGAATTAAAAATAACAAATGTAACAGTTAGTCTTTTTGTAATACTAGTTGATCTAAATTCCATAGTACTTGAGACAGTATGGTATGATTTGTAACCGTTACGCAAACGACCGGGTATAATAGTAACATATCGGTTAACCGCAACCATTTTAATTATATTAATAGATATTATTTGAAGCGATATATTTCACGTGCATGTGGTACAAATCCCAGTAACAATATGGCAACATTAATATCATGTTTCAATTTAATTCTCTATGTTATGCATAAATGTGGTAAAATGTGGTTTGAGCGCCGAATTGATTATAGTTTTTATATTTTAAGAATGAAAGTATGTCTTTGTCTATCTATAATGCCTTTGCAACTCATTTTGTATGAATATAGTTAACTAAGGTCATTTTTTTCCTGGAAATTCTCACGTGAAGTCATGGGCAAAACAAATATGTTGAGGAAGATCCATTGGAACATTCTGTCACTTGTGAATTGTAAACTTAACGCAAAATTTTGTTACTTCCGTTGACTTTTATCCGGACAAAAATAAATCTGTGTAACGCGTTATTAAAACTGCTTTATAAACCGGAACATCACTAAATTAGCGTAACGCGTTAAATCATTTTAAATTTCATTTGTAACGTGATCTCGCGTGGTCATTATTTAGTCGACTTCAATGCAGTCACATGTAGCTTTTGTCCATAACTTAATATGAGTTATATTTAAATTCTCGGTATTTTGGTTGGAATTTTCGAAAAATGTAGCCTGTGATATTTAACTGTAATCATACAATTCATCTAGGTATCCTAGTAATTTAAGCGCGAACGCATAACATACAGCCTGACAGATACACACAAACTTACGAATTTACATACATATATATGTATATGTACTTGAATATATTTTAAGCGGACTAACTGGTTGCTATTTTGCTTTATTCTATTTCTCTCGGCCTTGACAAAGTTGCATAACGTTACTATCGTTACGCTACGATCTGATGCACTATTTTTATTTCTAGTATTAGTGCATAGCGTGGTTACTTTTTTATTATAAAGAGTTCATTGTCGCATGTTATTTTTTTGTGGTGTGATTTGATCTTGAATTGCGAGAACAGGAAATTAATAATTCATGTTTGAAGTTTTAACAAGTTAATTTCGAATCGTATATACGAATTCGTACTTGTCTCTTCGTGGCGTTCGTCCTGGTTTATCCTGAGGAGGCTCCAGGCGCAGCTTGAGACTATAATTCTAGGGGTAGGAACATCAGGTCTAATTCTCCGTGACCCTATTCACATGGAAATTTACCCCAGTAGGGATTGTGGTGCAAGTTTGGTGAGGATTTATGGGTATCCACGGAAAAGCGATCGAGGGGTCCTATTCTTAAATGTTGGGAACCATACGAAATATTAAATTTAAAAAAAATACTCACTGGTGACCATGTCCGCCGGGGGTGGGCGAGGAGACGGCTACGGCGACGAGGGCGGCGACGAGCTGAAAACAACCGTTTGTTAATTCAGGCAACGTCCAAAATATTGGCACCTTCCAGATCCTTCCAAAATCAAAACTTCGTTATTCAAAATATCACTTTTAAATTTGGAATATGACATCAACGTTACTAACACTTTTTTTTTCAAAAATTATATGAAAATTTTATTATTATGTTATCGATATTGTTTTGCCGCTTCACTTACAGCGAGTTTCGCGTACATGTTGCGAGCTGGCTGGACTGATCACAGATACAGCTGGTCTGTCGAGACTGGCTAACTTTCTACCGTTTTTGATCGCACTACAAGCTTATATACACAGTATTTTGCGAGTCCAAGAATTGCATAATAGAGCCCCTTGGTTCATCCCTACTAGCCCGTTTTACCCGGCAAACTTAGAAAGGTTGAGACGCTTCGCGCTGGGAGGTAGAAAGGTGCCTCTTGAAATTGGTGGGGCTTGCGCAGGTGGGGTGCAATCGTATTGGATAGCTTACGGTAACATTTTAAAGTATAACAAGTGAAGTAGTGTTGTGTACACTTTTTTTAATGTTAGGTTCTGAGTTCCTATTGAATAGATGTTTAAGTGTATGCCTGGAGGTCACTGGGAAGGCTCGTGACATGATTAAGCATAAAATTTAATAAAAATTTTTACTGTGCTATAAAATAGAAATAATATTTGTACAGGAAGCTGGGTAATCATCAATACAAGTGACGGATGTTTACGTAAGACTAACAAAACAACTTGGTAACTAATTTGTTTATAATGTTTTTTGGTGATTCATCAATTTTGTCATTATTTTCTAGAACGCATTGCGAAGTAACTGATATAATTTATTAACATCATTTTATAGTGAGATGCGAATGTATCTACTTATTTTATATGCGATTGCAATATATCATTTCATTTCCAGGTATTTTTTTTTAATTCGTTTATATACATAATACGGTTTATATTCGATCGTACCTAATTTAGTATCGACGCGTCTAAATAAATATATCCCAAAAATAGACTAAATAAAATAAATCACTGGAGTGCCGGGCTGCGATCCCTGACAGTGTAACACAAGCTTTTACACGAAGTGACTCCCGTTTGACCCTTCAGGGGACTCCTCCTTTTCAGGGGAATCTAAACCATACCTTTTGTATTACCTATGGTTTTACTCATTCAGTTACCGAATTGTGCAGATTTCCTAAATATGTTTCTTCTGACTCATCTAATCCAGGATCCATGGTCAAGGGCGAGGACGCAACCTGGACTAAAGCCAGGAGGAAGAAAAGATTTGCATTTTTGTTTGTGACGAACAAATTAAAAAAAAAATGATTTCACGAAATTTGGCATTTCCTGATTTTCTCACGGGATTAATCCTCAAGCGAAGGATAGTAAAAGATGTACCCTTCATACCACCGTAAAGGTGAAATGGAATTCCATATATCCATGTAGATTATAGCCTGTTTTTCAATACATTTGAAACTTATTAATCTCTTTCCGTCGCAGTCGGGTAAAATTAGGTACAGTATTTTTAGCCTAGACTGAATCTACGAGCTGGCCCGAAACGATTGATGAAAGTGGATGAAGCAAAATGAGTATGCAGAGATCTTGGCAAGTGAAATAATAGGTAGTGTCCGAATGTCTGAGCTTTTGATAAAGATTTGTACATACATATTATCACGTCTATATCCCTTGCGGGGTGGACGGAGCCAACAGTCTTGAAAAGACTGGAAGGCCACGATCAGCTGTTTGGCTCAATGATAGAACTGAGATTCAAATAGTGACAGGTTGCTAGCCCATCGTCTAAAAGAAGAATCCCCAGTTTATAAGCCAATCCCTTAGTCCCCTTTTACGACATCCATGGGAAAGAGATGGAGTAGTCCTAATCTTTTTTTGTATTTGTGCCGGGAACCACACGGCACTTACTTTGTACCTTTTGATAATTGGCTTGACCGACCGCGCGTCTAAACAAAAATTTACACCGGCTGAACTTACAACTAAAAGGGTTTCATTTTTCATCATAACCTGACCGGAGTTCGAATCCGGACCTATGGTCCAGCCAGTTCAGAGGCAGGAAGAAAAATACATGTATACACATAGTCACTTCTATATCCCTTGCGGGGTAGATAGAGCCAACAGTCTTGAAAAACTTAAAATTCACGTTCAGTGATAGAATTGAGATTCAAAAAGTGATCAGGTTGCGTCTGAATAAAAAAGAACCCAAATTTACAAGCCTATCCCTTAGTCGCCTTTTACGACATCCATGGTTCTTCATGACGGAGTGATTCTTTTTTATATTTGTGCCGGGAACAACAAGGCAAGAAAAATAAAAATAATAAAGTAGGTAGCTCAATTGTTCCTATATGTTATGTTTGGCCCAGTCAAGAGGTCCAGTCCGCCTCGGCCGTGAACAAGGAAGCGTAACATTTGGGTTTGCTTGCGTCTGTTGCGTCACCGAGCGCATTGCTCGCTCATGATGTACTGGCTTCCGCCTGCGACTTCACCCGCGGTTACCTGTGGCGCCTTTAATATACTCTCCTGTATACTTCTGCACATATTCCGGTGAGTTATGGTGGTACCCTATAAAAATGCTACCTTGAGCATGTAAAACCTTGAGAGATGGAACATCGTGAGCAATCTGCACATTAAGGCATTTAGGTGCGTAACCATGATCCAATAAGGGTTAGGATTACTTGCAATAGATTTCGTAAAAGGCGAATAAGGGATAGGCTAATGAACTTGGGATTCTTTTAGGCGAAAGGCTAGTAACCTGCCACTATTTGAAACTTGATTCTCTTATTAATTATGCAGCTGAACGTAGCCGTCCAGTCTTTTCAAGACTGTTGGCTGGGCAAGAGTTATAGACGTATATTGCTTTCAAACCGAGTTATTTGGCCGAGTACGAATATAAAAAAGACACGCTTTGTTCCAAGTATCAATATCAACCGAGTACTAGGCCCATCTCTAGTGAAAACTATAGTTTGCGAATTATTTTGTAAGTGGCGTTAAATTCGCTATTTCACAGATATGTATGTTGGTATTAAAAATCCGTGCTGCATCAGATGTTGCAGCTTCGTGGATGCAATCGCGGGTCAGCCCGGGTCGCGAAGCTTTACTCGTCGTCCTTGCTCGAACCACCTTTTATGTATCGAGTTAAAACAAATAGGATTATGTAACTAACCTCGTGACCGCACATGAGGTCTTATATTTTGCCAGCAAATTAATTTGGTGAATATTGTTATCTATTTAATTTAAAGTGTGAATAAAATATTCGCATATATAATTCAGGTTTTTTCAGTGTCCGGATGGAAACTGTGCAGAAGATTTTTTTATATTTTAAAAATTGCTCCTGCCTGATGTGTCAAATTCTAGGGTCTACTTATTCGCCGCTTATTTTACAGTATCCACTTAATTACATACGAGTATTGGTTTCGGCTCAGCCCTCGTATTTTTCTCTTTTTATTTGTGCGCGAAAAATTAATGCGCTGTGGTTTTTGAGAACTCAAACACGCGTTTTTATTTATTGAGATAACAAATACTCATAAATAAATAAATTATTTTGTACTATTCAAAACTTAAAAAAAAATAATAAAAAAAATTATCTAATTCCCACATACAAGAGAGTAAGTCCAACTAACCCAAACCCAGATTGAACCAGCCCAAAGTAAGTTGACTTGTTACACCAGCGTGACAAAAGAACGTACAATAACCGGAATATAAGTTGACCTAAAATGGCGTAATCATTTTAGGTTAACGCCCCAGATAACTTCATCTCGAGTATCGTATGTAAACCTGTACCGCACTGTACAGCGAGAAAAAAATATATTTTTACTTTAACATACATATATATAGTATAATCACGTCTATGTCCCTTGACTATGAATCCTTGGTGTAGACAGTGCCAACAGTCTTGAAAAAACTGTTAGGCCACAATCAGCAGTTTTTACTGATAGAATTCACATAAAGTGACAGGTTGCAAGCCCGTCGCCTAAAAAATGAAATCTCAAGTTCATAAGCCTATCCCTTAGTCGCCTTTACGACATCCATGGGAAAGAGATGGAGTGGTCCTATTCTTTTTTTATTGCTTTAAATACAAAAATAAGCCATCCTCCAATCGTAAGTAGGATTAAAGGAATCAATAATTTGACACTAATTTCCCTTTCCAATCTTCTTTCCAATTGAAACCGAACCAGTTCACCCACACCGAAAATAACTACGTTTACTTACATACATATGTAACTTGTGTGGTAATTTATGTTAATCTATGAATTAAGATCAGTTGAGAATTATCGTGTTTTGATGATTGCATTATAAGATGCTTCGGTGAACGTGGATTTGACCGCGCCGCAGCAGCCGCATTCGGATTATCCATACTAATATTATAAAGCTGAAGAGTTTGTTTGTTTGAACGCGCTAATCTCAGGAACTACCGGTTCGAATTGAAATTTGAATAGACCATTTATCGAGGAAGCCTTAATGCTATATAACATCTCGGTGCAACTATTAAGAGCGAAGAAATAATGGAAAATGTGGAAAAAAAAGGGGAAAATTATTAATCCTTGAGGGCTTCAATGATGCCCAAAATAAGTTGCGGGCGAAGTTGCGGGCACAGCTAGTTTTATATAAAGTTGTCTTTTTAACCTATTTCCAAAAAGGAGGAGGTTCTCAATTTGACCGTATCTGTTTTATTACAGCATTCTTTTTTATGAGTAGTAGAGGGTCCGATTGGACCCATAGAAATAGATATTTATAATAGATATTTCAGAAAACACCTCAAAAATAATGAAAATAAGCTCTGTTTTTATGTATGTTACGACATATCTCTGGTATTGATAGCCGATAAGAAATATATTTTTGCATTGGAAGGAGACCTGTGACTATTTGAATTTCGATTTCATTATCATGAACGTGGCCTTTTAGTCTGTTTGCTTTGTTTACCCCGCAAGGGATGAAGACGTGATTATATGTATTGTGTGTACCTATTTTTCATGACTCAAGACTATTTAGATCCCAATTTTAATTTTGTTTAATTTCTGCCCATATAAAACTTGCTTGATAACATTCGTTATATACTTAGTAACGTTTATAGTAGTGACTATATTATTTCTTGTATGTTGTTATCAAATCAATGAATCACGATGTAAAAGGGACAGGTCTCGATGTGTCTCCGGCTGTCACTTACATTCTGTTACGACATAACTCGTAAACTATTATATCAGTAAACCATACGAGTATTAAATAACGCGAGTACGGAAGCTATAACAATTTGTGAATGTTCCTTCTGACCTGTGACGGGAGGATCTTCAAAAGAACAGTTATCTTTTAATTCTAAACTAATATTATAAACAAGCTGTTGGCGACTTCGTTCGCCGTAAAAGATGACCGGCAATGCGGGATCCTTTATCCCTTAGAATCCAAAAAACCTTTCTCTATTATTTGTTATATTTTTGGTGGTGGGGTGGGGGGATTCGTTTTTGTATACCATTTTTTAAGTTGGACAATTCCTAACACATCTATGAAAACTGCATCCAAATTGAAACAGTAGTTTTCGCGTTTTGCTAGTACAAACATACAAACAGACAGTAACTGTTCTTATAAAGTTCCCCATATCAAATTTTTGCCAATATGTTTTAAGAACAGACACTTACAACAGACGATAGGTACAAAAGATAACGCTTGGAGAGGCAATAAACAAACATATAAGTTAACTTACTACCGCATTGGCATGGGTTGAATTATATTCATTTCTAATCAAGAAATTAAAAAGTATGCAGGGATTCAAGACTGTTGGCTCTGTCTATCCCGCAAGGGATATTGGATAGATTATTGCTTACAACATCGGGAAAGAGGCGTGATTTTATGTATGTAAAGTGCGTTTGTTCACATTATTATGAGATGCGGGACATGATCGACACGCGAGTATGTTTTAGCAGCTACGATAACATCAGGAAAAAAGTCTGAAAAGAAACCAACACACTTACTCAATCCATTGAGCGACTTCTTATGTAACTGGCGGCTTCGCGTGCGCCCTTGATCGCCTTCTACGCTGTACAGCCAGGGTCACAATCACAAGTACAGAATTCTGAATAACATTATGTATCTAGACGATATTGTTATGAAGTTATATTTATTTATATAATTTTAAAACTGGCACATGTTTTAGCAGTAGTAAGAAGCACATATGGGGGTAGGCAGAAACTATGTATGTCCACTTGTTACAGTCCTTACACATCACTCCTTCTTTCTCCACACACATCACTTTCTTCATTATGTACGTACATACATGCATACATAAAATCACGCGTCTTTCCCGGAGGGGTAGGCAGAGATTACATACGAGTATTTCCACTTGCCATGATCTCTGCATACCTACTTCCTTCGCTTCATCCACATTCATAACTCTCTTCATGCAAGCTCGAATATATATATATATGATAATAATGTACATACTCGATCATTACTTTCATTTTCAGTTATGCATACATACATACAGACAGAGCTAAAAGTCTTGAAAAAACTGAAATGCTAACATCAAGAGCATTCAAACTAACATAAACTAAATTAATTCACACCAACATCATTCATGGTTCGTAATTGTGGCTGTGAAATTCGAAGCTTGCTTCTTGTTTTCAAGTCAGATACTTTAACCACTCCTCCACAGACGCTCTAGGCTAATTCTAAATGTATTTATAGCCAAAACACCTATTAAGATAGCGTTCACCTTTAGTAATATTGTGTAGTTTCATCTGACCGCTTCCCTTTCACTGCGGGTTCGAGAACCGAAGCTTGAAATATACGCGTCGGCGGGAGCTATCATCTTGCACTAATGAGTGAACTGTGTCATTTGATAAGTCTGTACATCCACATTATCATTCATCGTAATATTCGTAAATAAATACAATCTGCGTTTTTTGAATTATTTTTTATATTGAAAGGCCTAAATAAATTAATAGTCAGGGGTGTCATCCTTAACTACTCCTTTTCCAGTTAATTAATATGGCATACGGGTATGCGACCCCGGCTTCCTGAGCTATTAAGGACTCATTCCTTAAGTCTTCCGAGTCTGTAGCATCCCTTTTTCCTATATTTCCTAATACCCAAATCCATATTTATCCCGTCTATATTTATATTATAATTTTTATTTTATTTAACTCCTTTCTATCTACGACTAAGGCGACTAAGGCAGATTAATTTAGCAAGGATTTTAAGATAATCTCGCTTCTTGTAAAAGCTTGACATACTTAATACAGGGCGGAAGGCGCACCCCGGGCTCCTCGAGGGGTGAAGATGTTACTGGAACTAATGTCAGAACCAAGGAAAGGTTACATATAAGAAATATACTAACAAGGCTCAAAATAAGCACAAGCTCTTACCCCTGTAGCACAGAGGTCACCAATATTTGAATCAATCATTTGATTCCGGCGCCTGACATTATTTTATGAGCAAATATATTGTTTAGTAAATATTCTTTTCAATTCAGCAGGAGTCAGAGTTTATCGAAAGACCAGATATTATGTTTAGAATAAGTGATCGAATAACAATTACTATTCACTCCAAAATATGATCTTGGGATCCAAGCTGGGTCAACCTCCCTGTTTACAGGACAAAGGAGGTCAGACGGGAATCTTCGTCATTTCAGTGACGTGGTCTATAGAATAAAGTGATTCTGTATCTTTTTATAAAAAAAAAATAGTCTCTGCCTACCTCTCATATCAATACAAATAAATATACTTAGATAGCAGTATGAGTATAATGGATTAATGACAGTGTCCATTAGTGACAAACACTAATTTTTCATGTCTCAAGAAATAACTTAGTTATCTTTTTAACTACATCCGGTCTGCGGAAGACGGCACATGTAGGCCATAGTTTATCCAGTAGGCAGTGACAAAGGTGTGCTCTTGTCTTGCCGCCTTGCTGTTGCAAGTTTGGCAACATGCACAACGCTCGAAATCAGATTAATGCGTGTGAGTGGTCCGTTGGCCGGAATACGCAATAAAAATAACACTGGGTGAACGTAATTAAATTGATTACAGTCTAATTGCTGACTACAACTAATACTTGGCTTGTGTAATCGGTTTCCAAACGTACTGTTTTGTTGCGATTTATAATAATGTTATTGATATCATAATATTTATTTAAAGATTTTAGAGGTCTTTGGTTACAAGATGAATAATAAATAAAGCCCAAATCAAGAAGATCACACTCGGGCTCTATATTACACTACTATAGATGTGAGACACTGCACTGTGTCTCACATCTATATTTGAAGTTTGTGGACACATGTGGGCTAGATCTTCGCAGGCTTCATTGGACGAATGACAAACGACATTATTTCATTAACAGCAGCCGTGCGCGTGAGTGGAATGCGATTTCTTGGTTGTACAACAGGTGACGTAAGGGTTTTTGCCAAGGTAAGGCCTTTGAAATTTTACGATATAATTGTGATAGGTTCCATGTATGTTTGAGAGCGAAAAAGACTGTATTACAGAAGAATGTCAAAAGGGAAAGGCTGGTAAACTTGGAATTCATCTTTTAGGCCTATTTAGCTGGTAAAGTCTAGTGGGATCAAAGTTTCCAGTGTTCTTGTGGGTTTATTGAGAAGAAAAATCCCAGTCGTTCGACTGATAAATAAGACTACTTGGTAATACTAAACAGGGAACAGGGGTGTTTTAGTCTTTTCAAGACTGATGGATTTGTCTACCCCGTAAAAGATAAAAACTTGATATACATATGTATGAAGAATCTCAAGAGTTATGAGGATGTAATAATGCTGAGTTAGGGTTAAACCCTGAAGTGTAGTTTGGACAGTATAAATTTAAGTTAGGCTGTAGACAGACGTATGTATGTTCCGAAAGTCGAAGTCAGTTCAGAGTTCGTTTGACCACAATCATTTTTGGTTGCAAACGGAATTTATGACTACAGTTGTTCACGCAACCAAAAATAAAGCAACATTCTTGCCTTGCAAAGCCTTAAATTGTAAGTGATTGTTAAACTTGGTGCTTATTACTTTTCACTCGTTTCAAATAACATAAAATTCGTAATTTGAGCCTTGTTAGTTCATCATTATTTCGAAGTGTGGTACAACGCAGTGAAATAATGCACGTTTGTACATTTGGTCTCATTTATTTCAATTACATCAATTGCAACAAAGTCATGGTTAGCTGGGCTTGACAAAATTAAGCTTAACTTGTTAAATGTAAGCCTTACACATCGGTTTAGTCTAAATTAAGTTTTATGTGAATATTATTTTTATATTATTGAACTTTTTGGAACGCGAAAGTTTAATATGAGTTCGTGGCTTCCTTCTGTCTGTTTTCTAATGAGATGAGTGAATTATTAATTATCTGCTGTAGTAGTGATGAGAAATTAAGTACATATATACAATTCACTTTTGTTGCAAGAATAACCAGCATGCGCCTACTAAAACTTAATAGCAAAATTGAGTTCTTACAAATTTTGTCAATTATTTTTAAACACGAATTAACACTGATTCCTACGCTAATAACATTATTGAATTGAGTTACATTTATTAGTATGAACTGATCCAGTCAAGGTTTCCTTGCAAATGTTGTGAAAGTCCAACTATTCTAGTCCAGTCTTCTATTATAAGGGGGATACGGAACCCTAAAACCTAGAAAATATCTAAGACTACGCACATTACAAATACAAATGGAAACTATTTCGTTAGCTATCCCAAAGAATCCGTGGCTGGATATTGGATTCTCAGTAGCTTCGTTAAAATATTGCTGGTCCCTCGTAAATCTGAGAAGATATTTTAACAAGCGCGATTTTGGCTGCTCCCGATTCCCGCTCTCGATAAATTACTTTTCGACGCCGATTAGTTTCACAATAAACAGATTTTGTTACTATTTGTTTGATTTTTTCTCTTGACGGCCAGCGGGGAGAATCTGCTGCATATGGTTTTAGATCGTATACTTGATTATAGGTAAATAAATATACTTTTGAACAAATTACGCTGTTTGACTAAGCGCATAAGTAAATCAGATATAGATCGGAATAGTCTTATTAAAGTATAAATTTATATGTCAAGAGACTTGTGTTATGGATAAAAGAACAAATGCCAAAATAATTAATTCACGTGAGCTTATTTATTTAGATGGGTTCACCTTGGTAGGTACCTAGTTACTTTTTGGTACGTGTGACTAAGGTGTGGAATGTATTAGCCTGCGTCTACATTCCCAGACAAGTACTGTCCGCGAAAATTTAAAATAGAATAAATGGGTAACTCTTAGATATAGGCATGTAACTTTCTCGTCTTCATCGTCTGGTGAGGTGGAAGACAATAATATTTCTCACCCAAACTTGAACTAAAAAAACCTTTGTTTTCTCATCATAGTTGAACGGTGGACTAAGTTATATGAGAAGATGAAGGAAACGTTGGATGGGGAAGACCTACGAACTTCACTTCGAACTTACCTTGATTAAGTCGGGAACATCGTGGCTAAAAAGGTCAAGAAATGTCCAAAGGAGTAATACAGATAAAAGATACAGGAAGGTATTAAATCGACATTGTTCTAAAATAACACATCGTCATTTGTAAGTAATAGTCATATATTAAATAATTTTCATGTATAAATACAATGTATTCTACATTACAAGGTAATTAATAACATTACGTGTATGTAGTATGTATCTTTCTTATCTCCACGTGCTCTCGTTGTCACCTTCAACTAATAAATTCAGACGGTTTTAAATTTTTTTTTAAGTTGGTACATTCAATTTCTTATACATAATATTCATTAAGGTACGGAAATAAAGGTAAGGAAGCAATTTTGATACGTATTTTCATTAAAAAATAAATTTAATTAGTTTTCAATAATGAAAAAAGTGAAATATCAGGTGTCATAATGAATCACTTTTGGTTTTTTAAACAAAGTATTAATAAAAAAATTATTTAAAATACCATTTTTTGTTAATATGACTTAAAAAGAGATATGTACTTACCGTGTTACGATTAATGTACTTAATTGATTGATTTAATGACTCAAAGTTCTTGTATAATATTTCCTAAGTATACATATTTTCTTTGTCATAATATTTGGGGATCTGGTTCGGTTGTGAAAAAATCGCTTTAAATAGTCAACACTGTGTGAGTGTGTGCATCCCGTTACATCAAATTATATTCCTTTTCAAGTTTTAAAGTTTTAAAGTTTTAAACAACCAAAAATATTAAGATGTAGAAAAATCTTAATATTTTTGGTTTTAAAAAAGGACAAATAAAAAAGTAGGTACCTTACTTATATGAATATAAATTACAGAACTATGTTCATACTTTTTACATACCCACATACAATATTATACTACAGCTATACTACAGGTAGATAGGTATATAACTTAATTAACGACTTAAGTTCAATAATATAATTTTATTAAAATTACAGATATATTGTTTGATGCAATGTATGTGCAAACAAATCACAAATCAGATGACCGTTACTTCGATACCTAAGCTTAGTAAGTACTTATAATTCCTATCAAAAATAATTTTATAAAATAATATTGCTCTATGAAGATTGAACCAATAGAAAGCTATGAAAGGAGCTGCACATTCGGGTGTCTGTAAACAAATAACTTTACAAATAGTGTGGCGATTTGGTGTCGATAGAATCAGTGGAACGGTATGGTTGACATTCTATGTTGGTCTCAACACTAATGCATGGGTGTGAAAGTTAGTCATGGCAAAAAAGGCATGAACGCGATGGCATTATGGTATGATCGGTGTATAATTGAGTGGCAGGATAGATAATGGGAACCGTGGTGTGGGAAAGCTAGGAGGAATGTACCATGAACAAATCGGGCCTGCCCTGGCCTGTCAAGAGTACCCGAAACCGACGAGCTTGCATGAAGAGACTCATGAATGTACATGAAGCGAAAGAAGTATGTAGGGATGCTGGTTAGGGACTGCAGAATGGCAAATAATTCCACTAAGACTCCCCCTTTTTTTCCTGGCTTTAGTCCCGGTTGCGCCCTTTCCATTCTGGAGAGAAGCCCGGGGTAAGCCTTGAATATGGATCCTAGATTGGGTGAGTCAGGGTTTTACACGAAGCGTCTCCCATTTGACCTCCGCAACGTTTGCAGGTAAAAAAACCCGAATTGGATCATCACATTTGGCACATTAGGTATATTACTTGCTGATTGGCCGTCATGATGTGTCAGAACGGGTGAAGGATTTTACGGAAAATCTTCGGAATCTATGAAAATATATATGTATATTATTATATAGGTACCTACAAGCATTTATGATATTTGGCACTATATTAGGAAAAGTTTAACATATAGGTAGTCAAACAGTAGTTGGTACATATACATATAACTTAACAGGTGGTGTATTGATTCATCGGAGTCGAGCACCAGCCCCGGCAGCAAAACACAGCGATAGTTTTTCGCCGCGCAAAAACCGTCGCGCAGTAATAATTTTGTAACATCTATAATGTTCCTATATCTGTAAATATTATACATGATTAGCTTTGTCATAATAGGTTTTTTTACATATTCTAATAATAAGCAATAATTTTCTTTTCAAAGAAGGAATGTTAGGTTCAGTTAAATATATATAAATGGTTGTATTGACCTAAACATATTTACAGCTAATTATTAAAATATTAATGTTATTTATAAGAATTTTACTCTTACTGTTCTGATTGAAATATTTTTATTTTTCGGCTATATTAATAATTTATTATTGTTGACTGTACTATGATTCAATAGTAGTATGTAGAATAAAAAACAATAGCGAAAATTACAATTAAATGTTACTCAATTAATATAATTTAGTTGATAGTACAAACATAGACTGAGCTAGTCCCACACTACGTTTTCATTTAATAAGAGTTCTAACTTATCGATTATGATAATATTTATATAAACCCGAGATTAAATTATGAGAGAAACACATCACGATATTTATACTCTGCTACAAAGACCAACTGTTGTGCAAGGTACACAATTATTAAAATAACTGCATTTTTGTGATCACAAAAATGTCGGTTGGCACCTAAACCAATGTACACAACTCTAATATATAATAACTAAATATATACGGGATAGTACGGGTACGGTACGGGCGAGTTGTGTTACGAGATTATAACGCAACGATACTTTATATTTATAAATGAATAAATGAATAGTTAGATACATAAAAATCTAAGACCCAGTACAATCAGGGAAAGTTTGTAGAAACAGATTGTAGAAACAAACTTTCCCTGATTCGAATTCCGGCCAGGGCAACAGCATGAGAACATTATGCCCTGGCCGGAATTCGAACCCGGTGTCACAGACGAGCGTACGACCGCTGCGCCACAGCGGCCGTCATGATCACTCAGCCTGGATTTATAGGTAATAGCTGCAGCAGGATTTGAACCATCATCTCGCTTTTGTATTCGGGTACCTTAACTGCTCGACCACCGACCCTTTCATAAAAATGCAGCTATATCTTGACAAGTATTTATAACAAACAGACTACTTTTACAGTTAAAATTAAACTTATCTAGGCAGAATATGTTGACTAGGATCACTTTATTTACATTTGTTTCCAGCATTCAAGAGATACCAAAATATTTACACACGAGGCATTCTAAAATACATTGTTAATGGCCTGGACGAACGTACCTTGATCAAATCAGACACGTTGTGGCAAAAGGTCTGGTCAAGAGTACCCGTAACGAGCTTGCATTAAGAGAGTTATGAATGTGGATGAAGCGAAATAAGTATGCAGGGATCGTGGCAAGTAGTAGTCTCTGCCTATCCCTTCGGGTAAGAGGCGTGATTTTTGTATGTATGTAGTCCATTTCTTTAGGTAAAAAAGGTTATCAATCTTTTTTAGTACTTTTGCTATTTGACCTCACTATTATTTATACAATCGTAGGTATTTTTTGATTTTAAGACATTTCTTAATTGGTTAATTTTACTTCAGTACCAAAACAAATGGACGTTTATTTTATTATGTTTCGCCATGTTGGTCTAGTGACAGGGATAAACAGGAATATTTATATACAAAAAGCCCTTATTTCTGTTATAGAATCATACAGGATATGTATAGTTAGCGACTGATAATCCTTACATTTCTGTAAAATTGATTTATTTTGATCGAAGGCCAGGTTGATCCCTGAGACAGACACCGGTAGACAGAGCCAACATCCTCACAAAGACTGAAAGGCCACGTTCAGCTGTATGGCTCAAAGAATGTAATTAGTGACAGGACTCAGTAGTATTTTTATAACTAATAATCTATAAAATGCCACATTTAGTGTTCTTATTATTACAGAGGATTGAAATCTGATCTTTTTAATAAGCGTATGATCATTTACTTGTGTATTAGGCCGAAAATAACAATGCATTAGGTTCATCAGCCTGCGGCTTCACGCACGTGAAAAGCAGCTTATTTCCTTCGTACTACTTCGTAGAAGGTTTGTCGTGAAACACGAACAAACACACTTTCACATCATATCAGTATCGTATCATCAGTTCATTATGTGCAAGCCACCAATGAAAACATGACTCTCCCATAGGCAATAAGACACATCATCTGGCCTCAAACCAAAGGTCCGAATGCTCAGTCTTTCACCTCCGTTTGTCAGTACAGTTCGTTGAAGACCATGGGGTGGGGGTGGGGAGTGTGGACCCTCATGTCGTCCATGGGTTGGAGCGTTTCCGTCAGCATCATGCTGGGCCCCACGGCGGGGGGCGGCCCCGACCCCGGGACTAGGGTTCCGTTCCCGGAGTGTCCAGGGTTGCCGTTGGATTCCTGCCTCATGATGTTTCGCCTCCATTTCGCTCGGGCGTTTTGGAACCAGACCTTTAAAGAAAGTAGGAAATTGATTAAAATCTTAAGTTTGTTTCACGCGGCCGGAGCTGTGGTTAACAGTTAGTATGATTGTATACGGGATAAATGCAGTTCGATACCATGAGCTTGCCCCAAAGTAAGTAGTTCAAGACTTGTGTTATGGGGTAATTTTTTCACTTTTTTAGCTGGCAGTTAACACAGTTTTAATCACTTTATTTGACGTCAACCAATGTTGTGAAACCAAAAGATATGAAAATTATTAAGCTATATGATGTATCCTAAAATAATGAATAAAACTTTAAAAATTTGAATATAAATTTTGAACTTGAATTTGCTACCATCCCTGCATGCTTCTGCTATCTATTCACACCAGGGTTAGGTTACTTTTGACCATGAATAAACTCACTTGTAAAACTCTTTTAGAAAGGCCGGTCTTATGCGCCAGCTGCTTCAGGTCCTTGGCGTCAGGGTTCTGGTTGATTGCGAAGTAGGACTTCATGGTGCGGAGTTGGTGGTGCTTGAAGCTGGTGCGCATGCGCTTGGTGCGCTGCGTGTGGCTGGAGACGCTCCCGGGGGACGCCACGGACGAGTCGTAGGCCAGGGACTCCATGGAGGAGGATAGGTCGCCGCGGTGCAGGATCTCTGAAACAAGGGAAAATCATGAGTTATATTATTTTTTCCAGTGTTATGATATCAGAATATCGTATTAATAATTTGGAAATTTCTGCATTCATTGGTTGCCGTTTGTTTTCCAGTAAAAAGCGTACCTAATTTTAGAATTATGTTTTGTCTGCAACAGGGCGACCGCTATTGCAAATATTGCTCGTTTATTGAACAGGATATAACAAAAAATGTCAGGGAATTGAACCCAGCACCCGGATCTCCACTTCCTCCTCTTAGCAATCTTGTGGTAAGGCGCAGCCTCCCAATGCACAAGAGTGCGTGTCTAGGCCGACGCCATGGTGTCGGCGGAAAGCGAATGAATCTGTCATTGACTTTGATTTACTATGATATTAGACGTGGTATTTCACTTATTTGAATGAGAGCCCGTGAGAATTTAGCGCTATCTATAAAAAGCGACGAGCGAATTTAACGCAAAAAGCTTTTTTTCAAAAAGGAACGAATAAAACGCCACCCACAAAATATAAAGATTTATCGCAAATCTTACAGAAACTTCAGTTTTACCGGAAAGACATATACCCCAAGTCCTTCACCAGACTTTTGAGTAAGCATGCTCGTATTTACGCAATATTTCAAAGAAAGTTAAAATTATTACTTTCGCATTTATTAAGAGAAAATCTTAACTAATTAGTGTTGGAGACTACTTCTGAACAAGTTTGTGATATGAGACGTATAATATGTCTCTCGTTGACGCTGAAAAAGGTGACTCAGGGAAAGGCCTTGGGATCCTTCTTGTAGGCGATGAGCTAGCAACCTACCAGTGTTTGAATCTCGATTTAATCATATATCTTAACGTGGCCTTTCATTCTTTTCAAGATTGTTTTGCTACGGCGTTGTCTTCCCCGTAAGGGATATAGACGTGATTATATGTATGTACGTGAACACTGAAATGGTATTGTCATAGATCGAGCGCCAGCTGGCTCAGGCTTAGGGTTAAACATAAAATTTTGGTTAGTTTATAATTGTGACATTCACACTGCACCTTATTTCCTTTGCCCACCAATTGGTGAAGTTTAAAAAAAACCGTATTGTGGTCATCCAGCGGAGTCGTGGTCGGGTGGCTTCGGAGATCACTCTTGCGAGCCGGAAATAAACTTATTATAATTAATAGGTTTATTTCCTGCTCCCAAAAAAAAAAATATATATATAATAATATAATTTGAATATTTGCAATAATTAGCAAATATTCGTTCTTCTTCATACTTTCGAGTCGACAGTTAGTCTTACATATTTCGCATCTATATCCTGTACGGGGTAGACAGTCTCGAAAAGACTTGGAATCAATAAATATTATTTATAAATATTTAGTATTTTTCTTATCAAGAAGAAGTAATATTTATATACAATTTATGTATACATATATAATATAATAAGCATTTCCCTAAGTCGATTTTACGACATCCATGGGAAAGAGATGGAGTAGTCCTATTCTTTTTTTATGTTGCTGTCGGGAACCAAACGACAGAAGAGGTTTATATGCATGCAAACATTTTTATCTTTAAACCATGAAAATATAAATAATCACTTCTAGGCTTGTTAACTAAAGGTATTTAGTCATATCACACTCACTACTTCTTTCGTCCAGTAGTTCAAACAACAATCATATAAACAAATTGTAGGGTTCGTTTACAATTACCGAACCCCCTGACATGGCTGTCAAAACAAATAGATGTGAAGATAATTCGTGGCCGATACAGAGATACCATGATGGACGGCCTTCTCCCGCGCCGCACGTAAATACATTTTATGAATCCGCACATAAATAATTCTCACGCCCAAATCTTACGGGGTGTCCGGCCACCCTAATTATATTAATTTAATAATTAATAATCCAACATGTCGCGAGTGATTTAAGTGCGAGGGAACACGTAGTATTTTATCTGGTTTTATTTTAAAGTGGTTATATAAGGAAGGAAATAATTATATGTTTTTCATTTTTCGGCTTTGGAAATGTAAAATGATACCTACGGGCAGAAGTTACGAATGATATGTTCATGAGATATAATTATCATATTCATTTTAAATAAGTGATATATAAAATTATATTTAAACCGCGTATTAAACCTTATTGTTAATTAATATTTTATTTATTTATTAAGGTACACATACAGAGAGATTACAAATTTGCATAATTATCCTTAGGAAATGTAGGTATGGTGAACAAGTAAAATGTCCAATAGTGTACACAGCATGATCATGTAAAATGAGTCTTTAACAGAACAAAAACTCAAACAACAAGACATTAACATTAAAACAACGAAATAGCTTAGGAAGTTATCACAAAACAACGGCTTATATAAAATGTGAGGAAAAGGATAAAAATCAAATAAAATAAAATAGACTCTAGGGAAACAATATAATTAATATAAAAGGAAGTTGACATAAATCTGAACAATTTTTCTGAACACATGTGGCCACATCCATATTGCGGATACTCTTGACATTTCCAATTTATACAAGTCTGAATTGTCTTCAGTTAAGTCAGCCAAGGGAAACTTGGGATTCCTCTTTTGGGCGATGGGCTGGCAACCTGTTACCGTTTGTATCTCAGTAGTTACAAGACTTTTGGCTCTGTCTACCATGTAAGGGATAAAGACGTAATGATGTTTATGTATGCCCGTTGTCCTCAGTAAACCGATACCGTTGTTTGGCTGACTGTTCACTCAAACAATTAAACTAGAGATACACTTAAATTCATCAAAGCCCTTGACAAGTTATTGTTAGAGGATTTACACGTCCAATAAAATGGTGTTCCCGAATTTTTATAGGCAGAATTAACATGTTACCGACTTAACATTTTTTCCTATAAAGGCCGGTAATAAAGCTTGCGGCTGTAAAATCGGAGAGTAACGATCGGTTATAAAAAAAATAAAGAAGCTGCGCGTGAGAGTTGATTTTTATTGCGTCGATAGGCGCCATGTTGATGGTATAAGAGAACTTGGTGAACAAAGCATTTCGGGGAATTCAAATTACTTATAATTATTTCTTGATTCGTTAGTGTAGCGGGAGCAGTGTTGCAGGCTCGACCGCTTAGCAAGGAGACGGAGAATGTGGAGAAGATGCTTTTTATTATGATTTAACCTGATTTATAAGTATTTGAAGCGCTTACTAACTCCTTACACTCAGAGGAGCATCACTTTTTATTGAACAAATACTTATAAATAATGCCGGACAAATCCCACAGATGAAGCATGCAAGTAAGCCTACCTACATTATCGAAGGAACTTAGATTTTTTTTATAATTAACACTTACCTACTTGTAAAAATAAACATTCAAAATCCAAGCAATTGCAAATCAATTTCAGACGTAAACTGATGATCATAAAATAATAAGCAGAATACAAATTCGTTAAAAAATGCAACTGCATCATTATTAAATTAGTAAAATCAGAGCCCTGACCGTGAATCGAACCTGAGACCTGTGGTTCACAATCACTACGCCTGACCTCATACGCGCGGTACCACAGAGCTACGCATTATTTTATCATAGACAAGGAATGTCAATGTAATCTCTCCGACCAATCTTTGGACGCTCAATACAGTCGTTAACTAACGTAAAATAGCGTCGGAAATATTCTGTGAATTCTGGTAATGTTTTAATTACTAAACGCTTCTGTTTCACCGTTTTGTGAGAAATATTATCTCGAATCAATAATCTCAGAAAGCCGTTATTTTGTTTCGGGTAGGTCGAAATAACTTTCGACCATAGACACCGGAACATTAATTATTATCTGTGATTACCATCGCACGCGATTTTATGCGCAAATGCAACTGTTTATTATTAATACCAAGCTGTTCAAAGTTTATAATTATTTACTTTAAACCACAAAATTATAAAAACTGACCATCATAACGCTTTCAATCAACGAACCCCTAATTAGTATCTAATCCTGCCACAATCGACAATCAGAAACAATAAAATTCTAAAACGGCGCGTGTTATAACCATTAGTTGGACATTTATCATGATAAACTCCAGTATAACTTGTTGAAAAAACCCCGCAAAGAACACCCACTTGAAGATTAAATAGACACAGAAGACACTAACAGCAATAAAGTGTGGTTATAGACAAAAGATCGGGTGAAAAAAATCATTTAACTAACGCTGTGGGGCGGCCGAAGTTCACCTGTCCTTGTAAAAAAAGATGCGGCCACAATCGTATAGTTAATTAAAATAAACAATACTCAAAGCATTTTATTTGATCATCGATATCTTGGGTTGATAAGATCTGGTCTAATTTTCCTAACGGCTTTCTGATAGATTTGAATAGGCATACATAATATGCGGCAAGATATGCACAGGTTGAGATAGCTCAAGTTCAAGACTCGTATTAAACTTATTCAATGATACTACATCTATACATACTAATATTATAAAGCTGAAGAGTTTGTTTGTTTGAACGCGCTAATCTCAGGAACTACTGGTACGAATTTGTAAAATTATTTTTGTGTTGAATAGACCATTTATCGAGGAAGGCTTTAGGCTATATAACATCACGCTGCAACTATGTATTAGGAGCGAATAAATAATGGAAAATGTGAAAAAAAAATGGGGTAAATTATTCGTCCTTGAGAGGCTTCGATGATGCCCAAAATAAGTATTCCACGCGGACGAAGTCGCGGGCACTGCTAGTTTAGAGGACCGCTCCAAATCTTTCCGCTATATCGTTTAGTGACCACGAATCACTGTAACATCATTCGAAAGGCGAAATGATATAATTGAGATTCAAATAGTGGCAGGTTGCTAGCCTATCCCTTAGTCGCCTTTTACGACATCGGTGGGAAAGAGATGGAATGGTCCTATTCTTTTTTATATTTTAGTTATAATTCGTGCCGAAATTTAAACTTTGATGAATGAAATTAATGAGAATTATGTCGTTAGTCGTCTTTTACAGTTTTTTCTCTTCGCTATTCACAAAATATGGATCGCTAACTTGACGTGTGTTTCCCTGCGGCCCCAAACTTGCGATCGAGTGCTGATAACTAACAGGAATGTCATTTGTGCCTTCACGCGAGGTTTTCGCTTTTTTAAATAACTTTAATTAAAAGGAATTTAATAATATCACATCTATTTCTGTTCCGGGCGGCAAGACACACATCTGTCTTATTGTTATGGAAGCCTAATTAAACTAATGGGCAACCATATTTCTGAATTTAACAATAAACAAGACTCGTTGTAGAATTCTGAAAACTCAACGTTTGTTACCGGCATACAAATCTGAATGTAACCGTTTCGCTTGTTAAAAATGACTTGGGAATTTAAATATGCATACAATATTTGAATGGAGTTGCATAAATTGGCCGTGCTGGGAATATTGGAGAGTCCCGATTCCTTGATACGGCACGGATAGGTACTGTGAAGTGGCCCTTATAATCTTTTTGCTCACCACGCGCGCGGGAGTGGCGCTGTTGTGTCAACACGGCGCGCTGAGATCGCGAATCTAATCTTATTGGCTGGGTACTTGTTAAAATATTTAAATTCTATTTTCAGTTGTTATATTCCTGTAATAGTACTTTTAACTTGATGTTAGGAAGTGGCACTTGATGCGTTTCAACTAAGGTTCGTCTTGGTTGAAAATAAACTTTTAGATGGATCATAAATGTTTCTCATTAGTATTATAGTATCTTATTAATCACAGGAATCATAATATTTATGTTTACTTAAGTAAATTGGACGTGATTTAATTTTTTCTTTCATTCTAAATTTTGATGAGTTGGCGTTGGTCACATAATTATTAAACAAAAAACAAACCTAGTATTCAAACACCATAACAATACATGCCATTTCAATGTATGCTGAAGTTTCATTCAGAGTTACATTCTTACACGGGTCGCGGGTTGAATCCCGCGGAACCTAGTTACAAATCCAATTAAAAATTTCCACGAGTCGCGACGTCGTCTGAAAAATTGCGTCCAATCCAGATTGGAGCCGGCAGCGCGTCGGCTCGCGGCGGCGAGAGGGCTCACATCGAATCTAGGAAATATAACCCACATTTTCAAATAACGTTATTTATGCGAATGTATTCACTCTTACATTTGTGACTGTGCAACGATGCTTGGTTGGAAATAACGCGGTGTTTCAGAGAATTTGCATTTGTATTTTTGTAATATGTCCCGTACTTATATATTTTTTATTATTTATCATTTTGATTGGAGTTTTCGTGGAATTTGGAATTATATGCATATTGGTAGATATATGTACTTCGTCTAGATCGTGTGATTTTGTTATCAAAGGCGTTGGAGAAGACTAAAGTACAAATACAATTGAGTCAGTAGAACTATTTACACCCAAATTACAATCTCAGTTTGGTCTTAAGGTTCGACTGGTAGAGAACGCTTTACGGCGTTAAGTCCACCTTATTGATACATTATTTTAGGTGAAATTAGGTTTTAATAAATAAATGCATCGTTGTGAGTGAGTGAATAATTTTGAAAAGAAATTTCTTTTGTACTTACCTACTTAATAGAGCTGTGCTTATCAGAGAGTCCACAAGGAAATCGTGACTATAACATATACCTACAAACTTATATTACCAATTCAACTAAATCGTCTTAGTGCCGTTGTGTGGTTATTTTAGAAGCTAATATTTGTGTACACATTATACATACATTCATATAATTACTTATATTGCGGGGTAGACAGAGCCAACAGCCTTAAAATACTGAAAGGCCACATTCTGTATGGCTTGTCAATGGAACGGAGATACAAATAGTGGTATTCATTATTTATTGTACTTTTTATTGTTACGAATCGCTGCCTGGTTCGCTGTCAATCTTTTCTATTTAATAGGTAAGTAAATAACTACAATCGCCGATACAAATAGACGCTGCCTATCCCAAGAGGCCTGATTAATCGCAGCGCGGCAACAAAACGCGAGTCCGCCTCAATGACTCCATCGCCGCATTTCATTTCCACGCTATAAAGAATAATCCAGACCGAACCCTGCCTAGGGGTGCAACCCCGGGACACACCAACTTCTCGCTCGAGCTTCCGAGGGTTCAGGGTGTAGGAAAGAGACAAAATGAGTTTTGACAATGCGTAGTCTATTCATTAGTCGTGATTAAGGGCGCGCGGCTGGAGCCACATTGGGGTAAACGCTTTTCCTCCGAGATCTGCGCAAAATTTTAGCCGAGATATGAATTATATATACTGTAGGTACTAGCTGTCCTGGCAAACGTTGTTTTGCCATATAAATAAATTTTGAGTAATTTCTAGTTAAAAAAAACTAAGATGAATAAAAAATACCTAGATGTTGGCCGATTCTCAGACCTACTCAATATGCTCACAAAATTTCATGAGAATCGGTCGAGCCGTTTCGGAGGAGTACGGAACGAACATTGTGACACGAGTTTTTTGTAGATTACTACAGTCTTGCCATTATCCTAGACTAAACCAAGTCAAGGTCATAGAGTTAGTTCCTCTAATCTTCTTGAAGAAAGAAAAACACATTTGCAAAGGTTAACACTCACAATCTTTTTGAAGGGATATTTTAAAGCATTTTTACGGGCGTGAAACACTTTTGTAAAAAGAGAATCGCCTCCAATCGTGATCATCCTTTTTTGAAATCGGTTAATTTTGTAAAACTTTCTCCTAAGTGTAACATTAACACACTTTCCTGAAAACTACATCAAAATCGGCTCAGGACAAACATACATACTAACAGGTCAAATTGTGAACCACCTTTCTGAAGGAGATTAAAAACTCAAAAACATTCGATTTTGATACCTAAGTCTTACAAATGTCAAAGTCGTAATGTGTAAGTCATGATCATGATTAGGTCACGATCAATGATGGGCGACGTGCTAACCTAGGGGATCTTAATAATTATAAGTCTTCCCCTGGTCTTGGCACAATATCAAATACTAAATGATGAACTAAATGATGTTTAAATGGTTATTACCGATAAAAACATTTAAGAACAAATATACACATTAACAAAATAAGATTCCCACTAAAGATTTTTAAATTGAATAAGCTATGCTTTCACTTAAATTCAAGTCGAATAAGCTTCAGGTAATATCTTTTAATGGACTAGATATCTCTTTGACAAAAATATAAAAGGAAATGAGAAGAAACGTTATTAAAAGACAGATTTTAATTACATTGAAACACTTTGAATAAAAATTCGCATGATCACTTCGCTTTGCTTGTAAATGTTATTTTGTTCGTAAATACAGTAAGTACTTAATGCTCTTAATATTCGAAGATTGATGCAAAAGTTAATTTGCCGTGTGGTTTCAGAGTGGAACCTCTCCATATCTAATCCATGGATGTCGTAAAAGGCGACTAAGGGGTAGGCTTATAAACTAGGGATTGCTCTTGTACGCGACGGGCTAGCAACCTGTCGCTATTCCATCATAAAGTCATACTGCCGAACGTGGCCTTTCAGTCTTTGCAAGTCTGGTGGCTTTGTCTTACCCGCAAGGGATCTATGTGACCATATTTGTATGTGTGTATGTGAGTTTTTATATTTCTTGTATGTTATAATCTTTAAGTTATATGAATTTAAGAGTCGCCTGTATGGCATAATTTCCATACAACGTATTTTCGAATTCTTTGTTGTAAGTATGAAAATTGCCTTGCAGGTGACTCACAGCTTCCCTGTACACTCAAGTTTTTATAAATCTGTGTTATCTCAATACAACACAAACCATTCGTTATATTTTCCTGTCGTGGGCCTACTGAAAGAAATTCCTTTGGAAATAAGCACCTTGTACAAAGTTTCTCCTTACGTCTTAGTTCTAATTGTATTTTTTTCTGGATGAAGCCGATGACGAAAATATAAAAAAGAACAAAAAAAAAATAAACAACCAGTCGCTTTCATTTCCAATAGATATTTATTTCCAAGAAAATTTTGCGAGAGCACAATTAAGATCGAATTGTCTTGAAATTTCGCATGCCCATAGTTAGTGCTTCTAGTACTAACTTACATAAGGTACCTACTCAAAAAATAAAAATTAATTACTTTAATACTTTAGAACAAACATTACCTATTTTTAAATAAAAATACATCCTGAAAAAAAATTGGTTCCAATTTTGCGAAAAAGCATCTTTATACGCGAGCAAAAGCTTGTTTCGTAAAATACCTAAAATACAAGAAAATATTGGCAAGTTGACTCACCCAGGGCAGTGCTGGCCATCCTCATGGTCTGCACCTGCATGTCCTCGGGCGAGCCCTGGGCCACCTTCCGCTTCCTGGGGCGCCCCTTGGAGCTGGAGCCTCCAGAGTAGAACTGCGACGGGGAATCACCTTCGCTGTGTAAATCTTGGCATCTGCAAAATATAATTTAGATACATACAATGATTTATCCTTTATGAGGTTTTATTAGCTAAGCTAGCTAGCTTTAAAACTTGAATTGAGATTCAAATAGTGACAGGTTACTAGCCCATTGTCTACAAGAACAATCCCATGTTTGTAAGACTTTGCCTTGATTGCATTTTACGATCTTCATTAACTTTTACTACAAGGGGAGAGAAGCAGTTGGCACACAATATATTTTTTCTTCTCTACCAGACTCTTGCACTATATTATTGTGCGCTTATTCCCTTAGTCGCCTTTTATGAAATTCAGGGAAAAGAGACTACATTACAATCCATGCCTCTTCCCGGAAGGGGTAGGCTCTACATCTTTCCACTTCACATTTTTCTGCATGCTTTTTTCGTTTTATTCTTAGTACCTGGGTTCTCGAGCGGTGCTCGGTGGCTAGTCGAATTAGGATACTATTGACTGTAACAATTGGAGACGTCCTGCAGAAAGGTCTAGACTATCGTCCCAAAGTCAGCCTCACAATATTCCATTGTATGATTTGAGTAAAGATAATATGTGTGACACAGAATTACATATTCATGTGATATCAATTCTACATATGAGGTTATTATAATTAAAGACTTTTTAGATAAAAGCAGTCTTAAAAAAATTATTTGTCATATACTGAAAGAGTATCAACCAGGGACCAAATCTGGGACTTTGCCGACACTGCTCCACAGGGGCAACATAACCCTATTGCATCGTTCATGTCAATAATAGCCACAGACCGAGAAATAAATAATTGAGCACCTTTATTCAACAGTCGTACTAAACTACGGTGTTTTTGTATTAATGGTATGTGTTAGCCACACCGTGGAACTAAGATTATCTACTTATTTTTAAATAATCTGTGGTCATATAATCAGACGAACACTTTTTGATACTTAGCTTTAGAACGACAAGAAAGAGAGCAACGGCTCTAGAACTGTCAAGAGCGTTCTTTAGGACTTGAGCTGTGAATGCAGAGTCAGACTTTCCTTTTTTATACCTCAATGCTAAAAATAGGACCACTCCATATCATGGATGTCGTAAAAGGCGATGAAGGGTAAGATAATAAACTTGGGATTCTTCTTATAGGCAATGGGCTAAGGCTAGCTGAGCGTCGCCTATCGGCCTTTACAAGACTGTTGGCTCTGTCTACCCCACGAGGGATATAGACTTAATATTATAAGTAAGTATGTATCCTAAGTAATCACCTATAAATGGTGTTAACATCATCATCACAGTAATCATCAAGGCAGGCACTATCGTAATGCGGGCGGCAGTAGACCAGCCCGTCTCTCATCCCGAACACGTCGCCCTTGGAGAGCAGGGTCCCGCAGGAGACGCAGGTGAAGCAGGTCAGGTGGTAGACCATCTCCCGGGCCCTCATCACGAGCTCGTTGGCAGTGATCCCGTTGCCGCATCGTGCGCAGCGCTTCACGCAGTATAGTCTGGAATTAGAGGGGTGAGTAAAGTCTTGTTTTTGGAGCGACGGTGGGCGAATGGGTAAGGTGCCCGGTTAAAATGCGTGTGCCACAAAATGGCACAAGTTCGAATACCACCTCGGCCATGTACCAATGAGTATTTTCGAAGTTATGTACATTAGTTTGAATACTAACCGATGCTCTCACGGTAACGGAAAGCATCGTGAGGAAACCTGCACATTCAGGCAACTGTATGTGTAACCATGATCGATCCAATACGGGTTAAGTTCCACTGCAGGTTGCGGAGGTCAGATGGGAGTCGCTTTGTGAAAAAACCAAAAACCTAACTCACTCAATCCAGGATAAATGGTCAATGGCATACCCCGGGCTCCTCTCCAGAGTAGTGAGGATGCGACCGGGACTAAAGCCATGAGGAAGAAGATTCAATAATTCAATCGAATAAAGGCATCTGATTTATTAGTTAGTCAGGTATTTCACGCAAAGCTAAATTTGTCAGACATTTCACTTTTATTTCAAAATCACTCCACCTGGATACATACATACATACATACATAAAATCACGCCTCTTTCCCGGAGGGGTAGGCAGAGACTACCTCTTTCCACTTGCCACGATCTCTGCATACTTCTTTCGCTTCGTCCACATTCATAACTCTCTTCATACAAGCTCGGCGGTTTCGGGTACTTTTGACCTGACCCTTTACCAGGACGTCCACCTGGATCATTACTCATAGCAACATTATCTCTGTTTATGTTCACCCACGTCATTAGACCGACACGTTCTTGACGTGTCCTAATAACGCCGACATTACGCCATATGCTGTGGGGGCCGACGTGGGGTCGCGTCAAGTACACCCCTGTCGGGGATGTTTTCATGCCAAATGGTTCTATATCTGTACTTCTTTTGTAAAGAGAAAAGATATTAACACATTTTTTTTTATAAATTTTGCAACATTTCATGTATTTTTACGAGGCCGCATAAAACGAAAATATCGTAATCTCAGGATCCCGCGGGAATTTTCAAATATAATTTCTTTACAGACGTCTCTTAGTTATAATCTATTATCATAAAAAATTGCATCTTTATCGGCTCAGAAGTTTTTGAGATTTCGTGATCACTGAGTGAATAAGTGAATGTTTTTCAATTAATGTCCAAAGATAGATGACCCGTGCAAAAAAAGGAAAAATATTAATTTGCGATTCGACTCTCTATAACTAAAGTTATTTACCCATGTTTTAATTAACAAAAAAATCACCTTCTATTTTATGGAAACTCAAGAATGTATTTGTGTTTACCATCAGAAAATCACCGATATTTAGTGGCGAGGGTAACAAATTGACAGGTGTGTGAACGGAGGCGTGGAGCCGACGCTCGTCAGTGGTTCCGACAGAACCACGAGTGGTACTAAAGTCAATAATTTGGACATCTTTACTGTGAATTATTAATTCAACTTGTGATAATTATTTTGTGTGGCTCATTATTATAGAATATGGCATTAGACATCTTACCCCCAATAAAACTGAACTTTCGAGTTTCGCTACTAAGTAAATTAAAGAAAATAAAGCATGTATAAAGAAAATAATTATATTTAACTCTGCAAGTACATACTTATATCCCAAAATAATGTTTAAAGATTTGACCATATTATTAACAGGGGTATACATCAATTACTGGATGTTCCTGAAAACTGAAATTGTAAATAAATGTTGTTTTTTAATAAAGGTCCTGTTGCAAAATTTTATCAACATTTTTATGAATAAATACTTTTTACGTTGCAATTATAAAATTACATACGATGTAAATCACATAAACCAAAAATAATTGATAAAATGATTCACATTGTGTAAGTTCGCACTTCGCAACTAGAATCAGATTAAATTGATAATAATAACACACATTAACAATAAAAAAAAGTAATAAAATCATAGATACTATATTTGTGAAATTCGCATGGAGCACGTTTAATGACTAAGCAATTCATATTTTAGCAAGTAAAAATAAAATATAAATTAGATATAGAATTAGAGGTACCTAATACTACTTGATGCTTGATGCCGGCAAAAGTATTAGTACCTAACAGTTTAACTTAAAATATATTAGAAATGTTACAACTATTTGAAGATAATACGATAATTTAATTTCCTGTTTGCAACACCCAATTCAAAATAAGTATGTAGGTATCGGTAATACGAGTACCTACCTAATAACTATTTGCATTGTCGTTCCCAATGGCAATGCTGCCAGCCTTCTAGGCACTCCCGCAAGTTGATGCTATGCAGGGACTATACAATTTGTTAGTTAAATTTTAGTTTGTAATCACTTAGTTATTTAGAATAAAAACAAATAAATAAATGATCGATCATTTGAAAATATAAAAAAACATATTATAACTTAACTTTTACCAAAGGCCAAGTTAACTTAACTCCCGATACAGTCGACTCGATACTTGTAAGCAAATGTAGCAAGTTTCTAAGTAAATAGTTAAGTAACATCATAAGCGTACGACTCTGTGACGCGACTAAACTCAGCATTCCACTTGGTCGCATTTCATCGGAATAATTGTCGCATCGCATCGTGTTGCGAGAATGTATTGGCGTTATTTACAGCTCAGTAAACGGTTATTAAGTTCGGTATGTTTTATCCTGATAATAGTGATAAGGTTGGTTTAGGATAAGGTATAAGTTAATCACTAAGTACTTTTTTATAAAGTAAAGTGGGGAATTTTATTTGTCTATATGTACGCGCTACTATCGGAAAGATGTGGCCGATTTTGGGTCCTGTTCCAAAACTTGGATAGAGTGTTTTCTGAGGTAGGTTTATACGCGTATCTATAAATATAACAGGGGGCTGGTCCAATCCAAATAAAAAATCCAATGGTTTTTTAATAAATAAAATTAAATAAGGACGAACTAACATTTTGTGGATTTTTAAATTTAAATTTTATTTAAGGTTAAATTTGGATGGAATATAGAAACGCTGTAAACACTTGTGCATTGTGCAATGTATATTCTGCAGTAAAACTTACACTTCTATTATCTCATTTATGTTATTACGAATTTTATGAGACAAACGTAAGTATAGTGCATTAATTTGTAAAAAAAAGCGTGCGTGTAATGGAATGTGTAACTATGATCTATTATTGGTTAGTTCCACGGCAAAGTTTACGGATATCAGATGGGCATCGCTTCGTATGAAAACTTAACTTCAGAGACGTGAAGACGAACCGGGCCTTACGCCAGAAACTTGCACAATCCGGAATCCTGGTCAAAGGTACACCTGGCTCCGCTCTAGAGAGACCAAGCACTCCTAACCCGAGAAGGATGTTGAGTGACGTCATTTGTTCCTCCTTCCTCCTACCTGTAATAATCTTCCTTGCAGTAGATGTTGCCGTCCCTGTAGAAGCAGGTCAGCTCCGCGTCCAGGGGCAGCCGGCACTCGCAGCAGCGCAGGCAGGACCCGTGCCACTGCCTGTCCACAGCTAGGAGGTAGTACCTGACAAATACGAAGGGATCTCATGACATAAAGGAATTCATTTCATTGACGAAATATTCGCATTGAAATAACTAGTTCTACATTTATACATGTTTTTTAATGTAGACAATGTGCATTCGTCCATGTTTTAGATTTAAGAGATCTACATATATTTGTAAATTGACATCCGATGAAAGTGCTGCAGTGTAGTTTGTTCAGCCGCTTCTTTTACACATGCGCTTTGGAAGCGGCAGTAGTTATAATTAGATTAAAGTGATGTGACGTCAATAAGTGATACCTTGCATCCAATGTTCCAATATTGAAAATAAATATATTCAATTCTAAAAGACATTTTCTGACAAACATAAAGGAGTGTGCCGTGTAGTTACCGGCAACGATAGAAATAAGAATAGGACCATCTCTTCCTCATGGATGTCGTTAAAGGCGACCAATCGAAAGGCTAATAATAGGCCTGTATCGTACAAAGAGTTCCTGTTGTAAATGTTATGTGCTTTTTTTACGTTTAAAATAAACATGCAAATTATTGCATAGATAATAGCTTTATTTCCACTACGAAAATATGTACAATCACAATAGCGACAACCATGAGGGAGATACAAAAGGCACAATAATCTGTTCATGAAACCACTTAAATATTAAGGTATTTGTAAAAAGTTGTCTCGACAAATTTAAAAGAGCTTTTCACCAATAATAGAGGAAATTCCTAAAAAGGTTTAATACGATTTTACGTTATGGAGCTTTGCAATGAATAACAAATGTTAAATGTTTTCAAGCTCCATTTCGTAGTAGGTATCTTTGTAGATTAAATCGTAAATTATTCAGTATAGCCACAGATTAATTATGTGTACTTTAGAATAGTCGTTAAAGGCGACAAAGGGAAAAGGAACGTTCATCTGGTACAGCTTTTACCATGATCCATTATTTCCCCGTTCCCGTACATATGTTGCGAAGGTCAGACGCCAGTAGCTTCATGTAAAATCCCGACTGAACCAGGATCAAAGTCCTGAGGGCTTCTCTCCAGAGAGACGGGGATAGAACCGGGATTAACGTTAGGAAGAGAATAGATCGGTGGTGTGGCTAAAGTATACCAATACAATCTTGATTTCAAAGTTTTACGACACCATTAAAAGTAAATCGTTTTATGATTTGAAAGAAGATATCAATAAAAATAACATGTGGAGTTTATTACTCACCACGGATAACCAGAACTAATATTCAACAGTAGACACTCCTATATTTGTGGTCAGTGCATTATTTTCACAGTGAATTATTATTTTGAGCGAGCATAATGGTTGTAATTGTAACATTCCATGAAATTGAGGGTTGATTCTGGATAGTACTAGTATCACGAAATTTTATATAAAAGAACAATTACTGCGACTAACTCGTCAACGCCCAGCCTGAACTATAAAAGCTACAAACTTGAAATTTGAACGCAAGCTATATATTATCACCTATGTCTTTATAACCAACTAGCTGTGCCCGTGACTTCGTCCGCGTGGAAGAGTTATTTTGGGCATCATTGAAGCCTTCAAGGGTGAATAATTTCCCCGTTTTTTTTCACATTTTCCATTATTCTTTGCTCCTTAGGTATAGTTGCAGCGTGATATTATATAGCCTAAAGCCTTCCCCGATAAACGGTCAATTCGACGAAAAAATATTTTTTCAATTCGAACCAATAGTTCCTGAGATTAGCGCGTTCAAGCAAACAAACAAACAAACTCTTCAGCTTTATAATATTAGTGTAGATATGACCGCTCGTTCAATGTAGATATTTTTAGAGTGTTGCAACTTGTTTAAACTTGTAATTCTTCTTGTAGGCGATGGGTTAGCAAACTGTCCCGGCACCAACAGAAAAAAGAATAGGACCACTCAATCTCTTTCTCATTTATGTATCTACTAAAAAGCGACTAAGGGATAGGCTTATAAACTTGGGATTCTTCTTTTAGACGTTGGGCTAGCATCATGCCTCTTTATATGAATCTCAATTCTATCAGTGAGCCAAACAGCTGAACGTGACCTATCAGTATTTTCAATACTGTTGGCTCTGTCTACCCCGTAAGAGAGACGTGTATGCATGTAAAAAACTTACCGATCCTGGATCCTCCCCCCGCAGCCTGCACATTCGTCAGGCGCGCCCGGCGACCCCTCGGAGCTGTCCCGTTCCTTCAGCATGGCTCCCCCGGTCCCGCCTTCCACCGCCCTCCCTCAAATGAGGAGCAGCTCCTGGACTCTCAAGTTGCAGTTCTGTGACTCCATTTTGGGTTTAACCTGGTGAGAATAAAAAGAAAAATATTTACACACAATCACATCTATGTCCTTTGCGGGGTAGACAGACCCAACAGTCTAGAAAGTCTAATAGGCAATGTCGACGCCCGCTGAATGTAGTCTTCGTGATTGTAGAGCGGGGTAGACATCTAATATTTCTTGTATGAATCCGCCGTGATATGTTCCCCTCTTAAGAACGGCTCCCAAATGTTGGGGAGCCGTGACAGGCCACGTTCAACTGTTGTTTGACTTGATGATAGAATTGAAATTCAAATAGTGACAGGTTGCTAGCCCATCGCCTAAAAGAAGAATCGCAAGTTTATAAGTCTATCCCTTAGTCGCCTTTTACTACATCCATGGGAAAGAGTGGTCCCATTCTTTTTTCTATTGGTGCCGAGAACCACACGGCACATAAATTTCACTAGATATAATATTTCCCATGGTTTTCACGCTCCGATAAGGATATCAGGCTAAAAATGTACTTTATACTGTCTTCATAAATAACGCAGCACAATATATATTAATTTTCACACAAATATGAGAATTGAATGACTGAAACTATTGTGAAAATCAGTGATGAAAAAGAGCCTTTGGCGGAAAGATTAATGTCACAGGTTCAAATCCTTGTGTCATAATCGACAATATAATAGACGTACTTAAAGACTGATTCTATGAAATTTAACTTTTCAATTAAACATTTATTTTCGTATCGTTATACCCAACGCTCAACTGGATCAGGAGCCAATCGAATGAATGTATAATATAAAACAAAAATGGCTTGTAAATATTTATATCTGTCCATACAGACCGACTGTCCGCCATTTTAGCATATCATTTGGGGCTGTCGTAAGCAGATCAGCGAACAATGGCGACTATATGCAGCCTTCGGAGACAATGGGATGTGGTTTTGTTTTATTTATGCACATTAACATACACATATAATCACGTCTATATCCCTTGCGGCGTATAGAGAGCCAAGAGTCTTGAAGAAATGGCCACGTTCAGCTTTATCGCTGAAATTTCAAATAGTGATAAGTTGTTAGCCCATCTATTCAAATATTATAAAGCTGAAGAGTTTGTTTGAACGCGCTTATCTCAGGAACTGCTGGTTTGAATTGAAAAATTATTTTTGTGTTGAACAGACCATTTATCTAGGAAGGCTTTAGGTCATATAACATCAACTGAAGAATGTGAAAGAAATCGGGGAAAATTATTCATCCTTGAGGGCTTCAATGATGCCCAAAATAACTATTCCACGCGGACGAAGTCAAGGGGACAGCTAGTCATATAGGTATAAGAAAAATCCCAATTTTATAAGCCTTTCCCTTAGTCTTTTACAACATCCTTGGGAAACGGACTTAAAGTGCCTTGAACCACACGGCACAATTGTTTAAACTTACTTTATTTCTCACGAAGAATTCACTCAGTGAGAAATCTAGAGAGATCACGTACACACTGAGCACAAACAAAAAAAAACACATTTTTACAAAATTGTGAATATCTCAAAAATGACTGAACCTATTTTGGTGTATTAAGAACTTAAACATTCTACTGACAAATATCTTTTTTATCGCGTTACAATATAATATGTTTAAAATACAATTTTATTGTATGTAGGGATGTACCATCAAACATAACTAATAACTAACATACAAACAAATTATTTTATTGTCTCCAAGTTGATTTGTAAGAAATTAACTCCCATGATGCATGATATGAGAAAATATTGTGAAAATATCTGTATAGTCAGGTAAAAACGGAGGCGGATTCTCCTTTTACTGGGTCACGAAAATACTGACTAAGGACGTAGGAGAACCCTAGGTTCTCCCTAGGGTGCAGACAACCGGGACTACAACCAAGATGAAATGTATTTAAATGATCGTCAGGTCGCCAGCGAATTAGGGGGATAAAAAATAAACTACACGTTCTAATAGACGCGCCTGCGCATATTTTTCGCGGTCCGGAGACTACGACAACGCTCGTGAGTTGCCACGCCCATCGCCGCCGGCGCAGGTACAATCACGCATAAAAGTCAAATATTATCTTACATTGTAAGAAATAACTATCCGGTGTAAGTTACCGTTAGAGATTACTTGGTCGATTTGTGCCGGTATGATTATAATTATAAAAAATATATAAAAAAATTGCTTAACTTACCTAAATCTAATCTCTTATTATCTTGGTCCCTAACTTTGGCGAGTTGTCACTGTTACTGGATGGCAATTGTGTGCATTTAAGTTATCTGATTGTCGTGATTGAAGTCATTAACAAAATAATTGGAATTAGAAGTGAACCTTTAACAATTTAAAAAAATGGGTAGTATGAATAAACAGCTCATCACAACAATTTATGTCTAATTTTTTCACAAATTGTAGGTAACGAATGTACCTGTGGCTGTGATTATAAAAAATAAATATTATTTCAATTATAACTGTATCCTTTTTTCGATTTACAAAAAGTATCCAGTATTTGGTGCCGTTCCCCTAACACGTGCTGTAACACTTTTGATGTTCAATTGTACTCACATCGCACAGATAAAATCAGATCTTGACGCATTTAAACCTAAAAACTTGTGAAAAGGCAAAACAAAAGATTCTGTAATCGATGCGAAGAGTACTTATCTTCTTATTTGATATTTTGCAACAATAAGGTGCTTGATGTTTACTTTAGACTTAGTAAAGTTCTTGAGTACGGTTTTAATTATAACGGTATAAAAGTGAACTCAAGTTAAATATTAGCTACAATCTCTCAACTCGCCGACCAGGAACGTGACTAACAATCCAACACAATTTGATTATGTCATTAAAACAACGTAAAAAATATTTGTTTGGAACAGGGAAACGAGTGCGATCGTTAAAATTATCGATCGATATAAAATAATTGTTTAAAGCATCGTAAAAATGTTACAGTGAACCCAACATGGGACTTGATTAGTGAAAATGGTAAAAATTCACTAAGTTGACTTATTGTTGATAAAATTCTATGACATTCTTTTAGTTTTTCTGAAAAAGGTTAATCTGATTTTACAATGGTATTATTTTATCAATAATGAAGATTATATTTTTAATTGTGTAATTCTTATCGCAATTTAACTCGTGCTATACTCTTCATGGGATAGTCAATCATCAAAAACTCGACGACAAAATTCAGTATCTGATCTAACAGTAATTTTGCTTACATTTCTTGTTACCTGTGTAAATAAAATATAATTGTTAAGCCTTGGGTAATAAAACATTTTTTAAAACTAAATGAAAAAAGTAACAAATATAAGCGAAATAGCAAAAAAACGATGCTTAAACATAAATGTTTAGTATTTCGAATAATATATATATATTCATATAAGACTGAATCATTACTTTTAGTCAAAAATAAACAAGGCATTGCTCAGAAAAACTTGACTTATCCACTCGTTTCAACACCCGCTGTTACTTCGTGTACTTTTATAATTACATGCGATGTTTGCATCAGACGACGGTCAAATTAAATCATTAGGTTTTTAAAAGGTATGTAACTTGATATTCATTAAGATGTTACTAGTATTAAAAGACAGTTGGTCTCCCTAAGTTTACTTTTACAACAGTATTTTTTTTCACTTTTATATAAATAGTAAAACAGGAAGAGAAACATATCCGTAGAATATATTTATTTTCGAAATTGGATACAAGGTATCACACTTTTCGGCGCCACATCATTTAAATCTTATTATAACTAATAGGTATTCTGTTTATCTGTCAGTCGGTCAGTGACTTAGTAACGGAATAGTTTTACATATACATCGCGAGTTTACACAAAGTTATTACATACTGTTCAGAATATTTGTAAAATTTTATACAAAATCTACTTATATGTCACTGGCCAGCTACAAAAATTTTATATGTTTTTTTGTAATGGAACCTTTGTAAACTTGTATTTCATTATCCACACTAATAATAAAGAGGAAAGATTTGTATTTTTGTATGTTTGTGTGGAATAAACTCAAAAACTACTGGTCCGATTTTGATAAAATTTGGCACAGATATAGAATAGACCTTCAAAAGTGACATAGGCATAAATTTGTTTTTACTCTTTGTTTATTTCAAAATATAAAACACAAAAATATGTCCACCCGTGCGAAGCCGGGGCGGGCCGCTAGTATTGAATAATAACTAAGTACACATATTGTAATATCCAGTGCAATAATAAACATTTTCTAGTTTCAAGTATCCAAAGTTTATTTATCACTTGCTGCGATCCTCACAGACCGCCCGCTTCCTCCGCACTCATTACCCTTTCCATGCATATTCGACGATTACGGGTACTCCTAACATCTCCCTAAATTTATAGCAAAGTTAAAAGTTATTAGCTGTCATAAAACAATTTGACTATTATTTTTAACTTTTGTTGTACATTTTTACTTCCTATAAAGACCCTGTGGGCGATAAGATAAACAAAGTAACGGCTCACGATATTATTACCGTTTGTGAAAACAATAAGTACCCACTATATTCGATTTAAGTATTAAATAAATTTGTAACTAGCATTTTATCATTTAATTTGTTTTGTTTCATGGCAATTGGAAACATGTAATCTCTGCCTATCCTCCGGGAAAGAGGCGTGATTGTATGTGTGTGTATATGTAATTAATGTATTATTTTATACCGAATTAGCTTTTTAATGATCTTTAATATTTTCATTATAAGTAATTGCAATAAAGTCAATTTAACTTCATTAACAAATTAAACGATTATCCTGCTCGTCACTAAGTTTTCAATAAAAGTGCTAATTAAGTTCTTTTATTGAAAACTTACTTACGAGTAACTTAATTTCGTTTTCACTTCGAAAGTGTAGGTAAGGTTCCCTGAAAAGTTAAGTTCAAGTTAGCGCTTAATGATAGAAGTGAAAATTGTTTTATTATTTTTGAAATATAAAGGTCTATCTTGTAATGGTTCCGCTCTTGAAAAGGTTATAGTGTATGATACTCCGGCCGCGAATTTGGCCTGAGAGTTTATTTTATTCTGTTACCTTACTCTAACTCTTTATGTATGCAAATTCATTTGAAGAACGGTTCAATAGTTTAGACGTGAAAAATGGGCAAACAAATACACAAACAGACTCCCGAAAAACAGTAGACCACAAGTTATAAAGTACTAAGCTAAAAAATACTAACATAAAAATTATACTAATTCTAAGATAGAAATCACTGTTATCACAGAATGTTTAACTTCACCGCAACGTAAAGGGCCAGGCTGCGAGCCGCCCTCGGCGCTTAGGGCGGATTTTAAACTCCCCCTCCCGCCACCCCCGAAGTGGCACCCACCCCTTGTAAGGCTTTTTAGTGTGTTAAAGTCGTAGGGATGAGATTTATATAAAGCTTTTTCCCGCAGTTTCGCCAGCGAGAATTTGGCGCCACCTACAACGTAATACAGATTTTTCACAAATCCCACGGAAACTATAGACTTTACCGGGATTAAATATGTCAAATCGTTTTGTGTTTGACATCTAGGGAAAATTAAAAATTTAGGCGCTCGTAGATTTTTTATGAGCGCAAAGTCTCTTAATTCGATCAAAGCAGGTCCAATAAAAAGGTCTGCTCAAAATTAACCTAAACAGAGAAGCGTACATGAAAAGTTTGAAGAAGAAGTAAGAGTGTGTATTCTCTGCCAAACCCTCCGGGAAAGAGATAAGTATTTGTAAGTCTGTATAAAAGCTTAAAAAAGAGACCTTTAATCATCTATTGAACAGACAAATAGTTTCGAAATGGAATCGTGTCTATAATTCGCGTAATGCACGGCCATTATCGGCATACGGCTCTATGATTTAAAAAAAGAACGAACGAATGAAAATCGCTTGTTGAATGATATTAAAAAATTGAATTCCAACATTACAGAAACAATGAAACATTTTTCGCGAAATGGCACAATAGTCGGACTGTGAAATAAAATACTGCGACTGAAATTCACTGGGACGATTTTTTTTACATCACATTTGTTTTAATATGACAACAAGATCGACATTTTATATAACAACAAATTTAAAAATAAACGGAATACAAAGTTCAATGTGTCTTAATACAAGAAGATGCGTTTGTTAGCACCAAGAACCAAAAAAAAATATTGCAAATACCCAGTGCCGTGTGGTTCCCGGCACTAATACAAAAAAGAATAGGACCACTCCATCTCTTTCCCATGGATGTCGTACAAGGCGACTAAGGGATAGGCTTATAAAATTGCGATCCTTTTTTAAGGCGATGGGCTAGCAACCTGTCACTATTTGGATCTGAATTCCATCATTAAGCCGAGCAGCTGAATGTGGCCATTCAGTCTTTTCGGGAATGTTGGCTCTGTCTACCCCGTAAGGGATATAGACGTGACTATATGTATGTATGTATGCAAATACCCATTTTTGGTAGACAATTCTAAAATGTATTCATTGGCATAGAAGAATTTCAACAACGGTTTAGTTTAAGGATCCTGTAATATCACATTCATTTAAAAATGCACCTAATTTTTTAAGGGCACCATATTAAACACACATTGATAAAAGAGCGATTTATTGCCGTTATAATTTTTTTTTTCCATCCTCACTACTCTACAGAGGGGCTCAGGGTTCGCCTTTGACCATAGATTGGGCGAGTCAGATTTTTACACGAAGCGACTCCCGTCTGACCTCCGCAACCTTTGCAGGGGAACCAAACTCATATTGAATCGTGGTTACATAATTATTCAGTAACCTGAATGTGCAGGATTCCCCACGATGTTTTCCCTCACCGTTAGATTTATTGTCATAGTACTATTTGACAACAGTTTCACTTTTGCTGTTTCCTAGAAGCAGACTTTTAGATTTTAGACTTAGAGATTTTTATTCATTATTATAGGATACTTCATATCGCTTAATAATTGTCAAAACTATTGGTTTTACAACATTGGTTGGCTTTAAATAAATTACTTAAAACTAAGTTTAAAAATTAAAGAAATGAATCTCGCCAAATACTTTTATACATTAAAATGTTTTTTTAAAATTATAAACATAAGGTTCCTATACCTATTGAGAAGTAAAAGATTACAGTTGTTAACCTTGTCAGAAAAAAATAAAGATCACTGAATAAATAATCTATAGTCTGTCAAGACAGCATAGCTGTCGTCAATAAAGTTGAAAATTATCTATGTAGGTACGCATTGCTCGGGGCGAAAACAGATTTTCCGCTATTAACCCTTTGAATTTTTCAATGATAAGTATACAGAAAGTACCAATATTTTTAAAAAGCTGTTTAGGGAAAAGCAACAATTAACTTTAGCTGAAAAAATAAACATACTACTTCCTTGAATGTGTGAAATCAACATGCTGACAAAGCACAGTCAAACTACTCCAACTACTTACAAAATTTCATATTTATTAATATGAAACTTGGCTTTATTTTCTTTTGTGTACCAATTATATTAATTAGGGAGCAAATAAAACCTTTTAAATACTATAACTACAAAGAGAGAGGTGTAGACATTTAGAAACAGATAAACTTGTCTTAAAAAAATAAAAATAAAGATAAATCGATAGATAGACAATGCACGGCCTAAACGAATAAATTTAAATGCACACTTGATGGGAATGAATTACAGAAATTTATCATTATTAATATTCAAATAATGTGTGCAAAGTAACTTTATTAAGGAGACCAGTCCCCGTAGAATGGCACGCGCGACGCCGTTTTTATCGCGCGATAAACTATCGCTGTCCCGTTTCACGTCGTAATAAAAAGCAAAACAGCGATAGTTTTCGTGTGATAAAGACGGCATCATGCGGGGGCAAAACAACAGTGTCTAACTTAACCTTGACAAGAAAAATAAATAAACATCTACGAAAAATCGATAGACAAACGACGCGCAACCGAAACGCAGCTTTTATCCTTGACTGAGAAAATAAATATAAACATCTTGACTCCTTGATAAATGAATGAGAAGTCGATACGTAGATATTTAGCCGAAACGTATCAAAAACATTAAGTTAACATTATAAAAAATAGGTTTACTAAAATGTTATACTGTAATTTATTAAAGAAATGACTGAGAAAGGAATTGTTCATGTATAATTTGGTATGTTAACACGTATAAGGAAGGATGAAATTTGTTTGAGAACACACTAGCTTCAGCTCTAGCGCAGGGCTTCGCTCCCGTGAGAGTTTCAAGAAAAAGGCCTAAGCCTATATTATTCCTAAGGGTCTATTCATTATGTGTAGGTACCAATCTTTATCAAAATCAATTAAGACATTTTTAAGTTTATTCGTTGCAAAAATACAAATATTTTCTCTTTATTATTAGATAATGGGGCAGACCAAATTTACCAAGTATGAGACAAAGTTTGCCACCATTTTCATTCTATTCCAATACAAGAAAACAATATTATTTTACACGTAATAAATACTAATATATACGCAAATTTTACCAAATCTACACTCCGAAAAGATATAAATAATTGCAGAGCTGCAAAACATACATAAATTCAGTTGAACAGACAATTCGTGAGCAAAACTGTAAATTCATAGCTCTACTTAAAGTTAACAATTATGAGTTAACCGTAATTCGCAGCCGGTTAATTGAGACATTAAAGCAGACTTGCTCTTTCAGTGTGCAATTAATTAATTTAACGTTGATTCGAGAACATTGCCTTTCAGAAAGTGCATGTGTATTTCAGCTTCAGCGCGTGTAATCGACGTAATGGTTCCGATTGGAAACAATTAGCCTTTCAGGGCTGTCAGTGGGGATGCTACAATGTCATAATTTAAACAAAAAAGTTTTTCTGTTGGACAAAAAATGTCGTTGGTATTAAGCACTTTTATTAAATTTTTTGAAAATATATATTTTTTTACAATTGTTTATAAAATAGTTCAGTAGTTTAAAGAACGTTTTGCACTAAATCTGTAATAAAGTTTTAAATCGTCACAATATCTCGCCTTGACCATACGTATCCAAGGTTTCAACCCGAAAAGACTTCTAGAATTAGTTCTTATGAAAATGTTAACTTTTTACAACTGTAATTAAATTCCCATTTGCCCATGAATATGAACAACGCTCGCTATTCAGGTTACACGTTTGACTCAGAAGTTGTCGTCAAAGCTGCATGCATTGCGCGCTGATGACACATTCCAGGAACTTTACGTTCACCAATGTTATGTTTGTGAAAATATCGTGTGCTACTAACATTTGTATGATTTTAAATATAAATGTTCACAAGACGAAATAAAGAAAATAAAAGTAATTTTTGTAGTACTAAATAATATAATAAATGCGAACGGATGTTTTTTGTTACCTCTTCACGCGTTATCTACCGACAATTCTTCTTGAAATTTCGCGTATATATAATTAAGAATCTTGAGAAGGACAAAGGGTACCTTTTATTTCGGTACAAACCACAGTTCTCGTGGGATTTGCAAAAACTTTTATTCTATTGTAGGTGACGCGAAATTCGCACGCGGGCGAAACTATACCTAAGCTAAAATTTTTTGGTCCATCTGAAAAATTTCCATGCAATCAGCGATTGACCAATAATCGAATTGGCTAAAAAGATTTTTATGGCAAAGATCCCACTCCGCCATTACTTTTACTCTTTAAACTTTTAATTTATGTTTTTACTGAAATATATTTTTTCTGCTAAAGTGAAGAGGTTGTATAATGTACCTATAGGTATTGATAAAATATCAATATAAGTTAAACACCATTGTGTTACAAGACTTAGATCCTGAATGAAACCTTAAATGTACAAAACATCAAAAAAAGAGACAACATCAAAAGGGCATTGCAACAACAATTAAAACTTGTAATTTGAATTTATATGTATGTATGTCTTAAGAATGTATAAGAAAGTATAACAGACTATTATTAGAGTAATAAATGAAGAAGTCTAAATCCATTGTTAACTCTGTTTTTTTTTCTTAATTTTCCAAATAGGTCAGCTGATGAAATATAGGTACCAAATGTTGTGAAAACAAAAAGCAAAAACTGCTTGAATAATACCAAATGAATACAACACTACAAGTGAAATTATATAAAAAAATTGCGCTACAAAAATGTAACAATTAAGCAGGCAGCCTATTTTTATTGATTGCAGTTACAACCAATGTCAGTCTTTTTCGCGTTAATTCAGAATAAATTAAAAAAACTGAAGTGTTTTATTTGTCTAAACTGAAGAGTGAGATCCTATTCTAAGCATCCCCACTAATAGTAAATAAAACTAAGGTGTTTGTTTGTAAATATGAGTGTTTCGTGGGAACTTTTCTTTAAATTCTTCGTATAGAGATCACCGTTACAATAAAATTGTGTACGTTAACGAGATGTTCTTGGAAATGAAAATATTGTAAATAGCGTAAATGTTTGAACTTCAATATAAAATTGTAAAGCGTGTAAAATATACATATTATCTAATATTAACTGACGGGATCAAAATTTGACTATATGTCTGCAACGCAAATAAACACATCCACTGAAAAATGCTGAAAAACAAACATACGCATACAAATCAAAAATCTAGGAAAATCACGCTGTAGTGTAATTATTTTACCTCGTAGTCCCACGCGAGACGGCAACGCCGCGCGGCTGGCGTCAACGCATTCAGCTGCCGGAGGATCGACACTGCACAACACTGTCCGTCGTTCCTCAGGCGCGAGGGGGGCGACGCGATGCTGCGCGGTTGCCACGCCTCCGGCGACGCTCGCCAATCACGCTCGAACGTATATCGAACGCGGCGGAACGAAATGGCGATACGACTGTCTCTGTCTTGTCAGAAAAAGCGCGAATATGAATATCGCGTTATGAGCAACTAGATCGCGCGGCGGGCGATAGCGACGGCCGAATCGCGCTGCGTTGCCATCTATCGTTATTTTGTTTGGTAACTTGACACCAGAATAGGGACGGACTTTTTCACATTGTTTTTCAATTTTCATTTTAGAGTTGGATAATCGCGTATTCAGCAGTAAAAAACTGCAGAACTAAATTTATCTCATTGAGCTAAATTTAGTTCTGCAGTTATATAGCATATAAAAATAAGATAACATTTTTGAAAAATAATGGTTAAAATATATAATTTTAGAAAATTTGGTCTAAATCGGCTGAATAGAAATTTAAAAACGCATTCATATTAAAACAAGATGTTGTAACTAAATCTCAAAAATTTATGTTTTCATTTTCCCAATGAAAAGAAAAAATGGAGTGGGTTGTATTAACGTTTCAACCGATGTACTTACCTTTATCACATAACCTAACCTACCTACGCATCTCTTTGATTTAAACAGGCCTAAACTACCTGTCTGGTGTAATATAGTCTTATATTATTCTGACGAATAAGACTATATGTAGGTATTATGATAATGTACAGAATCTAATTAACAGAGGATTGGACATAGGTAACCAAAAAGTGAGCTTATTTCATAATAAATAAATTACACAGATTGAGGAAGAGTCTTATATATAAAATTCTCATGTCACAATGTTCGTTCCTCCGAAACGGCTTGACCGATTCTAATAAAATATTGTGACCATATTGAATAGGTAGGTATGAGAATCGGCTAACATTTTTTTTCATACCCTTAAGTGATGAGGGTTGTCCACCTTTAACATTTTTTATTAACTAGAAATTACTTAAAAATTATTTATATGGCTAAACAACGTTTGCCGGAACAGCTAGTACCTACTTACCTATAAGATAAACATCCAAGACCCAGGCCAATTAGAAAAAGTTTGTTTTTCTTCATGCTCTGGCTGGGATTCGAACCCGGGTCACAGCGCAGCACAGAGTTTGCCAATAATAAAAAAAAATACATTTTATAACAAAAGTCCATTCTACCTAGGTAGGTAGTTAGAATGTGAGCTTAGGATGGAATATTTATAATAAAAATAGTAAAATTTTTCATTAACATCGATGACCTAAAAACTCTACCTAATCCCTCGTTAAAAATAAGTCTCGACACTCGATCCTTAACTCGTAAATTAAATAAAATTAAAACCTCAAGAAAGTGAGTAACTTGAGAAAATACTTACTTACTTATTAAGCAATTTTGCACAAAATTAAAGTGAAAGATTGAAAGTTATTAAAAGTGGTTGGTTACATTTGAACATTGAGTTTATCTTTGGCTAAGTAAAATTTCATTCAAATCGACACAGTGGATTTTTAGATTTTTCATACATACAGCAATTTGATAAATAATTGAAACTCAATAGCCAAAGGCAGTCTTTTCAACACTGTAGGCTCTGTCTACCCCGCAAGTGATATAGACGCGACGTGATATGTATGTATGTACTTATATAACTACCTATATAGTTTACAGTAAATACCTAATGTTTTTTTTTTATTTATGAAATACCTACGTGCCACATTAGTGTCACGTTTCACGTGAGATCGACTAATTAGTAAAAAGCGCACAAAGTTAACCCTATTGTTATAAAGATCAAAGGTTATCGCCGCGCACGGTACCTACGCGAGTACCGAACCTTATCATGAAAAGCGTTATTATTAGTCATTTAACTACAATGTTGTTGTTGTATGTTATTTTTGATGTTACAAAATTTTTTGTTGACGTAAAATTTGCATTGGAAAAACAGTATTGTTAAGATACATGTGTGCATTATAATCACGTCTTTTACGACATCCAAGTGAAAGACATGGAGTGGTCGGACTGTTAAGTGTCGGGAACCACACGGCTAAATAACAAAAATGCTTGATTTAAAATAAATATTTGATAAAATATATATATATATATATATTTATTTATTTTATTTTATAACACACTAGCAGCTTATTAAGCTGATGCGTGTGTATCCAAAACTTTGGAGATTTTATCTAATCTATTCTTAAAACTGTTGACCGAAGGTGCAGTGACAACACTCTCATTGAGCCGGTTCCAGTCTCGAACTACACGATTTGATATAAAATTTTCCTTGGGTTTCCTCTTTGCTGAAGTGCGTTATACCTAATTTCAAAGAATGACCCCTTAATCTATTCCTTTAACCTCTGTTCATATGGTTTGTTTCTCAATAACTTTACTAGTTTTGTATATATATACACCTATATGCATTCGTCTACGATTTAAGAGGTCTTTATTTCTTAATTGACGTCCGGTGAAAATGCTGCAGTGTAGTTTGTTCCGCCACCTCTTCTACATGCATATGTATATGCTTTGGAAACAGTAGTAGATATAATTAGATTTAAGTTAAAAGTGACGCCTAGTATCTAATTTTTAAAAATTAAAATAACTATTGTATTCTAATATCTCCATAAAGGTGAAAAAACTCCTCAGCTGACAAACAGCAGCAGAGTGAATTATGACGGTTCAGTGTGAATATGAATCTCATAGTGTAGAAGATAATAAGTGTCACTGTTATAAAAATATGTCGCGTTTTATCTAGCCAACAAACCCTAGTTAAACACACTTTCTCTGAGGAGATCCCGAGGTCCGCTCTTGACTACGTTTCAAGGAAGTCAAGTATAATAATAATATGTCTTTATATTTAGTGAGTAACGCATTTTCTTTTTCTTCCAAATACTTTTTTATCAGCCAAAATGTCTGTGGTTATATCTCGGGGTCTGTCAAAAAAATTACACCTGTCAATGTCATAATGACAGCTCACACGGCGAAAGCAATTACCGTAGATAAAGAATTGAAATAAAATAAACCGTTTCCACAATTCGTAAGGGCGTAGTAGATTAAAATGCGATACTGCTAATTAATGTATTGTAAATATGAAAACAACATTTTGTTTTAAAATTAAATTAATGGAATATGCAGATTAATCTAATGCGGTGGTTCTCAAAGTTTCGTGTTTTTTGAAATAGTACGCTTGAGACGCGTAAAATGAGTTGGTAGGTGTGTAAATTTTTGTATATTGTATTCATAGAAGTAAAAGATGGTTGATAACAAATAATGATGTCTTTTTACAAGGATTAAGCAGATACTACATCACATCACATCTCAGGACTAAGCTTGATCTTTGCTTAGAGCACACTTCTTTAATCTATAATCATAGAGTAGAGGACGCCCGCGGCTTCATCAATCCCATTAATTCATGTTCCCACAGGAATTTTGGAAATCCTGTCAAAGTGCACCCCTAGATCAAATGAGACACGCACCCGCCAAATTTGAAGTGCCTAGACCAAGTGGTTTGGGATGTGCATTTCTGTCATTCAGTCACTCAGTATCAGCTTAATATGTATACGTCACGTCTAGGTATATACCCCGTGAGATTCTTATCTTATTACAAATCTAACCTACTACTAATGATACAAATCTTATATTTTTCAATTAGTGTGTCCTAATAGTAGAAAAATCTGTTAATAACGTCCAGTTTGAGGAGCACTGATCCAATGTTACCACATGCGGGGAAGGTATGCAGCGCTAGCGCCACTGGTGCCTACATGCTTTATATTTTGATATTTACTCAACGCAAATTACATGCCGACTGGTCAATTTATCACTACACTTAAGAATTACCCTGTTTTTTTTTTTCTATTTGTCAAATTTTGATTACTAGAACACACGTGGCTATTACTCGACCACACACAAAGATAAGGAAGTTATGAGCTCACCTACGTTAGTTTGCTTAGTGACCGATGCTTTTACGAAATGTGATATCATGCTTACCTACCAAACTATTGGCCGTGTAACTCGGTCTCCAGAGGTGAGGATACAACCTGGGCTTTAGACATGAGGATGACTTTACGACTAGAACCAGAAGAAAGTTTAGAGAACTCAAAGTCAATTAAATGAAGAAGATTTGAATAAATTAAGAATGCTTTTGATTCATTGGGTATGTGGTATAATTATGTGTGTATAAAAAAATTGCTAAAAATATAAGATTGTCATTGTATATGTTTAGCAGCCAAAAGGTAGTTATCGGACGAAATCACACCGAGAATATACTTCAGTCGATATTATTTAAAAAATTGACTTCTCAATCTTCATAGAAACAACGGACAAATCACACTGGCTGAGTTTACACAAATGTTGGTCCAGGTCATATATAATAGCAGTCATTTCAACGATTCCATATTTTATAGGACAATTTTCATTCGTCCACGATTTAGATTTCAAGATCTATATTTGTAAATTGACGTCTGGTAAAACTCCTGCAGTGTAGCTTGTTCCGCCGCTACTTCTACGTGCGCTTTGGGAGCGGAAATACACATTATTAGACTTAAGTTATGTTAACTGTTAAATCTATGCTACTAGAAAATACTCTTAAAAACGTTCGTTTTTAATTACGACCTAACCTGGGACCATAAGATAGGATGCTTCACCATCACCACTGCGCCGCAGCGGCACATAGTCGAGGGAGCTGCCGTCAAGAGTTTACATACATGGCACGTGCCAACTCGCGATGGTAACCACTCGACGTGCTCTCTAATGACGGCGACAAATGATGGCTGCCAGCGCCGGCCCTAGCGGAGCCCGAGCGGGGGGGTCCCGGTCGCCAAGTAGGTATATTCACTAATTACATAGGTACATACAATAACTTATATATCTCTTGCGGAGTAGACAGAACTAGCAGTTTTGATAAGATCACGTTCGGTTGTATGGCTGAGTAATGGAATTGAAATTCAAATAGCGTCAACTACAAGAAGAATCCCATGTTTATTAGCCAATTCCTTAGTCACTTTCTTAGACGATTGAACTTTGATCAAATTGGAGACGATCTGAACTAAATGGGCTCGCATTATAAGTAAAGATTGATGAATAAATAAATAACGTGACCAGACTTAAATTATTTCGATTACTGTGGACCTCTCGTGAACCTGGCCTTCTTCGCTGAAGCGTGGGAGGCGAACTGGGATAAATAACATCGAATTAGGAAAAATTGCATGTTTACAAGCACTTCCCTTAATTGCCTTACAATGTGCTCGTGAAAAGCAGCATTGTGTTTATGCTCGCAACAGATGATTAAAGGCGAACAGCAGAACGGAACAGCAAATAAAAGACACGAGTTCTGATCAAATGGACCGCTTCACGAACCCGAGATATTAACACAGCGACACTTGTTCCCGTGAATTTACTCCCAAACAAAACTACACGCGTCACGTTACCGCGGACAGATTTATAATAATTAGAAATTATACTCACGCGCAACGTGGATGACACGCTCCGCTCTTATTAATGTTACGTTCATATTTTTAATCTATTTTTCCGAAAGTGACCTACGAGTATATTTGAGACTTCTGGCAATGTCTACCTCGTAAGGGATAAAGACGTAATATCTTGTTATAATTTTTTCCATTTAAATTCGTATTTTTATTTAAGTTTCTGCGATATTAATATATTATATAGTTAAAAAAATAGTCCACGGGTCTTCTGAGCTATGTGTGCGTATGAAATTGGTCATAATTTATTTATTACAGAAATAAATCTTTAAAATAGTATCTACGAGTATAATACTCGATTTTTATTATTCGACAAACACGAATAAGAATTTTATATCAAAATTTGGAATATATTTTATTAATGTTATTCTCTTACCCTGTACAGTAAATATGGCAAAATTACCGCTTATTTTTTGCTTTTTATTATTAATTATACTTACTACTATAATAAAATAATCGTATGAGGAAAAATATAATATTTTCCTCAACGTAAAACGTATCAATATCCTCGTAAACGTAAACAATGGGTAGCAATTTATTTTTATAACATACAAAAATATACTTCCTTGCGTGGAAGTAGGAAATATTTTATTAAGGGTATCACATAATGGTATAAAGAGTTAGAAAAAGTAGCGTATAAACTAAAAAAAAACACTAAGTAAAAAGGTAGGCACTAACTACCTTACATGTATACATTTTTCGTTATGGTATTATTTTCGTTTAAATATGATAGAAAATTTTGAAGTGGTAAAAACCTCATATATTTTTCTTATTCGAAGAGGGCAGTAATAAAATAATCAAGAAATTAAAGATCTACAAAAGGAATATCTTCTTTCAGCATATGTACAGAACAAAACGTAAACGAGTTTCATTAACGATGCTTTATAATCTGTTGCATAAAAATGTATGTACGAATCGAGTGCATTGTAATTAAGATGTCCGCAATGCTAACCACTCGCCGGCAGGTTGCTTATAATTTATTATTGATACTCATTCTATGAGCATTTTCTTGCCGTCGGTAATACTCGTTGAATACGAAATATATTAATATTTTTAAGGATACGTTCTACTTACAATTATTTATTTTTCTGATGACTATTTCTTTTCATTGACAGCTAATTAGTGTAAGTGTGGCTCTTTTGTATTTCACTATTTTATTTTGCAAGCTTTTAGATTTTACCTACAGCGTACTAAATTGATTATTATCAGAACTATAAGCATAATTTTTACATTGTATTTTTTTTTATTATATAAATGAAAATAACAAACGTATCAATAATGTAAATCAATTCATCATCGAAGTTAAGTCCACTGGGATGCAGATACTTTATTATTTGAAAATGAAATAAAAAACAAACTTGTTCGTCACTCGGTCACGCCGTGTGTATCACACCGCCGAAAATAGACGCCATCGCATTGCTTTCATCTCGTTAGAGACGACAAATATACGCGGCGAGTGACGACGTCTGTTCTGTGTTGTAACTCAAGCCGGGCCCTTACTGCGCCCAATTAAACGTCTATATCGTGAGCAATGGTTTGCTATGGGCAGAATTTGAATTTCGAATTCAGGTTCTACTCCATCTGCGATCATTTAAAAATCGATCGACTGACTGACATCATGACTAAGGTACGATCACTGGCCACATAAAGTAATTAAGATTGGTTAACACATATTCTCGTTGTTGATGGCGTTAAAGTCGTCGTTGCGGGTATAAGCTAGTATACTATATGTGCCTTTTAAGCAATGCCACCAGCTTTGTTGTTAACGTTGTATCAAATAGCAAACAAACCAGAAGGCTAGAGATGATTTAAAAGCACTTGTGATAAATAACATTTGCCATTTTTTGTAAAAAAAAAACTTCAAACACCACACAATCATTGAAAATCATTAGTTTAAAAATACGATTGAACCAACCTAAATCTACCTCACATAGTCTGGACTGGTCGCCGCTCCCTCACTCCGTCGTCCATTTAAGAATATCAGAATAATGAAGTATTAATCGGCCCTTACAAAAACTGAACGCGAAATTCCCGCCGACATATACGGCGTGTTGTTTTTTACGATAATTCAACCTCATGAAATTAATATCAATTTTGAGTCCGCCTTGCGCAGGCAGCAAAAACCGGGCGCTCCGCTGCGTATGCGCAGGTGTCCGCGTGGCTCCATAAGGCAAGTTACCCTCGGTCCAAGGTGTCGGAAAGGTCTCAGAACGGCTATTAACATTGCGTCTTAATCCCAATCCCAACTATTTATAAATGCGAAATTTAGTTTGTTTGTTATCTCTAAACGCGTTAGATCTTAGATAGGTATAAAATTCTCGTGTCACAATATTCGTTCCCGTACTTCTTCGCAACGGCTTGACCGATTCTCATGAAATTTTGTGAGCATATTGAGTAGGTCTGAGCATCGGCCAACATCTATTTTTTATACCCCTTGGTGATGAAGGTTGTCCACCCTTAACATTTTTTTAACTAATAATCGCTTATAAATTACTTATATGGCAAAACCTTTACCGGGACAGTTAAGTACGAGTAGTATACTATTATTTTCACATGACATAGTACTACTACTACTATGTACACCATGGCAACCGTTGCTATTGCATACCAATACATACATAATGGTAACGTCTATATCCCTTACGGGGTAGACATATGCAACAGTCTTGAAAAGACGGCCACGTTCAGATATTTGGCTTTAAGATAGAATTGAGATTCAAATAGTGACAGGTTGCTAGCGCATCGCCTTAAAGAAGAATCCCAAATTTATAAGCCTATCTCTTAATCGCCTTTTACGACATCCATGGGAAAGAGATGGAGTAGTCCTATTGTTTTTTATATTTTGATATTTAAGTAAATTATGAAGTGGCGCCGTAGTCAAATCTTACAAGATTCATGTAAGAAATATATTTCTTACTAGCTGTGCCCGCGACTTCGTCCGCGTGGAATAGTTATTTTAGGCATCATTGAAGCCCTTGAGGATGAAATTTTCCCCATATTTTTACATATTTACATTACTTCTTCGCGCCTTATAGTTTCAGCGTGATGTTATATAGCCTAAAGCCTTCCTCGATAAATGGTCTATTCAACACAAAAAGAATTTCAAACAAAAAAACAAACAAACTCTTCAGCTTTATAATATTAGTACAGATAAGAATGGTATTATTCTTAGTTAATGTGGATGGTTGCAGTAACGGAGAACTGCGGGTATCGCAATTTTAATTCAACTTATGTTCCTGAGACTTGAGTAAAGTTAAACAATTAGTGTGGTTCCTGGCACCACTCCATCTTTTTCCCACGGATGTCGTAAAATGCGACTAGGGGATAGGTAGATTCTTCTTTTAGGCGATGGTCTAGCAACCTGTCACTATTTGAAACTCAATTCTATCACTGAGCCAAACAGCTGAACGTGGCCAAACAGTCTTTTTAAGACTGTTGGCTCTGTCTACCCCGCATGGGATATAGACGTGAACATAAGTAGATATATGTATTATCGAATAAAAAGTAGCGTTAACCCAAAATTGATATTACAAACTTACACACTAACCCGACAGATCCACATCCGCACCTCACGAAGTATTCCTGTAATCATTGACGCGTATTCTCTGTCAAGGGGGCGCGTGTCGCAGCCCTAGCCGCGGCGGCCGATCAAAGGCAGGGTTGGGTTACGTTGGAGACGGGGCGCACGCGGACCTATTTTAGGACCAAGGGGTGAATCGAATTAGACTTAGTTTCAATGTAACAATCAGGTACTATTTCTGGCATCTCCTTTTTAATCTTATCTGAATTTTAATGTTCCATACGAGTATTTAATTAATATTTTTTAATCACGTCTATATCCCTTGCGGGGTAGACAGAGCTAGCTCAGTCTTTAAAGATTAGCAGATTTTTTTAAAAATAATATAGAATATATTTTTTTTATATTGTTGCACTTATTATTTTGATGTTATTAATAATTTTGTGTATATAACAATTTTTCAAGACTGTGTTGGCCCTGTCTGTAAACTTAGGAAGATGTCATTATAATAATATGTATGGATAACAATTTTGCATCCACAAAAGCTTTTTATAATACCCAATTATTTACCGGTAAATATTACTTTAAGTTGAATACTAGCCAATAAAAAGTATTAAACAATTTGCATTTCGTGCAAAACAGATTAAATAAATTAATGCCTACGTTTTGCTATGATTCATCACACTAATAATAAAGAGGAAAGATTTGTATTTTTGTATGTTTGTGTGGAATAAACTCAAAAACTACTGGTCCGATTTTGATAAAATTTGCCACAGATATAGAATAGACCTTCTAAAGTGACATAGGCATAAATTTGTTTTTACTCTTTGTTTATTTCAAAATATAAAACACAAAAATATGTCCACCCGTGCGAAGCCGGGGCGGGCCGCTAGTCAGTGATATTTTGCTATAGTAAAAAATCGAATATAAATTTATTAAAAGTCATCAATTTGGCTGCTGTTCCCAAAGTCACCCTATAATTTCATCTATGTTTTTTGAGAAACACCAGCGCTTTATGTCGAGAAACGTTTCCATAAAAACGGTGCCCTCACAATGACTAAACAATAGCCCGAGCGAGGAATCGAACGCCGTCCTATTAACACGGGTTAGCGCGAGAGCCACAATTATCACTTGACACAAAAACTTCATTGTAAAGAAACACCTGCGTTGTACAAAATTGTAACGTTTGTTATTGGATTACTCTGTTTTTTGATTTAGTTATCATCATCAGAAATGAAGACGGTTCTTCTCTTTTTATGCAGTACCTATTAATATTGTTAGTAATAATTTATTTTACATTTGTTTTATATATTACTAACTGTCCCGGCAAACGTAGTTTTGCCATATAAATAATTTTAAAGTAATTTCTAGTTAATAAAAAATATTAAGGGTAGACAACACTTATCACTAAGGGGTATGAAAAATAGATGTTGGCCGATTCTCAAACCTACTTAATAAATTTCATGAGAATCGGTCAAGCCGTTTTAGAGGAGTACGGAACATTGTGACCCGAGAATTTTATATACATAAATACATATAAGATTTATTCTACAAATCGTTTCAACATAAGTATGTACCTATATGTTGTATATCTACTACATATAGCTGATGTATACTGCATATCAGTATTTTTAAGACTGTTGGCTCTGTCTTTCCCACAAGGGATATAGACGTGATTATATGTATATATGTATGCATAGAAGGATTTGGTGGAACCCCACATCGTAATTGTTTTTATGGACGATAATATGAATAAAGGTATAATCATATAACAGGTCTAGACTTAGGTAATAAATCCAAACGAAAACTGGCTCACATACGTATGTATATATGTGTCGTAAAACATATTATATGCGTTTATTACCAACGGCGCTTGCCTTATGATCAACAATTTATTGCCGGTAACTGGCGGTGGTAACTCTATCAAATTCTGAGTGCATGTTACAACAAATTTACGGATTCGTGAGAAAATAACCGAGTTAGAGTAAGTTGATGTGAAGTGCGCATCGCAATGTATGTACCTAACTGTGGTACAGACGGCGTTACCATAAAAATTGCAAATATCAGTAGATTGTGATGCCATCAAAAACATCCTGTAAAAAAACCCAAGTCTCGCAGCTCAGTCTTTCTACCGTAAAAAGTTGTGAGATGCATGTAATACCAAGTCGGTTAATCTATTTAGTCTCTACTTAAAGGACTTAAGTTATTATCATGCCAATATTAAAAATATTTTACGTTTTAAAAAAAATTGGGTAGGCATCCCATTTATTGACATTCTAAGGGTTAATACTTTTGTCTAATAAATATTGACACTTTGATATGTGGCCAGCACAAAAAAAAATATAATTACTAGATAAGATCCATAGACTGTGAATCTTAGCAGCATACATGACATGTTTGCATCGTTATATTTGAATTTACGACCTGAAATAAAAATGGCATGGTTTAGCCAGTAATTGACATACTTTTTACTATTATCGTCACAACAAAGTCCCTATAACGTTAACCTAACCTTAGGAAGACTTAAAAAATTCAACAAAATCGGGACTATCATGTTTTTATTTATTTATTTTGAAATACCTAGATATAGATTTAGAAGACTATCTCTTAGTCGCCGTTTACGTAATCCATGGGAAAGAGATGACCTGGTACTATTATTTTTTGAATTAGTGCCGGAAACCACACGGAACAATGTAACATGGTATTAATAAATACAGTTTTAATAAAATTGTATTAACTAACAGCTTGCGCGCGCACTCTCGCGCCGCCAACACTGAGTGCGACGTCTCAAACCACGAGAGTTTTCTCAGAATTGTTACCTTTTAATTTCGAAATAAAGACGAAATCTCTAAGAGTTTTATTGAACTATTGGGGGTGCTGTATTTCTTTATTTTTTCCCTCGTTTTTTGCTACTCCAAATCTGTCGGATCCTCGAGTGTACAATAAAATGTATATTTTTTTTTGTTACGAATGTTCTCATAGCGGTACGTTTGACGGCCGCGGTAGCGTTTAGGAATTATTTCTGTGTTGTGTTAGGTCAAAATTATAATAGTTCGTTGACTCCATTGTGGGTTTTTATTCTTGTAAACAATTTGTGTGCTAAATTTGAGATTTAACACTTGTATCGTATTCTTCTTCTTGTCTATGATGAGGTGTGAGAATTCCCGCTGAATTTTGTGAATGTCTATGATTTAATACTTTAATTGATATAGTAATGCACTCACAGACTTATTGTAGATTGTTGCTAAGAGTAACTTACTTATACACGAGTCTTTGTTACCTTTATTAGATTACAGAGTTTGACAGATTGACCTGCACTAGCACCTATACTGAAAATCAGCGTTTTACTCTACAGCATTAATTCGTAGAGTTTTTTTATTGCTACAACTCAAATCCTTGTTAATTGTATATCATATGTACATTGTAAATTGTGTGTAGCAAATCAAATAAATGAATTATCTATCTATCTTTATCAATACTAATATTATAAAGCTGAAGAGTTTGTTTGTTTGAACGCGCTCATCTCAGGAGCTACTGGTTCGGATTGAAAAATTATTTTTGTGTTGAATAGACCATTTATCGAGGAAAGCTTTAGCTACATAACATCACGCTGCAACTATAAAGAGCGAAGAAATAATGGAAAATGTGAAAAAAAACGGGGAAAATTTTTCATCATTGAGGGCGTCAATGATGCCCAAATAACTATTCCACGCGGACGAAGTCGCGGCACAGCTAGTAAAAGATAAAACGATATAGGTAGGTTTTTTTTTCGGCAATCAAATCGGCTAGGTACTAAAAGTCATAACAAACACTATGTCGTAAATAGTTTACGTATAATTGGGCTTATTGTATGACAATTCACAAGAAAGAATAAATGATCGGTGCGTGCCGCCTCAACAGGAGTTAGAGGGTCCCCGATAATAACGCCAGTTTATTTACAAGTTTTTATTGATACCACAATGACGTTTGCTTAGAATTATATTTTTCGGCTATTTCAATTTTATTTCGAATGTGACCTTTTAGTCTTTTTGAAATTGCAGGCTCTAGCTACCCCGTAAGTGATAAAGACGTAATCACATATCAAGTCTTTATATCTAAGAAATAAATGTATACCAGTAACTTTCCAGAGCTTTTATTGCTTGAAACAAAATGACTCTCTATGTATTAAATTTCATTAAAGTAAAATTCCTGTCAACCTCATTTTTCGAGGAAACAGACAATTCGTTAGAAGTAATTTCAAACAATAAGTTCAGCAATATTTAATGATTCTGTGTCAATAATTAAGTTTTGTATGGAACGACTGCCCGCCAACTTTTCTCATTCCGTTTTAGCATATTTAAATGTGATTTATCGGCACGGTGTAAGCGATGTTACACCAAAAACAAAACGCGCCAACACCAAAAAGATATTAACAGTGAAATGAAGTGTTAATAGTCTCGGGCCATTGAAAAATGATCAACATATGTTATATAAATAGTCATAAATAATGCCTCGAAATTCAGTTTAAATAATAATAAGTGCATGAGCAGAACAAAAATTAAAAATCAACATGATATTAATTTCGTGGCCGGCTGAGGTGTGAGATGGACTCACAGAAAAACTGTGGAGAGGATTTATTGATGAAAATATTTTGTTTTGTTTTCGTTTTATTTGTTTTAGTTAAGAAAAGGGATTTGATATAAAAAAAAACACAATATAAATTACTCTAAATAGTTATTACTCGGTAGTGCGTAAATACCAATTAGTGAAATACTTTATTTTAACGTATTTTATAAACTAAATTATTAAATACGTTTACACTGCTTAATGCACTTTGCAAATTATACTCACTCATATTAATTCCATTTCAAAATTATTATAAAATAGAACACGATTAATTTACTCTAACTCACTTATTTACTTATATTATTTGGCTTGAAAAAATCTGCAAATCACTCTCAGCAGCGCCAATAACAATGCGTCAGGTCTTCGTCCAAAAAAATAAAAATAAATCAACAGCCGTCTCCACGGCTTTCGTAGTCGGCACAGGACCCCGCCGCCCGGCTTGAGTTACGGCTCGCCTCTAAATAACGGCCGGCCTCTCATTACGGCCGCGATCGGTATTTGCATAACTATTGGAATCGAACCCGTGTGTGTTTAGAACCTGATGTATGAGCTGCCGCCAAATAAAACACATTTATTTGCCGCGCCAGGTTTATGAAGTGCGAACGAGGCCAGCGTGTGGAAGGTGTTCGCGGCTTGATTCGAGCTGTGTGGCCGGTGGAAGTCGTTTTGTATGGTGTACTTACGTATAGTCACGTCTAAATCCCTTGCGGGGTAGACAGAGCTGACAGCCTTGAAGACTGAAGCGCCACGTTCAGCTGTATGGATTTATGATGGAATTGAGATTTATATACTCGTAGTGTAGAGGTAGGCCTACAATCCCAAGCGACTAAGGGAATAGGCGCACATTCGTTTAATGCATACTTTAATGCTGGTAGCAAAAACATAGCGTCTGCCAGCTGCTTCTCTTCCCTTGTAAATATTACTAGCTTTTAACCGCAGTTTCACCCGCGTGAATTAAGCGCCATCTACAAAAAGGGAAGAATTTAATGACATGAACAAAAAATTATGAAATTACTTACAAACGCTAAAACTAAAATTTAACCTACAAAAGATTACACGTTTTTCGCAAATCCCACGGGAACTATAGCTGTTACCAGGATTAAAAGACTCTTACTTGTTTATAGTTATACTTACGTGATATTTCAAGAGCGTGTAGCGGGAGTGATGATTCGGCTCGACCGCCACCAAAGGGAAGATCTTCCGCCAGGCTAAGTGTGATGATTGGGGAACCGCGCGACAGACGATGTTGTGTCGGAGGTTGTATTTATGCTCCAATCCGTGAAATCTTTGTTTAAATATCTTCACGATAATTGACAGTTGTTGTGTGACATTAGTGATGTCACCACATATAGTAAGTACTCGTATAATGTCAGTGCGGATTGTGATTTTTCCAGTACATTAAACAAGAGAAAGTCAATAGCCCTTCAAACAGATGAACAGACTTGTTATATGTACAAGTATGTAGGTATAATCCTCTTCAAATGAAAATGTACGTAACAGTGTTGGCATTACGCTAGAGGAAAATCATGTGAAGTGGTGAGGTGAAAATTTTATATCTACGATTATACTAATATTATAAAGCTGAAGAGTTTGTTTGTTTGAACGCGCTAATCTCAGGAACTACTGGTGCGAATTGAAAAATTATCTTTGCGTTGAATAGACCATTTATCGAGGAAGGCTTTAGGCTATATAATATCACGCTGAAACTTTAAGGAGCGAAGAAATAATGGAACATGTGAAAAAAAGCGGGGAAAATTATCAATCCTTGAGGGCTTCAATGATGTCCAAAATAACTATTTCACGCGGACGAAGTCGCGGGCACAACTAGTGAAAATATGGAGTGTGAATGGGAAAAGGGGCTATACTTACCTTGATCAAATCAGGGACGTCCTTGAGAAAGGTCAGGTCATGAGTACCCCCAAACCGACGAGCTTGTGAAAAAAGTTATAAATATACATACGGGACAAATTACTCAAACTGATTCGAATAATTCTCGAAGTTAGTTCGAAACTTGTGTAACGAGATACTAACTCAACGATATTATATTTTATAGATAATGAATACCTAAGCCAATTAGAAAATCTTCATTTTTAGAACCCGGGACCTCAAAGAACTATGCAGGGATCTGTTTTTCCCTGAGAGAATAAATTCGTAAAATATACGTGTTATAAGTTAAATTTAACATTTCAACACACATTATTAATTTATTGTTTCAATATAGACTTATCTACACATACTCCCGATTCACTAAATGTTAAAGGTAATCTTGGTTTAATTTTCAGAAATTGACGATGGGAATTTATGATGTTAAAAGTAAAACTGCACTTGCTTAAATATAACACTGCAATTTGACAATACAATTAAGATCAATAATAACTAGAATGGACTGATATTTCATAATAATACGCTTTTTTAAACAACATCTGACTTAACATTCTATTTTGGTTTTTATTTTTTTCTAAGTGGCCAGTTTCAGTCATGAATAGTTTGAACACTAAATCAATGTTCAATACAATTTTATATTGTTAAAATAAATCAAAACCGATCGTTTATGGCGGTCAATTATTGCATTTTCCCGAAGTCCCGTTTATTGTCGGTCAAATCGGCCGTCCGATTTTAGTCGTGCAGTAAAATTTGATTGTCTGCGTTTAATTGCTTTAGAGGCCCCGATTGGAAACGTTGATTTAGAATTATACGATACCTGTACGTGTTATGTTTCTGAACAATACGCAACGAAAGTTTTGTTTGATCCGAAACGGGTATATAAGTATATCTGAGGAACAAGTTAGAAAATAAGGCAACAACATATACTATGTCAGGTACATAAACATAACAAATTATCTGAGTGAACATATACTTAATTGCTTAATTGGTACTTACTGACAAAATAGTTTAGACAGGAGGTCGCCATCAGCAAGGCATACATATTTTCACTTGCCACGATCTCTGCATACTTCTTTCGCTTCATCCACATTCGTAACTCTCTTCATGCAAGCTCGGCGGTTTCGGGTTTTCACTGTTAGTAAATAAAAAACAAAAAATATGGAAATGTATGTAGTCTTTTTATCCAGTTTATTATCCAGTGCCGTGTAGTTCCCGGCAATAATAATAAAAAAAGAATAGTACTACTACTTCTCTCTTTCTTTTAGGCGATGAGTTAGCAACCTGTCATTATTTGAATCGTAATTCTATGATAAAGCCAAAAAGCTGAATGTGGCCGATCAGTCTTTTCAAGACTGTTGCCTCTGTCTACCCCACAAGGGATACAGACGTGACGATATGTATGTATGTATATGTATGTATGTTGAACTTAGAACATTAGGGTCCATTGTGTCCTCAGTTAACAAACGTTACAACACATAAATTAGATTAGGGTACAATAAAACAAGCTTATGACGGTCTATTGTTGCTAACAAAAGTGCATTTGCGTTAATATTAATAATGGGTATAAATATTTTAACGCGTCTTTCATTTCCTCCACCAGACCAGCGCAGTATTAAAATGCTGCAAATAAAACGAGGTACAGTCAACCGCGTATTAAGTTATCTTGCATGGAACTCTATGACGCTGTAATAGAGACGAATTTGCAGTGGATTCGGGTCGATACGCTGCTGACTGTACGTCATAACCCTTTTACAACCGCAGAGGATCGAAAATTAGAAATTCTTGTTCAAAACGTCTTATTAACATAGCTGACTCTCACACCGTAGTAGGTTAGATACGATTTGAAGCCAAAAAATAAAAATACTGGCCGAATTGAGACTTCTTTTTTTAAAGTCGTTAACAAAAAAGAAGAAAAGAATTTCAATTTATGTTCCGGAAAAATTTCTTTTTCAATATGTAACGCAAATATATAGGACCTCTTTACCTCTTTTGCGGTAGAGAGAGTCAATTGTCTCGAATATTATCAAAGGTCAATGTCAGCTCAGCTTCATGGCTTATTGATGTAATTAAGACAGTGACAGGTTGCCTTCACCCATTGAACGCGCCGCTTTGTTTATTATTGTTCCTATCCCTTTCATCTTCCGTACAACATGACAGTGACAGCATGCACGTTTACTTCGGAGCGCGGAAACACTCGACGGCTTACCAACGGAGCCGTAGAACAATTCAAATTCAAATTCAGTGATTGAGAAAAAAATATGGAGCGAAGAAAGAGACAGAATTTTGCATCAATATTTTTTTGGGGGGGCTTTTAGCACATTGTCAGTCCAATTTTGAGTACATACATACATATGTATATCACTACTATATCCCTTGCGGACTAGACAGAGTCACAGTCTCGGTAAGACTGATAGGCCACGTTCTGCTGTATGGCTTGATGATGGAATTGAAATTCAAATAGTGACAGGTTGCTAACCCAACTACTAAAAGAAGAATCCCAAGTATATAAGCCAATCCCCTAGTCACCTTTTACGTCATCCATGGGAAAGATATCAAAGTAGTCCTAATCTAAAGTTTAGGAACCACATGGCACATCATTTAAACTGATATACATCCAATCCGGTGTGACAGACAGCCAGTATTTACGTACTAAATACGATTTATGATTTATGAGACACCGCTTGTTATTGTTGATTGTTTAATTACCGATGTAAATAAAACTGAATCCATTTGCGATGTAATCGGAAAACTTGATTACAATCCGTTTATAGCTCTGAGACAGACGGCTTTTACATTTCTGTTGTATGTAAACAAAACAAATAGGTTTTGCCCGCGGCCCCGCCCACGTTACGCGTGTCCAGATTATATTTTCGGGAAATACTATCGTAATGCTTTCTTGTTTTCCTTTTATTTTAAAATGACCTCCGGATCCTTTTAACATTGTTGGCTCTGTTTATTCTGTAAGAGATAAAAAGATAATTTTTCACCCAGGTTCAAATCCCATGTACCAATGACTATTTTCGAAGTTATATGTACATTGGTTTGAATACTAACCGATGTTCTTACGGTGAAGGAAAACATCGTAAGAAAATCTGCTGACTGGATGTATAACCATGATCGATCCAATAGGGGTTAGGTTCTCCTGCAAAGGTTGCGGATGTAAAATGGGAGTCGCTTCGTGTAAAACTTAACTCACCCAGTCCAAGATCCATAGTCACAGGCATACCCCGGGCTCGTCTCCAAAGTAGTGAGGATGCAACCGGGCAGAATTGACAGATTGTGTGTGACAATAGTGATGTCGTCACACATCCTACTAATATTATAAATGCGAAAGTTTGTATGTCAGTATGAATGTTTGTTACTCTTTCACGCAAAAACTACTAAACCGATTGCAATGAAATTTGGTATGTAGGTAGCATATAGGCTACTTTTTACCCCGGAGTTCCCGCGGGATTGATAGGGTTTCCATGCGGACGAAGTCGCGGGCGGCCCCTTGTATAAAAATATTTAGAAACATAGACGTGTAGATTCATAGATATGTCAATCACCTTTACCAACTATTTTTACAAATAGAATACAAAGTATATTGAAGTATTCCTCACGCTACACAACGGTCATACAGTTACTTAACGCTTAAGGCCAGAAAATAATACATTTCTACGTTCGAACACAAACAAATGGACGCCGTACATCTGCGAGACGAATGCGTGTCTCCCCGGGCGACCGGCGTTTGATGGACGCCCGACCTACTCATCATACTCTATCCTATTAAACGAGCAATATTTCTATACTAGCTGTGCCCACGACTTCGTCCACGTGGAAGAGTTATTTTGGGCACCATTGAAGCCCTAAAGGATTAATAATTTACCCCGTTTTTTTACATTTTCCATTATTTCTTCGCTCCTTATAGTTGCAGCGTGATGTTATATAGCCTAAAGCCTTCCTCGATAAATGGTCTATTTAACACAAAAAGAGTTTTTCAATTCGATTCAGTAGTTCCTGAGATTAGCGCGTTCAAACAAACAAACAAACTCTTCAGCTTTATAATATTAGTATAGATATATTTGTTCTCGCTTTTTCGAAAACAGCTCTAACGATTTCTTTGAAATATAAGGTGCACAATAATCGGACTAGCTGGGTCTCACGTCTGGTAAAATTCAAAAAAAAAAAAATTCAAAATTTTTTATTCATTATTATAGGATATTATTATATCGCTTAATAATTGTCGTATGGTTTAACAACTTGGTTGACGTCAAATATATTACTTAAAAACTAAGTTTACTGCCTCTTCCAAGGCGTCAGTGCAGAAGAAGCGGTAACAAACTGCACTGCAGCATTTTCTTCAACAACGTCAACTTCACAATATTAAATTATACTTAGAATAGAATGTGGACGGGAGAATACATTGTTCACGGGAGATTTATATATTTATGAGATTTAATATTGAAAAAAGAAAAAAAAAAAAAATATATATATATATATATTTTATGGATTGCCAATTTTAAAAAGATTTATGTATAGAGTGTACTGAAATTTTGATTTAAGTTCAAATTAAACTACAATTAATTACGAGGTTCCTGTGCCAAGCTCGAGCCAGATGTTTTTTTTATAGAATTAGTTTTTCACATATTATTTTCGCTCATAATCATATTCCCATATAACTTGGTTACTAAGTTCAAATAATTGTGGTTTTTCGAATGTCCTACATATTAATTATTTCACAATATATTTCAAAGACAGACATCGCTCAGTTACTATTTTATGATATGTAAAGATATGGATATCATAATAATGTTTCTATAAATTTGTTCCGAGTTTGATGTGTGGTCAGCGTACACGCATACTATACAACCTCTTTCTTAGATCATTTATGATGACGAGCTTCTTCAATGCTATAAATGCATACTGCACCTTTTAGTCACTGACATGTCACTCGCTTAATATACTTACATTGGCAAAGAAAACATCTCAACACTTCCTTATTTCTCGGAATAAAATATTTTTATTGATGAAATTAGTGATACAATGAAAGTATAGAAAAAAAGCAATTTATAGCACAAAAGCGCGCTCGAGTTTCATTTAACGAATAATGTTATTGGTCTAGCGAAATTTCAATCTCGCAAAAAAGTCTCAATAAGTAGCTGTACGTGACCTTTCAGTCTTTTCGAGACCTGCTCTGTCTACCTCGTAAGGCATAAATACTTGATTATATGTATGTAATTCCAATCGCGACGCGGCTTTAAAAATTAGCATCGATAAAGTAAACTATAAATATGTTTACCTCTCTTATCCTAATGGATCCGTTGGCATCCTCCACAGATACGTTTCCAGATCCTGGGTGGGTCATATTTTTCTTAAAAGTAAGGGCTTTGCTAAAGGTCATATTAAATTTAACCTAGAGGTCTCATTTAGAAGATTTTATTTTTTAACCGATACATACATATTCGTATTTATTATCACGTTTTGTACATTACGGTGTAAACAGATAATGACTAAAACTATTCTAAACGATAATTTGAAGTCTTACGCAGATTTATTTAATTTTTCAATATAATGATCGAAAGAAACATCGTATTTTCATTTAACAAAGTTTTGGATGCGAATTATTCTAAAACATATCTCCATACCCTCGCTGTTTTTACCGCTATCAAATGCACAATACGCAATGCCAACACAATTACAGGCATGCGTTTTGCTTTACGGGTGCCATTCGCCCGTGACTTTTACGGTGGTACTAAACATCAGGGCTTTGAATCGAGCGCAACGGCCTAGGTTTTAATGTAGTAATTTATGTCGTGTAGCCTGGCCTGGTGGTGAAATGGCCTGAGATGCACCGACGCGGAATTTACTAGGGTACATGTATGTATGTATATACATACATAAAATCACGCCTTTTTCCCGGAGGGGTAGGCAGAGCCACGATCTCTGCATACTTCCCTCGCTTCATCCACATTCGTAACTCTCTTCATGCAAGGTTTCGGGTACTCTTGACCTGACCCTTTGCCAGGATGTCCTTACTAGGGTATGTAAAACTTATTAGTCACTTGTCACGGTTTCGGCCGTTGTACTTACATAGCATGTATATTATGTAATGTTACAGCAGGGGCGTTGATTGGATCTCGACCACAAAGGGAAGTTCTTCCGAAGAAGAAGAAGGGAAGGTGTAATGTGTCGAACCCGAGGCTCCAACGATTTTGAGTCTGAGATTGTGTTTATATTCCAATCAATGAAATCTTTGGTACCGCGGTTTAGGCTCTCTTTCCCATTGCTGTCGTAAAAGGCGACTAAGGGATAGGCTTACAAACATGAGATTCTTTTTTAGGCGATGGGTTAGCAACCTGCCACTATTTGAATCTCAATTCTATCATTAAGTCAAATAGCTGAACGTGGCCATTCAGTCTTTTCAAGACTGTTGGCTCTGTCTACCCCGCAAGGGCTATAGACGTGACCATATGTATGTATGTATAAATGCCCAAAGGGAAGGTTTATATGGGCATCTATTGGGAATTTTCCCAATTTGCCTTAAATGCCCGCGCATTTGACCATCTCTAGTTGCGACCTCACCTCTCTGGAGGGGAGCCCGGGGTGCGCCTTCCCGATTCTGGGTTGATTAAGTTGTTGGGCGGAAGTATATTCTTATCTTGTAAAGTCCTAAGTTCAAAGGCTATTCCCTACTAACTATGTATAAGTAGTAACTGTAAGGACTGTGGTTATATCGATGATGAGTGATGACGCGCTGACTCGCCGAATACTGCCGGGTAGCGCGTCTGTTGATAATGATTATTGATGATTGCAGGTACATATATCTCAGGTTTTTGTTGCTCCCGTGTGTCACTCGTAAGACATAAGAGATAGCGGAGAATTAATATTTGGGAGCCGTAAGAACGTGTAAGTAAAAAAAAATTATTTATACATTTTGGAACTATTTCTTATGAGTGATTGATTTCAAGACTGTTGGCTCTGTCTACCCCGCAAGGGATATATATGTAAGTAAGTACATACATACATACATATGGTCACGTCTTGTGGGGTAGACAGATCCAAAATTCAAATAGTGACAGGTTGCTAACCCAACGCCTAAATAAAGAATCCCAAGTTTGTAAGCCTATCTCTTAGTAGCCTTTTACGACATACATGGCAAAAAGATGGAGTGGTTCTATTCTTTTTTGTATTGGTGCCGAGAACCACACGACACTTTATGTGTGTATGTGACTGATTTATTCTAAACTTGAATAAATATTTTCAAATAGTCAACAAATGTTAACTGTCAACACCTGCCTGCCACCACCAACTCTGACCACCAACTCGTCCTAGAAACTTTGGACACATTTATCTTCTTTATGTTCTACGTGGTCTTAAATTAATACATAAATATTCTTGTCTCGAACTTTCGTAAGATTTGTTTTTATAAATATAAACCTATATACTTCATATAAAAAAAATAGAAAAAACATCAAAATTTACCATTAAAAAACAAAAATAAACTCATAAAATTCTTTGAAAGTCACGTTGTTTCGCGATGCTAACACGTCTAGCGAGGAAGCCGAGGTAAAGTCTTACTGACATTTCAAGTGCCTCTCCCGCCTCGGCGCGCTTTTAACTTGGACCACGCGTTTAGAAACTGGCAACTCATCGCGGATTGCCGCTACGGCCGCGAGTCAAAGCGCGCATTCCCCGCGCCACATAAAGACTAGGCGTTGAGCGTTGATTGACCGATTCAAAAGCGGTAACCCCGAGCGATGACACGGCCAAGAAGCAGATACCGTCATTAAAATAAAAAATAAAATTATAAGGGTCACAGCAATTTCATTGAATTTTTCAAGTCTTTATGTAAGTTTGATAGTAACATCTTCATTTCTTTACAATTTTTAAGTAGTACAAAAGTATGTTATTTAGTAAATTTCAACAGACCTTATTGAAATTAAGGCTCACTTTGTGCGGTGTGGTGAAGTTAGTCACTATGAAAGTTTCACTTTTATAGCTGATTGAAAAGTTTATTGCGAAAGATTTCAAGCCAAGAAGTTTACTTTAAAAACTAATTTGAAACGATCATTACTAACTATATTTTAAAATTATTTCACAAATTAATGTAACGTGCTCAGTTATTCAACTTTAAATTGCCGGGACATCACTCGTTAAATTTTTGTCACCTTTCTATTACAGTTCTTGGGTCTACTCTTAAATTTCGAATAATCCTCTCTCTAAGTAAATATACATAACTTTATTTATTGGATTTAGATATTTTCCTCTTTCACATAAACGGATTTCTCTCTTTGTAACATAAGTTGTTGGTGCTGCGATAAATATGAATAATAAATGATTAATACGCAAAATATGGAGCAAGATGAAAGTGAATGAGACGCACTTCCCATTGCAATCCATCAAACACCTCCACTGGAAACCGAAACCACCGCACGCCCTAATGATGCAAACAGACAACCCTAAAAATATCCCACTTTTATATACTGAACCATAAACCTAAGAGTATAAGGTTTAAAACAACCGACTTTCGAAAATGAGCGGCAATAATAACTTTGCGTCATTCTCCTTCCGAAGAAACTAAATCCACAGTTTACCATTTTAGAAGTTAATGGTGTATTTTTTTCGCTAAATGCGTATAGATCATAAATTATGACATGTAACACCCACTGTTTGTAGGCTGCCTGCGCGACAACACAGTTTTGTGGTTTGTATTCTGTTACTAAGGGAACTCGAATTGTAGTCGATTTAAAATGTGTGATTCAGTATTCTAGTTTTGTTTATTTCTATATGTGAGCATGAGGTTTCTTTACTACCTTTATTGCCTATTGATCGCTATTATCTACATTATAACATTGAAGTTATTGACATACATTTTAAATAAATAACTTAATCCATTATAAAAATTATGAATGAGTGTAATTTTTCATAGGTGTATTTCATTACAATTTGTGACTTCCCAAATTTTATACCCAAAATTTATTATAGTATGCATTTTACCCCTATTCCCTTGTTCCAAATATAATTTTCAAAATTGCTTTATGAAGTTAAAGCAATTTGGGAAATAATATTTGTATTTAATTTTTATCCAGGTAATTAAACATCTCAAAAAGAAACAGCAGATGGTGTTTTGTATTATTCATAACAGTCTTGTCTTTTTGCATCAGTTTTTAACAGTAAAAATTAACACTAAAAAGGTCCACGTGCAATATGGTAGGGGCCTATCGGCACTTTGTAACGCGAGCGGCGGCGCCACCGTCGCCGGAGCGGAACGGCAGAAACGCGCATCTAACCATCGGCCCGTTTTTTTTCACCCCGTATAATTTATGTCGCGATTCGCACGCTACGGAAACCAAGCGTTATTATTGAATTTAGTGACTCGCCCACGTGACGTACATATATTATTTAATGCATACATACATATCGCGTCTAATCACGTCTAAATCCCTTGCGGGTTAGACAGAGCCAACAGTGTTGGAAAGACTGATATGCCACGTTCAGCTGTTTGACTTAACGATAGAGTTGAGATTCAAATAGTGACATTCAAAGAAGAATCCCAAGTTTATAAGCCTATCCCCAAGTCGCCTTTTACGACTTCCATGGGAACGATATGGAGTAGTCCTTTTCTTTTTTTATTGATGAATTTAAAGCATAGCCATAGAGGTAGTCATCATTCATCTGGCGTTAGTCTTGGTTGCGTCCAGAAATCTTTGGAGAGAAGTCCCGGTTCCCCGCCTGTTACTATGATCCTGAATTGGGTAAGTCGGATTTCACACGTAACGACTCCGAAAGATGTCTGAATGTGCAGATTTTCTCATGAAGTTAGGGTCAGGCATAGGCGGACCCCAGATTTCTCTCCAGAGAATCCCAGAAGGTTGGAATAATGAAACTGTCATACAATTAGAGAATCTGAATGATTCAATTTAAGAAAGGAGAATAAGGTATGCCATTTTAGGAACGAGGATTTACGCTACGGTCTCCTAACTCACATCACTTCCAACACATATTGTGACTTGCCCCTATCGATGTTATCAACCAAACGTGCAATTCAACATTCACAGCATACAGTAACAGTAAAACTGAATCCAGGCCCACCCTTCCCAGAGCCGAGCACGTCCGGGGTCATCCGGGACGTGCCCGAGACGGGGGCGCGACGATCGCGCGATTGTCGCGATGCGCGTATCTCGTACGTGGCGCGAGGTCTTTATGTTTGAGATATTTTATTTTTTATTCTAGCTTTTTCCTTTAACTTTATAGCTTCAACTACGGAAATAGTCCTTATGTAATATGTCCTTATTAGTACTCAGAATGGCTCCATCGCGCTTTATAATATAGGTATGGGTTTTGACCGCAACTTTCTATACGTCGTGGCCCATTTTACCGTTTCCGTGGGTATTTAGAATTCCTCTAAGTGATTCCACCACTATCCAAGGAATATATCTAGGTTTTTTTCCAAAAATATAACAGGAAACCCAATGCGACGCCTACCGAGTCAAAATAATTCTTTTAATACTTTTTTATTCAAATATATGAAATAGGACACTGATTGACTGACTGACTGCTTTGCAGATAGTAACAAAAAAGTATCGGATCAAATTATAAATTAATGCTGGATTTTTGAGAGGAGTAAATTTAATTTAGTTACATATAATATTGTTTGTGGATTTTATATTCTAAATTATTTAAAGATAGGTAACTAATAATTTTATTTCAACTAAAAATTTTTGTAATCTTATTTTTACCAATTTAGAATATTCAGACCATAAAAGTGGTAAATTCTGGCAAATGGAATGGCCCTTTAAAGTTATACTCAAGCAAGAACCGTCCTGGGTAAAGTTCAGGTCAAAGGTCCCCTAATGAATGATAAGTGTGAGGTAAAGAATGTCTAAATTCTGTAAGTGAGAGTTAAGGAAAATAGTGTGCAGGGAAAATGGCAAGTGGAAAGATATAACCATTGCCTACCCCTTCGGAAAGGAGGTATATCCTATTCTATACTAAGGTATTCATAAATCCACGAAATTTTCCTGGAGGGGTAAATAGAGACTTTATCTTGCCACAATCCAAACTCACTTCACCTATAATAACCTTTGTCTTTTTAATCGACTTTAAAAAAAACAGAATTTAAATTTTTTTCTTGTTTATTACAACTTAAAATAATCTGTGAATTATCTACAGTTCACTTCTATAAAGATGAACTCATCATCAATGACAGGAGCCGTTCTCGTGTCCGCGTACGGTTCGACCAAATTGTTTCACATGATTATTGATTCTTCCCGGCCCTTCGTATTGAACTAGTCATTTCACACTCGTAGAAAACACACATAATTACATTATTCGACAGTCTCGTTTTTTGTGGGCCCCAATACGAGTGAATTATTTTAAGGAGCGTCTGATTGCGGCCTGACGCATGACTGTGCAACTTACAGGCGGGGGCTATTCTCAAATTGAGATACCTGCTCGCACAAAGGCATGCGGATACAATGCCCTTTATCTAGCGGTCAACTCGAGACTAATGATCGGGTTATGTTTGAACATTATTTTATCACGGAATTGTAATTTTATCATCATCGTTTTGGTGTTAGGCAAGGTTGTATCCTCGCCTCTCTCGTGAGGAAACCGACATTTGTACACTTATGACCACGATCTTCGTTGTTTCCCAAGTCCCGTAGTATGCCATGTGCGACGCTGTTTGAAGTCATTATATAAAGCGAAACAGCGATAGTTTTTCGCGCGATCAAAACGGCGTCGCGCGTTTCGTAAGACGGGGGCTGGTTTTCACAAGAAGCTACTCCCGTCTGACTTCGCTTTGCAGAGGAACCCAACACATATTGAATCATTTTGACACAGCCACACACATAATTTGGTCTAGAATTATGAATGTAATGCCTTCACGCTAAAGAACAGCGGATAAAAATAACTCTTATTCTCCACATATTAACAAACTAGCTGTTGCTCTCGACTTCGAATAACCTATAAATATATTAATGTTGTTTTAAACGTATTATAAATTAAGTTACAATTAATGAGATGAACGTTAAAAAATAAAAATAAAAATTCAATAAACTAAAGATTCAATGATAGCCCCCCGTATAGTCGGTGGCATGAAAGAGTTGGTAACTGCCGCGCCGTCAGCCGGGCTGCGCGGGCGCACGACAGGTGAATCACTTGTGTTCCCACTGAAGCACTTCTATCACAAAACAGTGTCTATCTACCTCGGCTATGTAACAATGACTCTTTTCTGAGTTACGTACATTAGTTTCGAGTGCTAACCGACATAAGGGGAATAGATTATCCATAATAGAATACATGTAAAGACGTCAATTACATTTACACTTAAAAAACGCCTAAAAAAAGAATCCTAAGTTTGTAAGCCTATCCCTTTGTTGCCTTTAACGACATCCTTGACGAGATGGAGTGGTCCTATTCTTTTTGTACTGGTGCCGGAAACCACACGGCATGAAGTCCTTACGGCGAGGGAAAACGCCGTGAGGAATCTGATAAAGGCCGAGAATTGTTACCTGCAGTGGAATAGAAGCCCGCGTAGCACACAATAGATTTTATTGTTTTTATTTTTAATACACTACACAATATAATAAATATATTTTATTTAGTTATAAAGATTTTAGAATATTCACACATCATAGACATATACACACAATACACGAGTGACATGACAGTGTCTTTCTTTTTATTTCTTGCTTGTGCTATACAACCTTAATAGAATCACTCATGTGATTGGATGTGTAATGAACCAATATGGGTCAGCTTACCCTGAAAAGGTTGCGGAAGTCATATGTCAACCTGACATACCCAACGCACGACTGTAGTCTATGTGTCATGTGATTCCCGGTACCAATATAAAAAAGAACAGGACCACTCCTTGTCTTCCCCATGGATGTCGTTAAAGGCGACTACAGGATAGGCTTATAAACTTGGGATTCTTCTTCAATGCGATGGGCTAGCAACCTGTCACTATTTGAATCTCAATTCTATCATTAAGCCTAACAGCTAAACGTGGCCTGTCAGACTTTCAAGATTGCTTGCTCTGTCAACTTTACGAAAGCTTTCCGAAGCGGTAAAGATGTCACTTTGACTAACGCCACGCGGAAGAAGAAGAAATATCATTTAATATTATTACTTATAGATCAATTTACATGTCGAATTTTGTATCTAAACGGTAGCCGAATGTAAAAGCAATTTAAGTAATTTAGAAACGACTTTAACATGACTTTGCGTGTGAGATAATGCCACCCAATGTGTGTGGTTATCGTAATAAGGACTCCCAATCTGATATTTAGGTCTGCCTTCGTAGAAGATGCCTGTCGTATCGCAAATTGTCATTTTGTTCCTTATTTTAGTCATCGCGTGACGTTAGGACGACAATGTAATGAATAAAAATGTACGGGCACAAATTACACAGATTATGTTCGCAAAATTACTACGAGATTAGTAAAAAGATGTTTAAAAAAAACGGGTAGATATCAACTTAATTTTAAATAAAATGCCAATAGTTCAAATAAATCAATTAAATAACCTAGTTCAAATATAGCCCTTCAAGGAAATTAAGAGATTTATTTTAAGGATAATGTGATTAAGAATATGGACTCTTTCCCGAGAATCCAAAGACTACAAAAAATGTCACTAAAATCTCTGCATACTCTAACTCACTCACACTAATATAACATCACGCTGCAACTATAAGGAGCAAAGATAATGGAAAATTTTAAAAAAAAACGGGCTTCAATGTTACCCAAAATAACTATTCCACTAGTGTACCATAATAATGAATCAAATTTTTGATTTGATTACAATGAACGTGGTCAATGTTTAAAAATACAATGGCTCTCTGAATATAATGACTCGTAAGTGGAAAGCGTAAGTAATTTGTAGTTTAATACAATTACACACGTGGAGAATGAGCGCCCCCTCGCGGCCAATTATCCAGTCATTTCACGTCGCCGTCAGGTGCGGCCCGGATTAACCTGGATGCTTAGAGGAGTGAACGCGACCAGTACGAAATGTGAAGGGATTTTGTATCAAGAAATATTTTATTGTAATTAAAAAAATAATACAATTTTATGTTTTACAGGTTAGACAATAATAATAAAATTGGCAGTCTTCATTTCATTATATTATGTATTTTTTTAATTATAAATCATTTTGTATAATCCATAATTAAGTAATCCAAAATTAAAAAATGCTAAATAAGTAGTAAGAAAATGAAGAAAACTACAAAAAAAAATTGATTATTTTTTTAATTTTGCTTAATCACAAGCATGCCTCATGAATTAGTTACCTAAGAATCTCTACGAAAAAAAATATGCAATTTATTTTTATGAAAACTATACGTGCCTTGTGGTTTCCGACACTTTAAAATAGAAACACTACGAGCGGCTGAACGTGGCCTTTCAGTCTTTTCAAGGCTGTTGGCTCTGTCTACACCGCAAGAGATATAGACATGATTATATGTATGCATAGATACTTGTTCAGAAATGTCTGATGTTTGTGAAGAAAAAAAACACATCGGTGTTATTATTCGCCCACCTGCTAAACGATCGTGATAAAGCATCAAAGAGTCCATCTTTTTCCTGTGACCAGCTTTGTTGAAGATGATGATAAGATAATGTATCTCTACACTTGATGTTTCATCTTGTTTGTCTGTTTTTATCTTAATCGGTCTATCTGAAATGGCAAAGCAACTAGTTATATTTTTTTTTTGTAAAACAGTTAATATAACAAAACAATGTTTTTAATACAATTAATAAAAGTAAACGCAATGATGTTACTCTCTCGCGAAGATTAATAAGTCGTTATAAACTGTAAATAGCAACCTGACCAGTCTTCACAAGACTTTTGGCTCTGTCTACCCCGCAAAGGATATATACGTGATTATATGTATGTATATATGTAACTTTATATTCATTTAAGCGTTAGGCTAGCAACCTGTCAGTATATAATGAGTCTCAGTTCCTTTAATTTGAGGTGTAAGCCATTCAGAATTAAATTTATACGTTTTTATTTGCCATTAATTAAATCAGTCGATAAAAATTATATTATTTGCAGTGAATAGGAAACACATAAAACAAAAAACGAAAAAAAAAATAAAAAAAGGCAGCCTTATCGCTAATGCAATCTCTAACAGGCTACCCTTTTTCAATTCCGCAATCAGTGTATACCACACCACGGTCTCTACGGGAATCCTAATTGAATAACGAATGACACCATGATAAATATGATGATGATGTTACAACGTTAGGAAGTGGCCAATGAAGGCGGCTAACCACGGGTACAAATTGACAACTGATCATTAATGTGGCGAATACCATAAAATTATATGGGGTGACGTTGCTAGGGTTGGCGCGAGTGTATAAACGTGCTGATTTGAATGTCAACATTGCAATTGTTATGATTGTACTAGATACCACAATAAATATAATATCTATTTCTTGGCACATCCGTGTGGCTCCCGGCACCAATAAAAAAAGAATAGTACCACTCCATCTCTTTCCCATGGATGTCGTAAAAGGCGACTAAGGGATAGGCTTACAAACTTGGGATTCATTTTTTAGGCGATGGGCTAGCAACCTGTCACTATTTGAATCTCAATTCTATCATTAAGCCAAATAGCTGAACGTGGCCAATCATTCTTTTCAAGACTGTTGGCTCTGTCTACCCTGCAAGGGATATAGACGTAACCATATGTATGTATGTATTTCTTGGGAGCTCCATAAGGCGCTAAGCAAATGTCTGAGGGAGGCAGCAGGTGACACTCGCGCGCGCAGCTTTCTTGCGCAGCGTATTGCTATTTCAATGCAGCGCGGGAATGCTGTCTGCGTGATGGAAACCCTTGCTAGGAGTCAAAATTTAAATAATACTTTTTTAAGGTTTTAATTTAGAATAGTATCGTTTTTTTTTTATTCATACTAGATATATTTATTCTTAAGTACCTAATTGGAAAAATTATCAATTTCAATTATAAAAATTAGGAATTGTCTTATTTTAAGTATGTATAACCTACCCATATTGTGACATGAGTTTCCACTATCACAAGTAACATATTTTTTATCATAATGTCATTAGTTCGTGCCAGCCCTGGCAAGGGTTGAGCACTGAATGGAACGCATGAAGTGTCGCAATGACTACAATAACTTCATTACTGCGCTATGATGTATCGTCGCACGGCGGGTTAACACGGGCGTCATTTGAAACTACCCCTCTAGCCAAATGTCAATCGACAAACAAAAGCGCCATCGTCAAAGCGATAGCCATAGATACATTGATATTAGAAAAATATTTTTAATCTAGCTGTTACGCGTTAAGCATTAGAAGCTCGCTAATGATAATGGGATAACAGGAATATCACGGTGGAATAGCACGGACATCGTTTGAGATCATGGTGGGATAGCAGGAATGTCGTTTGAGACCATGATGGTATAGCAGGAATGTCGTTTGAGACCATGATGGTATAGCAGGAATGTCGTTTCAGACCATGATGGTATAGCAGGAATGTCGTTTGAGACCATGATGGTATAGCAGGAACGTCGTATGAGACAATAGTGGGATAGCACGAATGTCGTTTGAGACTATAGTGGGATAGCAGGAATGCCGTTTGAGACCATGATGGTATAGCAGGAACGTCGTATGAGACAATAGTGGGATAGCACGAATGTCGTTTGAGACCATGATGGTATAGCAGGAACGTCGTATGAGACAATAGTGGGATAGCACGAATGTCGTTTGAGACTATAGTGGGATAGCAGGAATGTCGTTTGAGACCATGATGGTATAGCAGGAATGTCGTTTGAGACCATGATGGTATAGCAGGAATGTCGTTTGAGACCATGATGGTATAGCAGGAATGTCGTTTGAGACCATGATGGTATAGCAGGAATGTCGTTTGAGACCATGATGGTATAGCAGGAACGTCGTATGAGACAATAGTGGGATAGCACGAATGTCGTTTGAGACTATAGTGGGATAGCAGGAATGCCGTTTGAGACCATGATGGTATAGCAGGAACGTCGTATGAGACAATAGTGGGATAGCACGAATGTCGTTTGAGACCATGATGGTATAGCAGGAACGTCGTATGAGACAATAGTGGGATAGCACGAATGTCGTTTGAGACTATAGTGGGATAGCAGGAATGCCGTTTGAGACCATGATGGTATAGCAGGAACGTCGTATGAGACCATGATGGTATAGCAGGAATGTCGTTTAAGACAATAGTGGGATAGCAGGAATGTCGTTTGAGACCATGATGGTATAGCAGGAATGTCGTTTAAGACAATAGTGGGATAGCAGGAATGTCGTTTGAGACAATAGTGGGATAGCAGGAATGTCGTTTGAGACAATAGTGGGATAGCAGGAATGTCGTTTGAGACCATGATGGTATAGCAGGAATGTCGTTTGAGACAATAGTGGGATAGCAGGAATGTCGTATGAGGCATTAGTGGGATAGCACGAATGTCGTTTGCGACCATGGTAGGATAGCAGGAATGTCGCATGAGACAATAGAAGGATAGCAGGAATGTCGTATGAGACAATAGTGGGATAGCAGGAATGTCGTATGAGACAATAGTGGGATAGCAGGAATGTCGTATAAGACAATAGTGGGATAGCAGGAATGTCGTATGAGACAATAGTGGGATAGCACGAATGTCGTTTGCGACCATGGTAGGATAGCAGGAATGTCGCATGAGACAATAGAAGGATAGCAGGAATGTCGTATGAGACAATAGTGGAATAGCAGGAATGTCGTATGAGACAATAGTGGGATAGCAGGAATGTCGTATAAGACAATAGTGGGATAGCAGGAATGTCGTATGATACAATAGTGGGATAGCACGAAAGTCGTTTGAGACAATAGTGGGATAGCAGGAATGTCGTATGAGACAATAGTGGGATAGCAGGAATGTCGTTTGAGACCATGGTGGGATAGCAGGAATGTCGTTTGAGACAATAATGGGATAGCAGGAATGTCGTTTGAGACCATGGTGGGATAGCAGGAATGTCGTATAAGACAATAGTGGGATAGCAGGAATGTCGTATGAGACAATAGTGGGATAGCAGGAATGTCGTATGAGACAATAGTGGGGTAACAGGAATGTCGTATAAGACAATAGTGGGATAGCAGGAATGTCGTATGAGACAATAGTGGGATAGCAGGAATGTCGTATGAGACAATAGTGGGATAGCAGGAATGTCGTTTGAGACAATAATGGGATAGCACAAATGTCGTTTGAGACAATAGTGGGATAGCAGGAATGTCGTATAAGACAATAGTGGGATAGCAGGAATGTCGTATAAGACAATAGTGGGAAAGCAGGAATGTCGTTTGAGACCATGGTGGGATAGCACGAATGTCGTTTGAGACAATAGTGGGATAGCAGGAATGTCGTATAAGACAATAGTGGGATAGCAGGAATGTCGTATGAGACAATAGTGGGGTAACAGGAATGTCGTATAAGACAATAGTGGGATAGCAGGAATGTCGTATGAGACAATAGTGGGATAGCAGGAATGTCGTATAAGACAATAGTGGGATAGCAGGAATGTCGTATAAGACAATAGTGGGATAGCACGAATGTCGTTTGAGACAATAGTGGTATTGCACTAATGTTGTTTTAGACCATTAATTTGTAATTGTATGCTTGTAAGAAAAGGATGTTTGAAAATAAATTGGAATTATGACATGTGCGATATTGTGTGCATACTTCATTCGCTTCATTTTTAATAATAACTATAATTATACAATCTCGTCAGATTTCTTTACTCTTGACCTGACCTTTCGCCAGGACGTCTCTGATTTTATCTAAGTATAAGTAGTCTAGGCCCTCCTACTCCAATGTCTGTTAACTCATCGAAATTGTATTTGTAACTCAAATATATAATTCGATCATTATACCTGAAAATCGGAATGTAAGCTTAATATCTCATTATTTGCAGCACGCCCTCAGCCCTCCGTGAGGTCATTTAATTGGCGTAGGGTCGGCGGAGGGTAGGCAGAGACAGGAGGGCTCGTAATTCGCGACATATGTCCCATCGTCACATTACGACCAATCAGATGGAAATCGTAAACTGACGAGAGTGTAGACTTATTCTATTGAACTTTTGAATAATTTGTATCAACGAAAAATTGAATAAATTTTTGGATTTAAATATGGTCATTCTCTTTCAATGGCAAAATGTTGAGACAAAACGTTAACGGAAAAGTTTCAACTAAATGTTTAGTCAAAAGGCAACCAAGCTTCCTAAAAACATTGCATTTTAAAGTAATTTTTGAACAAGGAGCACTTTACGAGGAATATACGCAATATCTACATATTTCATTACTGAGACGGCAATTGATTCATATTAAGTGCTAGTAACAATTTTACAAACTGTCTGTCTAAACCCATAAGGTAACCCAAATTATATGTGCTTAAAAATATACATAAATATTTGTATATCTTACATATGTATAGTTGAAGTATTTTTTCTTCCTTAAAGTGCGGAAGTCTAAATTGAAAACAATGAAAGCGAATGCAAGACAAGTGATCGATTGACGTGTTTTTGTTCAAATTTCTTAGAAAATAATTCATGATCTATGATAATTTTCTTCTGTACTCTCTATATTGTACAAAACTCCGACGCCTCCCTCGTTATAAAATTCGATAGAGATTGATAACATCATGAAACTTTTCCTTTTAATTATTTTAAATTTTCTTTTATTTTGTCTTTATGTTTTCCTTTTAATTGAAATACCTATCTATACAAATTTTTAAACTTACCAATCACTTTGTTTGTGAAATACAATTTTCAATTCCATCAAAATAAGTTATCAATTTAATTATTTTTAATTGGTGTAATCGTAAATAATCTTTATTAATTTTGCCTTCATTACGTTAATTTACGGAAGAAACAATTTTTAAACTTGTCATAAAGTCTGTTATATTTTTACGAAGCTTAATGCTGATAATTCTGTTTCTTTTTGACAAAACATGTTGCATTATTAATGACAAGAGTACTCATATTTCTTTTATTCTGATAAACAACGTTGAAAAATAGTAGTTGGCAAATAAAGTTGTGTGCTCAACGCTTAGTGACACATTTATAAATAACGGCGTGAGATTTGAAAGGCGGCCCTCGAAATAAAAAAGGATGTTTCAACAAATTAGCAAGTATTGTTTCTGTACAAATACAAGTTTAGAATAAACAGCGGCGAACAAATGTTTAACCCTTACATTAATATTTCAACGTCGCCGGAACTGCTGTGGGCCGGGAGCTGAGGCGGCAGCGGTTAATAACTTTCATTGTGTACATTAAAATAAATTGTTGCTAAATAACTCGCTGTGTTATTTTATTTAAAATACAAGCAGTTTTTAATTTATGTAATTTTACAATTACAGAGAGAGACACATGAGAATTAAAATGAAATTTTCTTTATTCAACAAGAATAAAGAAAATTTCATTTTAATTCTCATACCAGTCCTTTAATTAAAAATCAAAATACTTATTTCCTTTTTATTTTTTAAGAGTCTTTTTAAGAGTAAATGTCTAACGTGCTCTAAGACTTGTCCTGTATCCATAACTCAGTAATTTTACATCAACTCTAAAATCTTTACCTTATACTTTAAAAAAATATTTTGTTGAAGGCCGCTGGCGCTGCTGAATTGAACCTATACCAGTACAAATAATACGCGGCTTTAAAAACTACAGAATTGCAGGGGCGCGTCGTTGAAGGGTAACATGGCAAATATTATAAAATATTATCAATTTCACGGCACTACTAGCGAGTAATCAGCCAGGGATTATGTCCTATTATGTTTTTTGTTTGCCTCTTTTTTGTTATTACCCGATAGGAATCTCGGAGTCGAGAGGTTACAGACGTGTTGTGATTTTTTACATCATTTTTTTGTAAATTGTTTTAGACGTTGTGAATGAAGTTGACATTTTAGGTAAGTAGATAGTGCATCAAGATTGCAGATGCGATAAAAAGGTGGGTTTGGAGAACTGGGGCCTTGAATGACAATATAATATAGTACTTTATGGTCAGAGGACATAAAAAGTTGTCATTTAGGAAGATTTTGTTGTTGAGGGGGCCCTAAAAACAAATCTGTCCCTTTAAGAGTAGTTCACTGGTAAGCAGTTCTGTTAAAAAGGATTTGATATGACTTTAAAAAAGTGTACGTACTCGTATATTATCTATCTATTTGTTTTAACATGTCATATAGATTACTATCGTGTAGAAATTGATTTTTCTGGTCTTCATCGATGTTTAAAATTAGTTTATAATAGTTTGGCTGTAGATATTTCAATCGTTTTGTTTCTCCAAATTAATCATTATAACATGTTTCATCTGTCAATTGTGTATTAAAAAAAAAGTCAGCCATTGTTTTATTTTCTAAATTCGAATCTCTAACGAAAAGGGAATTTTCATACCAACTTCTAAAAACAAATTTCAGATCACTTTTTTTTATTAACACGCATTCAACCAGAGCATGTGTTTTTTTTCCTTACCGGCCAACTACAAAATATAATTATTTTTTCTCCAACTTTTTTAATATCAGGCAAAGAACGCAGGTGAAATCGGAGTACATTCGAGTTGTTATCTGTTCGTGGAGTTATCAGTCGTCAAGTGATGTGTGAATGGGCCGGGGCCGTCGCCATCGCTCGTGTAACCCTTCCCAGATGGACGCGGGCAGATAAATCCGAACGCGGCCTAACAAAATGTCCGTTTGTATCAAATAAAAAATGGAGTGTGGACACCTTTCGGGTGTGGCTAGGAAAACATGAAATTAGTTTGTTGAAGTTAGTATCTAATATTTATATTCGTAGTAAACATCTCTGATATTAAAAATTTCACCATATCTAAGTAAACGAATTAATTAATTATTTTTTAACGAATTATTTCTAATTATGAATGTGTGTGTACAAAAAAATATGATTAAACTGTTAAACTTATAGTACATACAAACATACATGTAATTACGTGTATATCCCTTGCAGGGCAGACAGAGCCAACAGTCTTGAAAAGGCTGATAGGCCAAGTTCAGCTGCTTGGCTTACCTACTATTAAGAGAATTGATACTCAGATAGTGGCAAAAAAGAATTCCAAGAATCCCAAATTATAAGCCTATCCCTTAGTCGCCTTTTACGACAGCCATGGGAAAGAGATGAAGTCCTATTCTTTTTGTATTGGTGCTGGGAACCATACGGCACTAATAATAATTTCTAATTGATCTTCGTTTTGAATGTTTAACTTCTTATATAAATAGGTATTTATCATAAAATATAATATTGTATCTATCATAAAATATGTATAATATTGTCTCGAACTGGCTTAAGCTGTGTGATTTGTCCTGTATGTAAAAACGCCTGTTTCGTGGCCCGCCGTGAGCTCGGTTGACAAAGCCGGCGCACACGATCTATCATCGACGCCGCGAGTTGTGACACGCGGAGGGAGTCGCCGTCGCCACCTTGATTGATCTGCAGCCTCGGACCGGAGCCCCGGGCTTGAGAACTCATGCTTCAAATTGTCTATAAAATTCTGATACAACTGTATCAAAATTCATCATGCAAACACGCATACAACTTCTATTAAATATGTGCAACTGTATTAACTTCCTACAAACCGTTGGTTTTATATTCATTTATTCATTCATATAATCACGTCTATATCACTCCATCTCTTTCCCATGAATGTCGTAAACGGCGATTAAGGGATAGGCTTATAAACTTGAAATTCTTCTTTTAGGCGACGGGCTAGCAACCTGTCGCTATTTGAATCGCAATTCCATCATAAAGCCAAACAGCTGAACGTGGGCTATAAGTCTTTTCAAGACTGTTGACTCTGTCTACCACGCAAGGGATATAGGCGTGATTATATGTATGTATGCATGTAAGTTGATTAACTTTAACAATTAATTTAGCAGGTAACCAGTATGCTTTTTCTTTACTAAAATAACAACATGGAAGATACAGATAAAGTTATAATAAAAGGAACAAGATGAAACACAATTCAGAAACATCTAGAGACAAGATGAAATGTAATTTAGAAAAATCTAAACTTAATAAGTATAAATTGATGACTTATTAACAGTTTTCTAATCACCTATTTACTGGTCTCGTCCAAAAATGAGACAAATTGAAACCTGACGTCAGGCGTGCGTAATCGCATCATTACGAGTGCGACACGTGCGTTCGACAAATACTCGTGCGCTTCGGTAATACGCCCCCCGCGGGGCCGAGCCGAGCACGTAACCTTACTCCCATGTGACCACGTCCCACTCACTACACATAGGGCTCCCAGGTCTATCTATGAAAACAAAATAGGCTACAATTCATTTATATAAGACACGAGTTTTTGCCAGCGTAAGAATTTACAATTTTTAACAGTTTTAAGTAATTTATTTGACGTCAACCAATGTTGTGACATTTAAACGTTTTGACAATTATTAAGCGATATGAAGTATCCTATGATAATGAATAAAAATATTGAATTTGAATTGAATTTTGTGTGTCTTAATTTATCTCAGCACTAAGAAAATTTAATTCACGACGAATTGTTCCTGTTATACTCATTATTATAATATATGAGATTAACTAATGTTAGTTTAATCTTTTATTATAAAAATTGGCTTGACTCTACTTCGCGGGAATGAAAATTTTATAAAATAAATGTGGTTAGCTTAAGTTAGCTTTGAGGATCATTATTACCGTATTACCGTGCAAATTTTAGATATTGAGTTTAATTTCTAATCTTTCATCTCGAACTTTTTATAATAACATTTCTAAATAAAAATTAGGTACGTACTTTTATCTTTCACAAACAAGCAGTTTTGAAAAAAAAAGCAATAATAAAATTAACGGAATTACTATTGAAAGTAATAAAGGCAAGAAAGGGTGAGGTGAGACTGTGGAGGGAAGGTCGGAGTGGGAAGGCCTAGACGAACGTATCTTGATCAATTGAAGGAGGTCAAGAGTACCCGAAACCACGAAGCTTGCATGAAGAGAGTTATGAATGTGGATGAAGCGAAAGAAGTATGCAGAGAAATATGTAGTCTCTGCCAACCCCCTCTGGGTAAAAGGCGTGATTTTATATACCTACGTATGTTTGTCAATTTAAGTACATTAATTACCGAATGTTTTTTTTTTCAATTCAACACATATCTATCATTATTTTCACATGTTTTCTCAATCATAAAGTTAAGTATATTTCAAAACGAGTATTGGTTAAAACTCTTTATTTCCTTTACTAGGTTGCAACTGGCCACTTACAAAAAAATAAAAATATTTTTTTTAATTCACTTGGAATTCCATTCAGTTATAGAATAAGGCAGATTTGATACCTATTTAGCATAAGTTTTATTTTTTAATCAAAGTGCAGTTCAAGTTCATCAAGAGTTCGTGCAAGTATTTTTCAAAGAGTGCATGAACACATAACCTATTGTTACCAGTTCATTTATAAGAGTTTTATCGTACTGGCAACCCTACCACGGGCCCATTGCGGTTTCCCGTCGGCCGCCACGCTCCGTCCACGCGGCGCTCTTCATTACCAGCTCCGCCAACTCCGCCAACCTTCACCAACTATATTATTCTTCGCCACGTGGCTATTATGTCCCGTTCGGATCCTTTTTTAATCGGATCGCGTTACGATTCGGCGTATGCGATCGCGATAACATTCGATAGAAGTAAACAATCTATTTAGAGGTTAATAGCTGTATTAGTAAGCCGGTGAGGAATTAGTGCGCAAGATTGGAGTGCAGGGTGGCTCGGGCTGTATTTAAATTGAAGCGAAGAGGTGGCGCAGCGGTAGTGCGCCTGTGACACCGGAGGTCTCTGGTTCAAATTCCCAGCCAGGGCAGGACGAGAAATGAACTTTTGCTTATTGGACTGGGTCTTGGATGTTTATCTTTATAAGTATTTAGTATAAAACATAGTATCGTTGAGCTAGTATCTCGTAACAAAAGTTTCGAACTTACTTCGAGGCTAACTCAATCTGTGGAATAAATATAAGTATAATTTACTTTACTCGAAAAAATATTTTTTATATAAAATATTACCATGATGCCTCTTTTCCGAAGTGTCCCTCGATTTATTCAAGGTATGTAGGTACCTCTAGGTCTTCTGCCCTCAATATTCTCCTCGTTAACCTGCTTCCATTCATCCTCTCATTATGACCAGCCCATCGAAGCAGCTCCTCTAGAAATTTTCAATCCTGCGTCACCGTCAATTAATATTATTAGAAGGATCGTCAATTATATATAAGGTTGTCTTTTGCATTTTTTACATACATTCTTAAGTTTCATTCTATGTGTTTATTTTTTATTATGGTGCATAATTACTTTAGTTACTTACTTTCTTAATCTCTGCCTTACCACCTTTGATAAGTTACAATTCCGTTAATATTTTGAGAATAAAGTTTTGTCCAATAATTAGATGCATATGTTAGTTTATTTAATGAGTCTCCCAAGTTAAGATCTTGTCTTATGTTAATGAATAAATATCAGAGTACGTGTAGCGTTTTCAAACTGAATATTAATTTAATCGCGTATTGAGCCGTTACTTATATAAGTAAAGGTTTGAAGTAGTGTTTGTGTTTCTTAGGGCAACGGCTATCAAAGGGCCTGGGTGGATATTGTTGGTGACCAACTATTATTGATATTAGTTGTTATTATTTAATTTTTCAAAGGCACAAAAAAATATTTAGCACTATGAAAACTTTCAGGTATCTGAACTAATATTACAGATTGAAAGTCATAATTAGAATGTCTATTTGTTTAAAATACCTACTTTCCCACGAAACCTTTTTCAATTTTGAAT